>NW_024080654.1:1275152-1676467 GCF_003009895.1 Hyaena hyaena
GGGGGGCAGATGCGGGGGGGGCAGATGCGGGGCGGGAGATGCTGGGGGACGGCTGCGGGGGGGCAGATGCGAGGGGGGCAGATGCGGGGGGACAGATGCTGGGGGACGGCTGCGGGGGGACAGATGCGGGGGGCAGATGCGGGGCCCGCGGCGCCCCGGGGAGCCCGGGCTCTACCCGCCAGCCCCCTCAGTCGGGTTCCCACCGCCGCAGCCTGAGTCGGCACCCGGCCCCGAGATGACTCAGACGCCAGGAAACCAGAGGACCAGGAAGGGGCTCCGAGCTGCGGGGGCCCGGGTTTCCCAACCCCCTGCAGCGCCGCAGGCTCCGGCTGCGGGAGAAAGGAAGCCCAGCCGGCCCGGAACCGAAGGCCGAAGCGTGGCTTCGTGGTCCCTTCGTCAGGGCGCCGCAGGCCTCGGGCTCACGGCCACGGCCACGGCCACGGCCGGGCGGGAGCGCCTGTGACCAGAGCTTCCTGACGCAGCGCTGACCCTTCAGCGCGAGCCAGCGACGCCCAGGCCCGAAGCTCCCAGAAGCTTCCTTGTGTTTCTCGGCCCACTCCATGTCCAGCGCCCGGGCGGTTGGGAGCCCAGCAAGACAGGGTCTGGGCCGGGCCCTCCACCGTCCCCGGGAAAGACGCCGTCCTTACACACACAGCCAGAGGAGGAAACAGGCTGTGCACAAAAGCAGTTTGTGGCAAGTACGTTGGGGGAGGGGGAGGGAGATCAAGTGTTGCTTGGCAATTAAGAGAAGTGGAAGGAGGTATCTTTTAATTAACATTCTTCGAGTGGCAGAGAATGTTCAAATGTGGCCGCTTTAAGATTTCCTGCCTCATCTTGTGTCTTCCCGAGATTATAGATTTCTAAAAATACATCAGGTGACAGTTTCACAGGCGGGAGGAAGCATCTCGCGGCTCTATACATATGGAAATAAGCTCGCTCAGGCAGTACCTGCAACAATGGTGGCAAAATCTATATCAAAGGACATAGGACCTCGGAGGCTGTGCCTTTGTGCTGATCGTGTGTGAGCCACGACTTAATGAGCTTCAGCTAGAGGTGCCACGTTGAGCAAATAATGCTCGGCCACCTCGGCTCTCCAGCCCACGGGCTGCCTGCAAAGGACATGAAAGGGGGCTGCTCGGGAGAGAGATTTACCGTATACACTTGACACTTGATCAAAGCGTGTGCACTGGCCGCCCTGAAACAGAAGGGAAAGACACCGCAAAGCCGTCACTGTTACCGGCGACTCGGGGGCCTTCGTTCCAAGTCTTCTGGGGAAACAATTATGCCTTTCTGTCCCTGGACATGCTTTAAAATACGCTTTCTAGAAAATGATCATGGGTTCTTAACACAGAATTCAGAGGGTGTCCAGGAAAAAACGCTCTTGGCTCACACTGTCCGGTGCGACCCGGCCAAACTGGCTCAGTGTTGGGGGACAAGCAGGTAAAGAGGTGCCCTCTCTCCGGCCACCCAAGCCTTCGCAGGTAACACCTGGACTCAGAACCCCACTCCTTCACTTACATTCCACGAAATGTGAAGTGCAGGTACTATATGAATCTTTAAAGCAAAAGACACAAAAATAGAGGAACTAATCCAGCCCCATCTTCTAGATGTCGAAGCCATTCAGTGACGCCTTTTTGTAGTTTGTCTTGCATCTCAGGGTCCCATCTCCTTGTCTTTTGGACTCAGACACTTGAAAAGTCCCAATCCTATGGCTCTATTGGGTATTTTCTAGCCTTTCACTAAATTAGCTCATTAGACTCAATTAGATATAAAATTGATTTTTTTTGACCATTTTATTTTTCTTTTATAGTTTATTGTCAAGTCGGTTTCCATGTAACACCCAGTAAAACTGATTTTTAAAAGTATTTTTCCTGGAGAGAACAAAGAGCTGGATTTTTTTTTAATATGTTATCACCTGGCCTGAACTTCCCATGAAAAAAATTAGATTTTTCTTCCCTAGATATGTTAACAGATTCTAGCAAAGAGCAATCTTTAAATCCCTGGACCCCTCCAAAAGTTAATCCATCACCAGGCAGCGAAAAGGGCTTTCCTTTTCCTTGGTACAAACACAGTTCATTAACTGCTGAGTCCTGACGTCTGCTGGCCCACTCAGAGCTCGCAGTCACCTCCTGAGAAGTGGAGCAGAAATCACTTCCAGCGATCAAGGAAAGACGATTCCCGATCATTAGAACAGCTTTCAAAGACAGCTAATCGGTAGAAATGGCCTCAGATGTGCAGCTAATCTCATCATTCAAATTTCCTGGCTGCTCTGTTTTTCTCTGCCCTGATAACACTTTATCAGAGTGTAATGGAACTTCTCTGATCTGGAGAGCAAGGCATTGCAACAAAATATATACATACCTTTGATATCTTCCTTTTCAGGAGGCCAGTGAATTTAGTTGATACAGCAGCGATATACAAAGCTGGAGTCCTGAGGTCTAGACTCCGTTTCAGCCACCAAAATTGTAATTCTGTGGGCTTAGTTTTGACAATCGTATTAATCACAGACCACTGGAAATTTTTACTATCGTGGTCTTCCCTGAACTAAGTATGTTGAGCAAAAGAAAAAAAAAAAAACAAATAAGAAGTGCTTCCAAACAATTTGGAAAGTGCTTTTGAAACTGTGTTAAAAATAAACTTTTAAAATTGGCTTTAAATGTACTTACTACCTCTGAGAAACTAGTATATGGAGGAAAAGTTAAGTCTTGGTTTTGGATTTTTCTTTTTATAAAAAATTAAAATTAAAATGTATGTAGTCCTAAATTCTCTTTTTTAAAAAGCAAATTATAGGCGAGAGAATGAAGAGAAAACTCCCAAATGGTACTGGCACCTGACTACCAAAATGTTGAGACCAAGGCTGTATGAAAACAAAAAAAGTTAAAAAAAATTAATAGCCACTTTGGAAAATAGTGTGACAGTTTCTTAGAAAATGAAACACCCTTTCCATACAATCCAGTCTGTGTGCTTACTGGTACTTTCCAAAACGACTTGAAAGCTTATGTTTACACAAAAACCTGACCGTGAACAGCAGCTTTATTTGTAATTGCCAAAAACGTGGAAACAAGCAAATGTCCTTCAGTACGTGAATGGGTAAGCACGCTATCCAGATCATGAAATATTATTTAGCAAGACAACGACATGAGCGGTCAAGCCTCAAAAAGATATGAAGGAACCTTAAATGCATATTGCTGTGGGAAACAAAACAAATCTGAAAAGGTTCTATGTTACCTGATTGCAACTCTATGGCATTCTGGGAATGGCAAAGTATGGGGGCAGCAATGACACGTGTTTCCTTGGGTGCAGGGAGTGGGGTGAAGGATGCGTAGGTGAAACACAGGAGCTCTTTAGGAAAGGGCAACAATTCGGTAGGAGGCTGAAACGGTGGATACATCTGAGCCCCAGGAATGTACAACACGAAGCGAGAGCCCTCCTGTAAACTATGCACTTTGGGTTGTGAGGATGGGTCAATATCGTACCGTCGATTGTATCAAATAAACCCCCCTCATGCAAGATGTGAGAAAGTAGTACAATCGGGGAAAAGTACGAGAGGGAATATAGGAAACTCTACTTCCTGCTCCATCTTCCTGTAAAATCAAAACTGCTCTACAGAGAAAGTCCATTAACTAACAAAAATAAGTCCCCAAAATATACGCTAATGATACAAAATGTCACTGAAAGCACCTATGAATGTTACTCCAGAAATATGCCTTTTAACAATGTAGTGTGTTTAAATATGCCTGGTTCAGACTGGAGACAAAAGTCACTACAAATGCTCTTCCGTCACCAATAAATTATTTGCTTATCAGCATGGGGGATTCATAAGTCGGACCCCCAAACGTCTTTATTTTTGTTACGTACAAAAGGGAAACAGTCTCAATTCCGCACTTGACTTTGCCAGTAAGTATAACCCCAGCACAGTGAGATGGCTTCCACTTGCCCCTACTAAATCTGTTCCACTTTGACAGCTTATTCCTTTGTAGACACAACCTTACCAAGAATGCTCTTAACCCCATCATCCTATTCAGTGATGGATTATTATCCATCTCTCCAAGTCTGACCTCTCGTTACCCTTAATCAGTGTGTCCTACATGGGCCAATCTGCTGTGAGAACGTTAGTAGCCACCTAGGAGCGTGGATTTCCAGTGCTTTTCACATAGAGCCAGCGGTTCGGTGGTGGGGGGGGGGGGGGGGGTGCTCAAAGCCTGACTCTTGGAGTGCGCTTCTTCCGACCCCCCACCCCCTCCCCACCCCCTGAGCTGGAAAGGCAACAGGAAGGGTGCTCAGCGAAGCCCCCATTTTCTGTTTGTCATAGTGAAGCTCCAAGTAAGATTTCTTTGGGGGAAAAAATCCTGCTGCCAAAAGGCTTTCTTGAAAAACTTCTTATATAGACCATATTATCTGCCTCAGTGTAATGAAATCAATTATATTTCCTCTTAATTTGCTGTTGAAACTGCTCATTTGGCTGGTAAGGGAAATTGCTTCTTTAAAGCAAAATACACGGAGAACTCAGATTATACAGCTAGGAGCTACTACCTAGTAAGAAATGTCATGGCGGGATTGGGGCAAATGAAGGCAATGGACACCCACCTAGAAAAGACTGCGAGGTGGGGCCCAGAAGAAGGGCAAGCAGAAGGCCTCTGTGGTATTTCAGATTAGCAGGCGGTAGGGAAAACCCTCTGTGACTTGAGAGTGAATTCACTCTCTGTGAACATGTAGCCATTTCAGCAAAAAGATTTGCTGGCCGGAAGGCCAGCCTATCCTCTGGGAGAACCTACCTTAGCTGTTTTGATGGACACAACCTGGGTGTGCTGCCTCGTCGGGCCCTCCAGTCTTCCGGCTGCAGAGAGAAGGGTTTACGCCTGTATCCCACATAACATCAAAAGCTAAGCACGCGCGTGCGCGCACACACACACACACACACACACACACACACACAGAAAAGTCTCTGTGAGGACCCAGAGAGAAGACAGACATCTGCAAGGCAAGGAGAGAAACTTCTGGAGAATCCAGCCCCACAGGCTCCTCGGTCTTGGCCTTCCAGCTCCCAGGCTGTGGACTGAATGTCTGTGTCCCCCCGTAAGTGGAAGTCGAAGCCCTAATCCCCAGGGAGCCGGTATTCAAGGGCCTCTGGGAGGTGCTAAGGAGGGCGGCGCTCTCAGGACTGGGCTCAGTGCCCCTGCGAGGTGGAGGACACGGTGTCTCCGTGCCACGCCGCCACTGAGGACAGAGCACGTGGATGGCCGTCTGTACACCCCGGAGATGGCCTCACCGGGGACCCACCCGTGGCTGGCACCCACTCCTCCAGCCTCGTCACTGAGGGGAGACGCTCACTCTCTAGCCCCCTAGGCTGTGGGGTTCTGGTAAGTGGCCCAAAGGGACTAAGACCCTCCAGGACTTTGAGGGAATTAAACTGTGTCGTTGGACCCCCATCCCCACCCACCCCCAGTCCCTGGTACTTTGTTCAAGCATCCTCAGCAGCTAACACAGTTTTCAAAAGGCTAACAGTCCTAGGGATCATCACATAGCTGTCCCAGATGCACTAAGCCCCAGAACAGAAAAATCTGGAGGCCAGAAAGGAAAGAACAGTTCACATCCACAGCAACGTGGGCCCAAGGCTTTGACCAACAGTCGCAGAAGATGCATTTAAGAGACACCCCCAGCTCTGGCCACGGGCACACCCTCCTGTCCACAGTTTTGTTTTTTTAATTTTTTAATGTTTATTTATTTTTCAGAGAGACAGAGCGTGAGTGGGGGAGGGGCAGAGAGAGAGAGACACACAGAATCTGAAGCAGCTCCAGGCTCTGAGCTGTCAGCACAGAGCCCGACGCGGGGCTCGAACTCCTGAACTGCGGGATCTTACCTGAGCCGAAGTCGGCCGCTTAGCCGACTGAGCCCCCCAGGTGCCCCTCCAGTTTGATTTCCGTGACCAGCCTCCTTCCCTGACAAGACTGGGGCTCCCATGGGAAGGTCTAGAGAGAGTGGAGAAAAGCAGCAGCAAAACTTTATTTGGACGAAGACAAAAGAACTCTGACACTTTCGAGGCGTGTTGTCCCTTCCATGTTCCCAGCACCCCAGAACCAGACTGTGAAAGAGGGTCATTCCGAGAGGACCCGTTGCAGAATTGGGTGATAAACTGCCAGAGAGAATTTAGAATGAAGTCGGAGAAAAGCTACAATTCTCCAGGAATTTCACAAAGAACTTCGAAAACTGTTAGGATTCTAATTAGAGTCCTTGAACCTGACTGAAGACCATTGAAACAAGGGTTCCAGCAAGGAAGGGGAAGGTGTGGGTGAAACACAGGGAATGGAGGAATTGTAGGGGCGGGGTGGGCTGGGTTCGGGCTGATGTCCAAGAGGGAGGGGGTGGTGTCAGCAGAGCCTAGTGAGACCCAGATGCAAGGGATTCTGGGGCGGGAGCTGGGGCAGGGGCAGGCCTCGAGGTATCAGGAAGGCAGAGGGAGGAAACGACCCCCCCCACGCCTCCCCTCTGCTCCTCTCACCTCCCCAAATCACACGGGGCTCCCACGCTAACCCCCGCCAGGAGGCAGAGGGCAAGACAGCCCAGTGCTTTGCCTGTAGTGCTGACCCACCTGCCCCCAGCAGGGCCAGACAGGAGCCAGAGGAGGCTGAGCAGGGGTGCGCGGGAAGGGCCAGCACACCTGGCCTCATCCTGTTTGATGCTTTGGGTTCAAAGGTCCCAAACACCTTGACTTCGTGTTGCTTCACCAGTAAGGAAGGCAGGCTCTCACACCAAAGCTGCAGGACGGAACCGAAGTTCTCAGATGCCCGAGAAAATCCTGGGAAAACCATGCTCCTTTCCCTCTCCTCTGCTCATGCGGCCTTGACCTCTGCTAACTCAGCAGTGCCGCGCCTGGGGCAAAGTGCCGGCTGTCTCCCCCGCACCTCCCCTCCCCTGCAGAGAACGGGAGGTGCGGTATCTCTAGCGAATGTGAAAACAATAATACAACCAACTTGGAGTCTGTTTCCAGTTATCACCGCGCGAAGCTTAACAGTGTCGGCCATGAGAATGTTCCTCCCAGAAATAAATCTTTTGTTCCCCCAGTTCTAAGCGATTACTGCAGTGGCTGTGGAGTTTTAGTAAAACGCGTCAGCTTCAAATTAGCACATTTTATTACTCATCCTTTAACAAACAAAGGGTCTGAGAGCCCTCAGTTATAGCTCTGGTATGCAGAAAACACGTACCACACAGAAGGTTCTGGAGTAACTTCCTAAGAATTTGGGACAATTGGAGCTCCCTTCGGAGGCAGCCCATACCCCCGGTCCCTGAGTTTCTAAATATTCGAGCATTTAAACGGGAGCTTTGGCATCAACCATGAGAATGCAGACGGTATAAATAACAGTGTGAGCTACTCCAGTTCTGTCATTCAACGTGAACACGTAGAGAGGGATAAAGACGGAGTTTGGCACCTGTAACCACAAAGCAATACAAACCCAGGATGTGATATTTGTGTCTGATGAGTGCGGGCTCCGGTTCGTACATGAACTCTCCTACTGAATCCTGGAACGCTCCAACGAAAGCTTCTTTCTTACGTCGTTAGCTGCTTGTTTCAAAACTAAAGAGCAAACCCAGCAAATAACGATTACAAGGTTTTATTCTATGATGGTAGCAGGGAGAACTATGTCACCTGGGGGAAGGGGTGTTAGACGGGACCCGCTCCATGTGTCATATACACCTGGCTGGTGGACCACCTGATGGCCCCACCCCCAGGACTTGAGAGGCCAGCCACGCTGGGTGCTTGAGAGGAGAAAGGGGAGCTGAGCTTTTAGCGCAGAACGACCCTATTAGTTGTGGTCATGTTACAGCAGAGCTGTAATAATCATTCCGCGGGGGGCTCACCTGGGGGCTCAGTCGGTTAAGCCTCCAGCTTTGGCTCAGGTCATGATCTCACAGTTTATGGGTTCGAGCCCCGTGTCGGGCTCTGTGCTGACAGCTCAGAGACTGGAGCCTATTTCAGATTCTGTGTCTCCCTCTCTTTCTGCCCCTCACCTACTCATGCTCTGTCTCTCTCTGTCTCAAAAATAACTAAACTATTAAAAATAAATTTTTTTTTAAAAGAATCATTCTGGGGGCTCATGGGTGGCTCAGTCCGTTAAGGATTTTAAGCATCAAACTCTTGATTTCAGCTCAGGTCATGATCTCCCTCTGGAGACGGAGCCCTAAACTGGCAGTGCGGAGCCTGCTTGGGATTCTCTGTCTCCCTCTCCCTGCCCCTCCCTCCTCTCAAAATAAATAAACCTTTAAAATACATATTTAGAAAATCATTCTAAATCTCATGTACTGCTTATTATTTGCATAAGTTGTTTTATTAAAAGTTTTTTAATGTGTATTTATTTTTGAGAGCTAGAGACAGAGCGCAGGTGGGGGAGGAGCAGAGAGAGAGGGAGACACAGAATGTGAAAGAGGCTCGAACTCACAGACTGTGAGATCATCACCTGAGCCGAAGCCGGACACTTAACCGACTGAGCCCCCAGTGCCCCGCATACATTGTCTTGAATGCCAAGTAGCCCCCATTGTGGGTCTCGGCTCGTGTTGGAGTAGAGATGACAGGGGATGTCACCCCACTTGGGCTTAGACTTGAGCCTAGTTGTGCCCCCCAGGCCCAGGGAGAGTGGCCCAGGTGGGGAGCCCGGGAGAGGGCACCTTGTGCAAAGATGGGGTCCCCTGGGGTTGGGGAGCCTGCTGCAGGCAGAGCTTTATAGCCCACAGGCACTGACATGGTTCCAGCGGGGCGGAGTCAGGTTAAGGCAGAAAGGACTCCTTCTGGTCCGCTGGGAAACACCCAGGAACCCCCTGGAAACAGGGAGCTGGGACCCTGGGAGGGAGCGGTCTGAGGCCGTGTGTACCTCCGGGGGCAGAGTTCTGTCGGTGGGCTCCCCTCCCATCCCTTGGCTCAGGCACCTGTGGCGAATGCAAAGTACTGGATAAAGTTCATGCACATGTTGTTACATAAGGAGTGAGAAAGGTATGAGTCCCACTGGGTGACCCTAAGGCAAGGCCTCCACCTTCGGGGACTGAAGGTGAGCCTGAGTGGCTCAGCTGGTTGGGCGTCCGACTCCTGATTTGGGCTCAGGTCATGATCTGAGGTGTCGTTGGAAGATCGAGCCTTGCATTGGGCTCTGCACTGACAGTGTGGAGCTTGCTTGAGATTCTCTCTCTCCCTCTCTCTGCCTCTCCCCTGCTCACCTGTGCCTTTTCTCCCTCTTTCTCTCTAAAATTAAAAAGAAAGAAAGAAAGAAAGAAAGAAAGAAAGAAAGAAAGAAAGAAAGAAAGAAAGAAAGAAAGAAAGAAAGAAAGCCTCCATCTTTTATCTTCAGGAGTAGATTTGGGTTCAAACACTGAATGAGGCACAACGCCATCGACTGATAGCAATGCAGACACGGGGCAACCGTGAAATGATTAAATCCATTTGAATCTAAAACAGAAGAAAAGAGTTGAATTCTGGACACTATTTTGGAGTTAAGAAAAGTACTTCAAGTGTTTTTCTGAAATATATGCAGTGTATTTGATATTCTTCATTCTTATCTGGCATATCACTTTATCAGCAAAGAAATGAATGCTTAGGAAATAAATCTGTGCACGTGTCGGTTAAAAAAAAACAATGCCTGACCAAGAGTAGCCTCAGTAAACAGATTTAGACATGCAGAAGTCAGTGGCCACTAGCCTTGACTCAACAGTTTTGCGACTGTCTCTCTAACTCCTTTGACCTTTTCTGACAACCGCAGCTTCAGAATCACAAGATGGCTGCCATGTCTCCAGCCATCAAATCCAAACCGTGAGGAATGAAGGGTTTTCTTTTCTTGGGCTTCTACTATTGATTACAAAAGTATGGTTCTCCCTAGAAACTTACTGCTGCATCTCATTGGCCCAGAACTATATTCCAAAGCCACTCTTAACTACAATGGAAACTAGAAAATCAAGTATTTCGTTTTCCAGATACTACATGTCTTCTTTCCTGAATTGTAAGATGCAAAAGACAAAACAAACCTAATCCCAAACTCGCTCATGGTTTGTTTTGCTTTTTCGTACATGGGTAATGGACTTAATAGGTTCATCAGAAGAACCTAGAATAGTTCTGAACCATGGGATGACCCAATAACTTTCATGATCGGACCCCTCAGGCTTTGAGACACTCAAAGGAGCTGTGAAGCTGAGGGCGGACAATAGGAGCTGGTCCCTGGGAGTCTGTGGGGTGTGCCAGACACGGTCCCCAGACACTGCCCCGTCACCAGACGCCAGATTGGCCTTTGGAGGCCTGTTTTAAGGTTCTGGGTTACAGTTTTATGATATGCTAACTGGATTCGACTCTGAGTCTCGGCTCTCAATCCTGTCAACGAGGAAAAGGGGACTGTTCTTTTCCCTTTGGAATATGAGGGGGTTCAAAAAAAATATTCCAAAAAGGTTGTAAAAGCCTGAGAATATAGCGAAAACAGGAAATATCACATCCTCCATGTTAAGATTAGTCCTCGAAGAAGAGTTTACAAAAAAATCAAAAGGTGCACATGGGGATCGGTAGCTTGCTGCCTGTCCTGGGGGCCTCCCTTCATCTTTTCCAGTTTTCTCTAAAACTCAGCCCCCAAATCCTCCTGTGGTCTGCAGATGTGTTGTCACTTTGGAGACCCTTGGGAACCCAGCTGCCTCTCGCTGGCTGGTGCCCAGCCCCCCAAGGGCGCTTCCTCTGCAAATGTCGTGCTGTTTTCATCTGCAGACCCCCGCATAGACTCGGCATGCCTAGGAACCGTCCCCGCTCGGCTGCTGCGAGCTGCCTTTTCATGTCTGAACAGGCTTAGTGGCGTGAATCAGTATTGAGTGCTTCCAAAAATACACCCATCTATCGTCAGATTACCATTCCTCCATCAGGATATCATGAATATTAGGTGAGACAAATACACTGTCAGATGTAATGACACCCTCCTCCCAGGTCCCTCATAAAGAAGTATTGAGAACACATAATTGCCCTCAAAAGATGTCTACTTTATGATAATCGTTACCTAAATATTACACACCAGAGATTTGTACTATTAAAGAGGGCTGAAATTACTCATGAAATATTAGCTGTGTTTTACTTAAGCTCTTTGGACCCAATTCATAAAAATTAATTCATGGTTTGTGAGAGTGATCTCTATTCCTTAATAGAATACTTCTGTAATTCATTAAATTTCTTAATGCCATCACCCCCGATCACATACATTTCTAGTCTTTCAGAATGAAAAAGAAAAAGTTAAAAAAAAAAAAACCCGAACTTTCAGCAAGTCGAGGAAACATCAGAGCATTCAACCAGGACCCAGCTCTCAACAGATCATGAGAAACTTACAGAATGCGGAGGAGACAAAATGCAACAAAAGTCGACCCAGATATGTCTGCTTTTCAAATACATGGGTGACCATTTGGGAGTAAACCTACATTAAGAAAATGTTGATTTTTGAGGAACTGCTCTAAGAATAGACGGGTCCTCTCTGATCAGGGAACCCGGGTTTCTAAATTGTCAAGGCACATCCTAGACTTCCTGGAATTGCATGTCCACAAGATTCTCTCTATCCTTACGCCATTAACAACAAGGAGCTCTGGGTCCCTTGGGGAGACTGGGACCCGCTTGCTGCTCAGCCTCATGTAAGAGGCTCAGGGACGCCATACTGTAAGATGCAGTTTATGATTTCCCGCAACGATGACTGAGTAATTGTTAGTTCGGCTCATCGATTCACGTGGTCTCCACCTCTGGGCTCTAACACCATGAGGGCAGGGCCTTCGTCTGTCCTTGTTGACCTTTGAACCCTTGGCCATGTGATAGAATTTCTGTCAATATTTTTATTTCAAAAGCTAACATGCCTTACTAATTTACTCTTGCCCAACAAGGAGAAATGATATCATTTCAAGTCACCATACGTTTATTGATTTTCCACTACACATAAAGATGGAGAAAATAATCCCTTACATTTATAGTTTTCTTAAGAGTGTACTAACTTCTCATGTGTCATGGAGTGTTATATTCACATTAACCCTTCGGGGAATTAGGGCCCATTTTCTTCCAGTATTTTATAAGTAAGGATACTGAGATTCCAGGAAGAGACATTATGCCAAGCAACCCCACAGTGGGGTGGAAGGTGCCAGGGCTGGACATCAGCACACGTGGGCTCTATATCCATCTGCCACTGTTTACAATGAACAAGTCACTTAACTTTGGTGTCTTCAGTCGAGAAATGATTCAGAACACAATGACTTATTGTTCTCTAATAATTGTTAGGAACAAAATGAACAAATTCCTCTCTGATTAAATTAGTCTCTGCTGAGAGCACTCGCCCTAAGAGCTGTGCAGAGAGACGGGTGTGCGGTGTCCCCAGGATGCTGTGCTCAGCCTCCTGGAATAGAAGCAGATGTCAGGAGCATGAGCAAAGAGAGGCGGTTCTCTCCCGTGACTCCAGTCTGGGCCAGGCAGCCCCAGGCTGGACCAGCCGCTCAGCAGGTGAGTCAGGCACTTTCCTATCTCATCCTTATAGTGATGGCTCTTGACCTCATGGTATAAAGGTGGCTTCTCCCCCTCTTGGCATCAGGACTACATCCCAGACAGACGGGTGAAGGGCAGTCGGCTCTTGCTAGCCATCAGTACAACCGAACATTTTACTCAACAGAATCCCACTTAAATCGCACTGGCCAGAACTGGATCTTACGTTCACCTCTGGCTAAAGCGAGGGTGGACTTTTAAGCATGTTAGCCTCCTGCACAAAAGTGTGGTTTTCTTCCAAAGGAAGAAGAGTAGAACAGATGTTGGCTGGGCATCAACTGTATTCCTGCATGTGCTGGAATGAGTGAGGACAGAGTTAGGACAGAACTTTTCCAATTTATTTTGTGAATCCATACACTGGGAACCTGGAGGTCAGCGTGCGTGCGGATTGAATTACATCCTCCCTCCAAAAGCTACCTGTTGAAATCCTACCTCCCAGGACCTCAGATGGTGACCTGTTTTGTCAATAAGGTCATTGTAGGTGTAATTAGTTCAGATGAGGTCATTAGAATGGCTCATAATCTAATATGGCTGCTGTCCTTATAAAAAGGAGAAATTTGGACACAGAAACCCATGTAGGGAGAACACTGTAGGAACATGAAGTAGGCCATCTACCAGCCAAAGAGAGAGGGCTGGAATAGATCCTTCCCTTGCAGCCCTGAAAGGAGACCAACACTACAGCCCCTTGACCTTATACTTCCGGGCCCCAGAACTCTTGAGACAACCAATAAATTGCTTTTCAAGCCACTAGTTTGTGGTACTTTCTTACAGCAACCATAGCAAGCTGACACAGGGCGGCTACAGTAGATACTCTTTCCCATGTTTTTTGACCATGAGGCATTTTTTCTCAAAACACTTGAAAAAAAATACTATCCTGCAGAATGGATTTTTTCCCAGTTCCATTGAAGTAGAGTCATTTCACCTAAAACCAGGGTGTCTGACATCCCACAGCACTTTGCTTTTGACCATACCATGTACTGAGTGTTCAGTAATTGAGTTTAAGTGTGTGTGTTTCAACGATTTTTCTCCAGGTTGGAACCGTAACGTCAAGCCAAATAAAGATAACAGTAATATCAACTACCGCTAGGGTACTTTTCTTTATGTCAGCCATCGGGCTTAGCGCTTTACAAATATTTTCTTTTCTGACCATCGCAACAGAACAACGAAGTAGGTACCACTACCCTTTCCAGTTTACAGATGTGAAAACTTAGGCTATAAACAGTTTCTTGACACAGTGAGTGTAGATTATTGTTGACTTTTTAAAGTAAACTTCTCTATTAACGTCTAACAAGCCTAATGAAAAAGCATACAAATCACAAGTGCACAGCCCAATGAATTTTCACAAAGCAAAACCACAATTTATGCAATCACCACGAGAACATCACAAACACCCTCCTTTCCAAAGATTAACACCACCCTGACCTCTGTCACCATAGAATACTTTTGCTGGTTTTAGGCTTTAAATAATATAATAAGCACTCTTTGGTGTCAGATCGGGTCTTTCTTTTCTTTTTCCTTGTTTCCTCTGATTAGAAAAAGTCAGACAATGCAATGGAGCAGCAATGATACTCTCATTATATACCCAATAGAAACCCCTACATATGTGCCCCAAACACACACACACACAAACCTTCCATAGAAGGACTATTTGTAACAGCCAAACCTGGAAATGGTCCAAAGATCAGCATTGCCCTGACACCCAAACTAGACAAAAATGGTCTAAGGAAAGAAAACCACACCAACCCTGATGAACAAAGGGGCAAACAATTAGCAAATCAAGTGCAGCAATATGGGGACACTATAATACTACAACCAACTGTGGTTTATCTCAAGAATGCAAAGGTGGCTCAATATCTGAAACTCAATCAGTGTAATTCACAATGTATTAAAAGTCTAAACACACAGACACACACACACACACATACCCCACATGATTATATCGATTGACGGAGAAAAAAATTTCCACAAAATTCAACAACCATTCATAATTTAAACACAGGGGAAAAAACTTCTTAGTAAAGTAGGAATAGGAGGGGATGTCTGATAAAGGCCAACAACCAGAGCCAACAATCAGGAATAACTTTAGTTAAAACTATACTTGATGATGAAAGACCAAATATTTTCCCCCGAAGACTGGGGACAAGTCAAGGGTGCATTCTATTACTGCTCCTATTCTACATCACCCTGGAGGTCTTATTCAGCCCAATAACATAGGAAAAGAAATATGAAGCGTACAGATTATAACAAAATGAATAAACCATCCCTAATTGCAGATAATATGATTCTCTTTTTTAAAAATTCCAAGGAATCTTTTTTAAAAAGATAGCCTTCTAGAATGAATAAGTGAATTTTGTAAGACTGTAGGATATGAGACCAACACACAAAATTTAGTTGTATTTCTATACACTAGCAACAAACAATCAGAAAACAGAATTTCAAAAAGTAATATCATTTCCAAAGCTCCACTTTCTTATAAAATCACACAGACTTAACTATATGATCCAGCAACCCCACTCCTAGGTATTTATTCTAGAAAAACGGACAGCAATTTTCACAAAGAAACTTGAACACAAATATTTACAGTAGGTCTGTTCATAATCATCAACACAAAACAATCCAGATGTTCTCCAAAAGGAAATGACCTCTCGCGCATCCACACAGTGGAATACTACTCAGCAATAAAAAGGTATGAACCAGTGGTACACACAACTTGGGTGAATCTCAAAGCCATTAAGCTGTGCAAAGGCCATTAAGCTGTTAAGTTGTGCCCAAGAAGTTGTGCATGTTTCCACTTCTGTGTCATTCTCAAAAAGACAAAATATACAGTCATGGCACCTCCCAGGTCAGCGGTTGCCAGGGGTGACAGTGGGTGTGACTACAAATCGGTAGCTTGGGAGAGTTGTGGGGAGACGTGTACCCTGATGCTGGTGACGGTTATGCAAATCTCTACCCGTGCTAAAATGCAAAGACCAAAATAATGAAAGCTCCACTTGGCTGCATAGTAACTCAAACACTAAAAATTTTTTAAATCAGCCGTGTGTGTATTTTTTTCATGTTTATTTATAATTGACAGATGGAGAGAGACAGAGCATGGTCTTGGGAGGAGCAGAGAGAGAGGGAGGCACAGAATCCGAGGCAGGCTCCAGGCTCCGAGCTGTCAGCACAGAGCCCAATGTGGGGCTGGAACTCACAAACCGTGAGATCATGACCTGAGTTGAGGTCGGATGCTCAATCGACTAAGCCCCCCAGGCGCCCCCATATGTGTGTATTTAAAGGAACTATCGCACATAGTGAGAAAAGTAAATGGTACAAAAGCCAGGCAAAGATGCCTCTGTGACACCTGAATGATTTTAAATATTTCAGAGGCAGTGCTCTCACCTCACTGCCACTTCTTTGCAACCCGCAAGTGCGTTTGGCCATTTGGTCAAGGATCTCGGCAATGTTCATCAGTAAGAATTAATATACTTACCTTAAAATATTTTAAATGAGTCAACTCATTTGGTTTGGCCTTGCACACCTATTCCCCAGAAAGGAATAACCTTTTAAGTAATAACATCCATTTACACCTTCCCTGGAAGAGGTTTAAATGATTATTATACTAGCTAGCCTGGTCCCTTGTATACAAAGTGTCCATAAATATCCTTGGGTCCAGGAAAGAAATGAGCTCAGGATCTAAAGCAAAGGAAAATGACATGAAGGGCACTTGGGTGCCGAGGGCCTTTCGGGGAACAGCACGGACGAAAAGAAGAGAGTCTGGGGCTCATGACACATGTCCAGCCCATCTCACCCCCAGCAGGTTTCCCTGAGGCCAGGAGGGATAACCTGTGGCTTCCGGGCGAGGCTGGACTTTGACAAGTGTCACCAGCCTTTGACTGGTATTTTAACAAACACCAAATAGTAGCGTAGACCATGCTACTATTTCTGTGAATCTGTCTCTATCAGAACAATCAGCATTGGGATAGAGCAGAATTCAACGATTCTTTGAAAACCGGGAGGAAAGAAAAAAGACAAAGGGAAGTCAAAATTTCCCCTATGTTCTCATCATATTCAGAACTGTGAGAATTAGACGAAGATCGCTGTTGAGCATTTACTGAGACATGAAACGAGCAACATACCTTATAGATAATCCAGATTTGTCCATAAGCAGACAGGCTATCATCTTTTTATTTTCTCATAGATTTTTATTCTGATTAGAAGAGTAATAATATTCTTGAACATCTTAACAGAGAGTAAAAGTCTCCTTTTCCTCTTCACCTCCACCTTCCTCTCACCTCCAAGATGAACACGGCCACAATACCAGGTACCTTTCCTCCAAAACTGTTGACAGGTAGAAGATAGGCAAATACATCTTCAAGGAAAATAGGATCTTTACTGTTTCATCTTAAGGACTTTTCACGTCAGTGTACAGAGCTCTGTATCTTTTACAAATGACTATATAGCATCCCAATGTATTTACATTTTTCATGCAATAATAGACGTTTGGGTTGACTCAAATGCTTTATCATTACAAACAATTCCTGCAATTCAGATATTCTTCTTTACACAGTTGTACAAGAGTTTCTATAGGATCACTCCTAAAATTAGATCAACTAGAACCATTCAGAGCTGTGAATATTTTAAATTATAATAGATCTTGCCAAATCATTCTTCAGCAGCCTCATGTCAATTTGCACATCTATCAATAATATATGAGAGTGCCTATTTCCCCAAACCAACACCACCCCACCCACTAGAGAGTGATCAAATTTATACATTCATATCTGTCTTTTCAAGACAAAATATGTCTTTTGTATTGATTCGATTCTTCTGAAACTTAGCATATTTTATATTGGATATTCTTCTTAGTCTATGAAATATGTGCTCCTATGATTTACCCATTTTTCTGTGGGAACGTTTTACTGCAGACATTCAAACCTCTTTGCATATCATAAATAATCATTGTTCTCAAAGATGTTTCAGTATTTGTTTCCAGTTCTTCTTTTGGATTTCGGCCTTTCGTAGTTTTTACACGTGGAATTTAAGTTTTCCATGGAGTCAGCTTGATCACTTTTTTTTTTATGGCTTCATGATTTGCTTAAAATGTCTTCCTTACTCGGTTGAGAGCAATAGTGAGCATCCTTTTCGGTAGTTTGTTCTATCTTGGTAGGAGCACATCTCTCTTCTCACATGGGGACATTTGTTTCCAGGACCCAGAGGACAAAATACATAAATTGAGTTGGAGATTTGCATGTTATTGTACCACAAGGGCTCCCAGCTTGTCCCAGGGAGTGCCGGACTGACCCCACATTAGTGTAAGACCCAGGTAAGAGAGTGGATGTTTCCCCTTGAAGCCTCGGTAACCACGAGACAGATCAATTGTCTGAGTAAACAAAGCCTTGTTCCCAAGGCAACACATACTTGGGGCCCAAGGGCACCATCTCAAGTATGATCTTCACTCCCTCTGAGAAGTCCAGGCAATAGACTTTTTACCAGTTGGAGACCAAATCCAGAATCCCACAGCCTCCAAAACAGTAAAGAATAGCGGGTGGGGGGAAACAAAAGCCCAGTTGCGTACGGCTATGTGGTTTGTGTGCGTGTACGTGTGTCTTTGTGTACACACACGTGTGTGCTTGCAGATCACCCCTTCTCTTGCTTTAGTGAGCCTCAATTGCGAGAAGATCCCTGCCAAAGACATCCTATTTCAAAGAGCTGAATAATTTGGGCAGGAATCGTTGACTCACTGACCATAATCATATGAAACTTCCTTACGTACCACAGGAGCATTTCTCTTGGTTTCTTGATGATAGCATAATCCTAGAACAGCTTCTTGAAACCCAGCCTCCATCTGCTTGTGCTCATACATTGCAGAGAGAGTCACATCTCGGTCATTAGGGCTTTCAGAAAACCTACAGGAAGAAGTTGTGAGTTCACGGGTCAAAGGGTCCAGATTTTAAACAGAGTTTAGCTTTTTCTTCCTGCTTCAGCCCAGCGGGGGTGTGTTTCCCATGAGAGGCTTGTTTTTTTTTTAAGAATAGTCATAGTAACTGGGTCATCTGGTAGAGAATTAGGAAAATCTCCCCAGGATGTGTTAATTTAGTGCAAATGGCCGGACCCTGGATGGGCGGATCACAGAGCCAACCACCCCCCTCCTGTTCTTCAAGATGAGACACAGTAGGACTCAGCAAAAAAAATAATTTGTGATGAGCATTTACCACATAAAATCACTTTGTAGTTGTTATTTTTAAAGCCCCAAGCTTTCAAGAGGAAAGACTTGTTTTCTTAGGAAAGATGAACAGCAAGATGTTCAGGCGGCGATGGCCAAAGTGAACATTCTGAGGGATTACACAGGCCCTTCTTGACACATGGGGATGCAGGAGAATTCACTGGGTTTATTTGGGAAAGAGTGCTAAAGGCGAGGAAAGTATAGTTGTTTGAGATAATATTAGAAAGTCATTTATTTAACAGGAGGAAAGCATTGCAAAGGAGTGATGTTATTATTTTGATCCTTAGGATGAAAAATTAGTAATCAACAACAAAAAATATGAATAAAAGAAAAGGCTGTATACCTAATTAGTTTGAATACATTTAATTTGTAGCTTAAAACCAAAGCTATTAGTGAGTTTAATGGTGGTTCTACCTACTGATCAATTACTGTGTAGACCAAATACATATTCCATTAGCTGCGATAACTCTAGGTTAGAATCTTTGGATTAATTGGATTAATTTGAGTTTATCTTCTAAGAATATCTATTTAGAGTCTAGATATTAATCCTTTATACTTTTAAATGGTTTAATATGTAATTAAAGCAAACGTATATTCATCCTCTTAGATGCTACGTTTTTCCAGAAATAGACAATGGCGACAGATTGTATAGAACACGACACCCGAATATCTCTGTAAGGGTTGCGCAAATGGTAGATGAAAACCTTGAAACTTTCTGCAACTGCTGGTGCTTGTCACATCTGAAATGTTTTTATTTAAGAAGATTTTCTGTGTTTTGCACATTAGCCACTTGTCTGAATTCTGGGGCACTGGTGTCTGTTACACTGAGAATGCCTTTGGCCAGAGCGGCAGATGCACGGGCTGATGGAAAGTCAGTGAGTACATAATGGGGTCCATGGCTCTCTCTCCTGCCTGACATCCGAAGCCAAAGGTCTCTTCTTAAAAGCACAAGACACGGTGGCCTCCGAGGAGGGCGTGTGTGAGGGCTGTCACTCGGAGACCTCTCTTGCACTCTCTTCCAAACCTGTGACCTGCGGGGGGGCCACCCTGACAAGCCAGTTCCTCGGGGCACAACCAGGCTGCTCAAGGTCAGCCAGTAAGAAGAAAAGCAGTTTCTGAAAAAGGGAACGACTCCCTCAGATGCCCAGGACACACATTCGCGTTGATGTGGTGGTGGCCCACATGCAGGCCACGCATCCCACCCCACGCACCCTCAATCTCTCTGTGGCATCTAGTTCATGGCCTAGTTTCAGCAGAAGAGGAGAGCTTTGGTGTTTCCTCAAGCTGCCAACCAAGATTGAACTTGATATGAATACAAAAAAAGAAAAAAAAAAGGGTCTGCTGAGAGCTGCTTTGAATGGAGGACCTGGGGGCAGAGCCCTGTCCAGAGACCTTCCGTGCCTCGGTGCCCCAGCACATCACAGCTCAGGCTCCGGGCTGCATTTGCTTCTGAGCCAGTGGCCATAATAGGGCTTCATGGTCATCATTTATGGCTGTTTCAGGTATAATTTCAGAAAATTACCGTAGTGTCTAAATGAAATGGCAGAACGGGTTAATAACAAAACCACACACTTTTTGTCACCCGATACAAAGAATTCAAACGCTAAGAAAACAGGCAAACTTCACTTTAGCAATAGAGACGTATTCCTTCCCTACTTGTACTCACAATGCCAGAAACATCAATGAATATCAAAAGATAGGAAAGTGATTGGCTTCTTAATGATTTTAGAGCATAATTCTTAAAGGGCCAGGAACTATGTTTAGGTAAAGATGATATAATAGTGATATATATATATTAGTTCTAATATATAATATATATATTAGTTCTAATATATAATATATATATTAGTTCTAATATATAATATATATATTAGTTCTAATATATAATATATATATTAGTTCTTCTTACTGTAAAAATGCATTGGTTCTTGGGATTGTAGCTATGCTAACATAGGCTTTTATTAAGGTGTTTTAAAGCTAAATCTGATAATTAAATATATTAAATGTGCATCTTGGTCATAGCATATATTAATTTTATCAGTGAAGCATAGTTTGTTGACACAATCCCAGCTAAACAAATGGTAGAACAATATACGAGGCCACAAACCAAACAGATATCCTGGAAAACACAACCCCCAACCAGATTCTCAGATACAAGTCCTCCCATGGGGAGCTGTGTTAGTCTGAAGACGCTAGCGGGCGTGAGCCGTAAAAGGGATGAGCACCCCAGGACACCAGTAAGCACATTTCCAGAACTCGCCTTTTGGTCACCCCCTGCCTCCCTCTCACTGGTGCTGCCCTTCGGTCCTGAGCCCGCAAATCACAGCCTCTAGTTATTCCCTCCTTTTCCTGAGTCCAGGGTCAATGAAGATCTCATTGCCTCCCCATGAAATCCATTGCCAGGAGAATGGAGAGGGCCATCTCTGTCTGCATACGCCACTGGGACCCACCATGTGCATCGTCACTGTACGGGGTAGGAGAGGCTGGCAGGTGGACCTACATTTGCTAGCTAGTGGCCTTGGCAAAGGAAAGCGTTGCTTTCGATATAGTAGTGCCAGCGTCAACACTGCTGGCTCTGTGTATTCCAGTGCTAGAAAATTGCACAGTTCTTTTTTTTTTTAAATTTTTTATGTTTTATTTATTTTTGAGAGAGAGATAGAGACAGCATGAGCAGGGGAGAGTCAGAGACAGAGGGAGACACAGAATTCGAAGACAGGCTCCAGGCTCTGAGCTAGCTGTCAGCACAAAGCAATGCGGGGCTCGAACCCACAAACCGTGAGATGATGACCTGAGCTAAAGTTGGACACTTAAACGACTGAGCCACCCAGGCGCTCTGAAAATTGCACAGTTCTGCCCACACCTGCCGGTGGGGTATCTTTTCCACTAGTCTGCCTGTTTCTGAGATGTCATATTTCTTGACAATACCAAATCAATAATCTAATTTGCAGCAACATACCACATTACAGTATTTTATATCACACTTCCAAGAACTAGTGGTCTGAAATCTTGACGGTCAAAACCCTATACCAACTCCTGATGTTCAGATCTTTTCCAGGAAAAAAATATAATAATCAAGCTTTTTATTATACAACACGATGTCTGTCCTTCCTACTTCTGTCAATAGACCAGTCACTTAGGCTGTGACATTTGTCACTGTTTCCTTAGCTTCTTCCTCTCTTGTATGGCTGACCACATCTTATCAGGCACCAGGTCCCATTACTTTTCAGAATGTCTTCCTCTTCTTCACCATTCCGCCTACTTGCATCGGCGTCCTTCTGCAGAGATCTGTCACTGCGTACCTGGGCTTCCCAGCCCTGCAGATGTCTCTGGGCTCTCCCTGCTCTGGCTCATTCTACTTCAACCACCACCTGACTGGTCTTCATGCAATCCCCATTCTTCATTCTGATAGCCTGCTTAGAAGTTTCCAGTGCCCAGTCTGCCTGGTCCTGCTTTCCAAGCTCTGCTACGTGTCACCCACGCAGTGAGAGGTCAGACTCATGATACACCCTCGACTGCTGCACTGACACCTCACACCACACCTTTGTCCAGGTGTGGCACCCCACCAGGAATCTACTTCCAGAACTTTCTCTTTATCAGACTCTACTCGTCCTTCAAGCTCTGCTCAAATCCAACCTTTTCCATGAAACTGCTCCCAAATATCTATGCCCAGATGGACTTCTCTCTCTGAACTTCTCCTGTCCACTGGCTCTCCAGACATAATCTGTGCATTTAACATAGCATTTCTAGGGGTGCCTGGGTGGCTCAGTCCATTAAGCATCCAACTTTTAATTTTGGCTCAGGTCATGATCTCATGGTTTGTGAGTTCAAGCCCCACATCTGGCTCTGCGCTGACAGCAGGGAGCCTGCTTGGGACTCTCTCTCTCTCAAAATAAGTAAACTTTAAAAGATAAAAATAAAATAAATTAGTCTTTCTATCTTTATTTGTCACTCGTTTCCATAGATATACCCATATAGACCCACAGTTATCCATATGCATATACACACCTATATTTTCCTTATGTAATTGCTATCATATAAATATCGTCACATGATTTGGTTTTTCTAGACACTACCAGTGTGTATGTTGGAGATCTGGCCCTATGATATGCATGGGGAAAATGGGTGGCTATTTCCTTTTTGTCCATCTTTATTTTTCCGAACTGTCTCCAATAACCATGCGCAAACTTTATCATGACATGAAAACATGTGCTTTTCAGACGACAAAACAGGAGGACAAGGAGAAGATATCAACACAAAGGATCACACCTCAACTGTCTATCCAGTAAGGAAAAAAGAGAATTTCAATGACGGTAAGAATGAATAATTGGAGAGCACAAAACTGTATCACCTTTGAAATTCAAAGATTTTTATAAAAATACTGAGGATAGCTTATCTCCCACAATACTCATATTTTTGGGCAATATACATTTAAGCACCTACTAGACCCAAGGATCATAGAGTTCGCATCCAGAAATGAGCTGTCCCTACTCCCCGCTCTAGGGCGACATCTCACAGAAGTCTACAGTAACAACCTTACGTATGTGTGTTTCCTTCCTTGAAACCCCCATGGCAAAGAAACTATATCTTTGAAAGAAAGTCATTTGATTATAGAGCTAACCTATCAACCAGAGAGATATAGATAAAGAGTTTACACGAAACATATATAATTTGATTTGAATATCTAAAACATGGTATTTGGGAACTAAAATGCTTTTGAATTTTTTTTTTAATATTTTTTTATTTATTTCTAGGAGAGAGAGAGAGAGCGTGAGCAGAGGAGGGTCAGAGAGAGAGGGAGTCACAGACTGAAACAGGCTCCAGGCTCTGAGCTGGCAGTCAGCACAGAGCCCGATGCAGGGCTCGAACCCACGAACCGCGAGATCATGACCTAAGCGAAAGTCGGACGCTTAACCGACTAAGCCACCCAGGCGCCCCGCTTTTGACTTTTTAAAGCATCTTCATAACTATTAGTTCATGTTACAGACACAACATCCCTTTCAGCAGGTAATTTTCTGCAGTCTATGGAGAGAAGAACAGGCATGAGGTGGCCCCTGGACTTGCCTGAAGTCAGCAAGATAGCGAGGCGATGATGGAAATCTGGCTTCTAATGTCAGGTCTTTCCCCTGAACAGAGTCAAAGAATAAAACTTTGTGTTGACCAGAATTCAGTCCTGGTACCAGAACCTACTTGAACATTAGAACAGAGGTATAAATAAGTCGTATGGAAAGGACCTGGTGTCCAGTGATCTCTGTTTTACGGCCACAGGCATGTGCCACCACTGAATGCTCCAGTCTATCTTTCCCGTGGGGAATCCAGGTCACCAGGAACCAGAAAGAAGATTTGTTCAAGCACATTCCATTTGACAAGCACAAATAAATTTATTCAGTTGCCTATATTTTAATACTTTACAAGCAACACCACCATCACATAAATAAAAGAAGCCAAGTTGGAAACATACCTATAACTTCAGTCTTGTGTGATGTTTCGTAAAATACTGATTTTAATATCTGATCAAATGCAGAGAATGAGTGGGAGTAGGGGACACACACACACACACACACACACACACACACACACACCATCTGTTACTTATTTAAGCCATTCTTAGACAAGAATATATTACTTTTCAGGGGAAAAATATTGTTCTTTCCAGAGGAATAGGAATGTGATATAAACAATGAGATGAGATAAAGCTGTTTATATCAAAGGGTGAATCAGATTATAACACTGAAAAATAGTACACATTTCCTGTTATTGCTGCTATAAGTAAAACAGTATTTGAAAGACAAATTACCGTGTTACTATTCTTGAAAATCCCAGGCTCTTCTATAAGTAATGACATCTCAGTAGACATGAGACTAACCGAGTGGAGACATATCTCCATCTACATAATATAAGGGGGAAAATCAATTGTTTCTCCTTCAGAACAGAGAACACTTTTTCCTTTAAGATGTAAGGAATCTACAGAAGTTTAAATTTAATTTTTTTAATGTTATTTATTTCTGAGAGAGAGAGAGAGAGAGAGACAGCGTGAGCACGGGAGGGTCAGAGAAGGAGGGAGACACAGAATCCAAAGCAGGCTCCAGGCTCTGAGCTGTCAGCACAGAGCCCAACACGGGGCTCGAACCCACGAACTGTGAGATCATGACCTGAGCTGAAGTCGGATGCTTAACCAACTGAGCCACCCAGGCACCCCGCAGAAGCTTAAATTAAAGACAAACAAATGCCACAAACAGGGAAGGAAAGATATAAGTATCAAGGATGCTCCCAGGGGACTGGACACATGGCCCTGGCTCTGGAGACCGTGTTTGGGGCATGAGCACCAGGCAGCCACCAGCAGGTCCTCAGACCGGACATGCCCCCAGCTGCGCACATGCCCGAGGGGCCGAGATGACCGCGGCTTTAACAAGACTCAGGACAATGGACAGCTATCCTCACCT
The DNA here is from genome assembly GCF_003009895.1 of Hyaena hyaena. Classification (NCBI taxonomy): domain Eukaryota; kingdom Metazoa; phylum Chordata; class Mammalia; order Carnivora; family Hyaenidae; genus Hyaena; species Hyaena hyaena. The sequence goes on from NW_024080654.1 coordinate 1,300,312, forward strand.
CCAGCAATGGGCAGAGCGCATTGTCCATGTTGACCACACAGCAACACACACATCGTAGGCATTCACCACCCACCCCACCACTGGCCCCCATGCCGGGCGGGCATCCGTGGAAAGTAGCCTGGCTTTCACTGTGGACATACAGTGGTTTGAGCATGCTCTCAGCAACAGGCCCCAGCTTCACTCCCACCTCAATATATTTGGGTGCTCTAATCTCACCTCTTAGCAATTGGGATCTCCCTAAGGTAAGGAGCAATTACAGCAACAGAACTGGGATGTCTGCAGGCCTCAAATGTCCAGCGAGAAGCTGGCTCCAAGCCCTGTCCTCTCCAGCTGCCAACAGGGGAGCATCTGTGTCCCAAAGTGATAGGCAAAGCCGCTTGGAAGGGCAGCCTAACAGAAGGTACCTGGACACCAACCTCTCAGGCCCTGTGGTGCTCCCACTAGGAAAGCCCAGCAAATCAGGACATCAGCCACCCTCCACGTGTCATTCGGGCCCACATCGAGGTCCTGACATCGGCCTCCCTGGGCCCCACCTCTGAAAGTCCTTCCTGGCAGATCTGGGACAGTCATTCTGCTGTGAAAGATGAGAGGCTGCTTCAGGGAACCCTGGGAGTCGCCCAAGGGGCCCACGGCCTCCAGAGTCTGGCCTGGATTTTGTTCATAAGCACTGTCTCTCCCCAGTCAACTCATAAGTGGTTTTCATGGTTACAGTTGCTTTGGGCATTAGCTTCTTGAAGGAGAGAAGGACTAGGTTTACAGCAGTCGTTCTCAAGGGGGGCAATTTTGACCCCAGGGGACATTTGGTGAAATCTGGGAGACACCGTCTCCTTCTCCTCAGGAACCCAAGAAAAGTCCATCTGGGTTAATGAAGGAGACCAAAGCCGCCATTTGCCTTTCTTCACTGATAGGTCAAGCAAAACTTGCCAGGTGAAAAGGTCAAGATGATTGTGGGGTAGAATGGAAAAAATGGAGAGAAGGCCACTTTTGGAGAACACCCAGAGGTGTTCTCCTCACTAGCAGGGCCGTGCTGCACATGGATGCTTTGAAGGTAAGACAGAAAGTGGGGGACGAAGATAGTGGAAAGGTAACTAGAAATACAACGACCCAAACTGGGACAGAGGAAATGTGTTGACATTCACCTCCTTGCTCTGAGCGAAAACACCTGGAGAGTCTGTGGTCATGTTCTCTACTTATTTGAAGGGCTCCGCCTCCAGCGCTTGCCCCCTCACCTGCTGGGACATCGGCTCCATACTGACACAGAGAGACAAGCACCCAGCCCTGACTCACCAGTGCTACTTCCTGCAGAAATCCTACGGAGCCCTTTGACCTTGCCTTATCTACACAAACCCTAGACACTGTCTTATCTACACAAACCCAGGGAATGAGGATATAGGAAAGATCTCAGAGGGAAGTGATAGAGGTCCAGTTGGCACATGATGAGTTTAGTGGATCTTAATCCTTGCAACACAAAGTTGGCCTTCTTGGGATAGTTCTTAACGATTTTGATTCTAGAGATGTCCTTCAGAGAGGGGGAGAAAGAAAAATACCTATCTCTGCTCCTCCCCACTTCCCTGATTGCCCTGTCTCCTTTACTATGGTGCCTAGACTGTTCCTAGAGAGGCCATCAGAAGTCTTAAGAATTGGGAAGCTCCTCGAGTCTTGCTCAAGAATGCCCGCCTCTCTGCGGAGGAGCCACGGAGCCACGGGGGATGTGCGGCCACGTCCAGGCTGTGGGTGAGAACAGCGCTAAGAGCTTGGTCGCAGTCCCGTAACCCATCTACATCACATCTCCTCTGGCCCTTCTCTTCTCCCATCTCGTCCCCTGGCCCCCAATCTCACTGTCCCTTCTGTTTGCGCCCCTCTTGGGAAATAGTGCCTCATAGTGAAAAGAAACGCAAAGGAAAGAATACACATTCCAGAGTCACCCAGACTCAGGTTTGAAGAATCAGCTTCATCACATCAATTGCTCAACCTCAGGCAAAGTTTAACCTCTGTGTCTCCACCTGTCTAATGTGACAATAGTACTATGTTTCCCACATTTGTTACGATAATTAAATGAAATAATGAGTCTATGGTGTTTGGTATTTGGTTGATACTTGTTAAATATTTGTCTTTTTTTTACCCCCTCACTGTCTTTTCTCTCCCCCTTTTCTGATTAAAATTAGATCGGGGGAAAGAAAATGAACAAGCTATGGAAAAATCAGAGAATTTCAGATTCAGAAAGTCACAGAAGGCTCATGCAATCCAATGTGCTTATTTTGAGGGCATTGAGGCTCAGAAAAGTGAAACAACCTTCCTGAGGCCACATAGCAAGTACCTGGTAAGTTCAGAAGCCCATGAACAAACCAGATGGAGAGAGAAGGTGTGCGATTTCTATTTCTGGGTTTTGTTTGATCCATATTTCATTCAGAAAACATAATCCTGTGACTAAAAAAAAAATAGCCTAAATGATCTTTATTAAAATTCTTCAAAACTGGGATCATTAATCAATTTACACTTCTAACCCATACATTCAAATCTTTAAAATAGTTTGCCTAAGTTTTTTAATGATTTATTTATTTTTGAAAAAGAGAAGTTGAGCGAGAGAGGGGCACAGACTGAGGGGAAGAGAGGATCCAAAGTGGTCTCAGTGCTGACAGCAGAGAGCCTGACGTGGAACTCGAACTCATGAACTAAGAGATCATGACCTGAACCGAAGCCGGATGCTCAACTGACTGAGTCACCCAGGCGCCCCAATTTACCTAGTTTTACAATCTGTCCCAAACTATCCAAAGAGTCAATGCACATATTTCCTATCTGGCAAACCATGAGAATCTGTCCACACTCTGGTTTTCCTCTACCAGCTCCTGAGCCCGGCACTGAAGCCCACTCAGAGCCGTCCTCTGCGGCTGCCAGGCCTGCTTGCCCCACAACATGGAGGCTAGATGGCCACCAGAGCCCTTCTCTTTGTAGTACGGCACACCGTGACTTGATAAGACAATCAATGCTGGCCTAAGTGTTGGAAGGAAGGCTGCCTAACTCACCCCTCACACTTCTCTCTGCTTTTAGGTGAAATGTCTAATTTAGCAGTGACTCTAACGTTTTTTAAATTTTTTTAAATATTTTATTTATTTCTAGGAGAGAGAGAAAGAGAGACAGCATGAGCAGGGGAGGGTCAGAGAGAGAGGGAGTCACAGACTGAAACAGGCTCCAGGCTCCGAGCTGGCAGTCAGCACAGAGCCCGAAGCAGGGCACGAACCCACGAAACGAGAGATCATGACCAAAGAAAAAGTCGGACGCTTAACCGACTAAGCCACCCAGGCGCCCCTAGCAGTGAGTCTAATGTTGAGCTGTTTCTCAGAAAGGCTTTCTCAGTAGAAGAGCATGTGTGTGTGTGTGTGTGTGTGTGTGTGTGTGTGTGTGTGTGTTTGTAGGGAGGAGGGGATGCTTTCTTTGTTCCCAAAGCCCCAGAAGAGGCTCCTCTGACTTCAGCACCTGGACCCCTGTCTGAGTCAGGCCCTGTAGTCATGAATTCTTTCTTCAAAACCATTCATAAAAACAAGCATGCATGACTAACTATGAGACGAAGCCAATGACACAATTGATGGGACTTATCTCATCTACCCAGCATGTCAGCTCGACGTTGAAGGGGGAGATTTTTGGCACCAATTCCCAGGCTGGAAAAAGATAAAGAACTCAAAGCAGTAAGCATTTATGTATGGGTAGCTCTGGGATGTGGCTGAAGCCAGTACCTTCCCACCCTTGATTGGCTCCCAGAGTTCTGTTTGGCCAAATTCTTAGCCTAAAAAGGACAGAATTGGTTCTGTGCTCTCCTGTCCTGCAAAGCCAAAGCTTCACATTGGTTTAAGCCTCCTCTCCACCCTTATAAGTGCAATTCTGAAATTTATTTATTTATTTATTTATTTATATTTGAGAGAATACAGGAGAAAGAAAAAGAACGAATCCCAAGTGGGTTCCATGGTCAGTGTGAAGCCCCACATTCAGCTCAATCACACGACTCTAGGATCATGACCTGAGCTGAAATCAAGAGTCAGTCAACCAACTGAGCCATGCAGGCGTCCCTTGAAAATTATTTTTAAATGCGTTATGCAAGGGATGGGGTAATTCCTTGCTGTAAGATATCAAACAAGCCAGTCAAATATGCATTCATTTGTTCATTCAGTCTTCAGCCAGTCACTCAAAACACAGGTATATAATGGATCATCAATGGATTTGGGGTCAGAAGGACCAAAGTCAGAATATTAGCTTCACCACTTCCCAGTTGAATACTCTGCTCTCTGATCCTGGAATAGCTATTTCATGATCTGAGCCTCAGTATCATCACTTGTAAAAATTAGGAAAATAAGGGGCGCCTGGGTGGCTCAGCAGGTTAGACATCCAATTCTGATTTCGGCTCAGGTCATGATCTTATGGTTCATGAGTTCAAGCCCCTCTTCAGGCTCTCTGCTGGCAGCGCGGAGCCTGCTTGGGATTCTCTCTCTTCCTCTCTTTGTGCCTCTCCCTCACCTCTCTCTCGAAATAAATAAAATAAACTTGGAAAAAACTTAGGAAAATAATGCCAACCTCATGGGTTTGTTGTGAAGATTAAACTGGATAACCTATAACCCATGCAGAGTGCTCAGCACAAAGCAGCAGTTGAGTAGAAGTAAGCTCCTCACCACCGACTTCCAACCTAAGGGCATCAGTTAGCAGTTCACATCAGATAAAGGTGCAGGCCATGTATTGTGGGTACGTCACCATTTGGTGTATGGAAATCCATGTTCCTCCTGCATGCCACTGTCCCAATTGCTGCTTTGCCAGGCCCAACTTTTGGCATTTTCCCGAGTCCCCGACCACAAGGCTGTTTCTGGTTTCCCACCTTGTTCCTGGACCTTCTAACCAGCCCCAGCCAAACCGCCTCATCCACCGCCCCGCAGCCGAGGCAGTGAGGCCATCTGGGGCTGGGGCCGCCACCCGGTTCTCAGCACAGTGGATCACAGGAGTGCGCTCACAGGCAGAGAGCATGAGAGACAGCTGGACGGGGCAGCACAGCATCCACAGGAACTTGTCACTCTGTGGAACTAGACAAAGAATCTACAAGATCGTTTACTTCCAACTTTCTCATTTTCAGGAAGGAACGAGGTTCCGAAAAGTTACAGTTATGCAGTTAGTTAAATGGCTAGATTTCCCCTTCCTTTGCTCCTCAGGAATAAATAGTCGCTTGGTTGTCCCCAAATCCATCCCCACACTTCAAAAGATTAAATGCTTGTATCAAAAATACTACACATTCCCCTTGAACAACTCACTGATTTCCTGATGATCCACAGTAGGTCCCCAATTGTCATGAAACAGCACTTCACATTTTGACAGCTGATACTATGTGGAAGCTGACTTCCACTGTAGGAATTGGAGTCTAGTTAGCACCTGCCCGTCCAGAAGCCACAAGCTGACACACCCTCACCCTTATTCCCCCAGGGACTTCTGAAGTGAATCTGTGGCAGACAGTCTCCATGCCCGTACAGCTCAGGTGTTGAATGAAGACGCATCCAAGGGTTTGCCCCACGTCTATCTGCACCCTGAAATCCGGTAGTTTTTTTTTTTTTTTTTTTTTTTTTATGAAAATAACACAGGGCTGTGGTTAAAGATCAATTCAAAAGAGCTCAAGAGCACAGTATATTAGTCAGCTTCTTCAGAAAAACAGAAGCCATGGGACACATGTCTATAGAGAGAGACAGAGTGATTTTAAAGAATTGGCACATGTGATCACGCACTGGCAAGGCTACAGTCTGTAGGTCAGGCTGGCAGTTCGGAAGTTCAGGCAGGGTCTCGGTGCTGCGGGCTTGAAGCAAAATTCAGCCTCCTGGGAACCTCAGTATTGGCTCTTAAGGCCTTCTGCTGACATGATGAGGCGAGAGTAAGGAGACAACTGCTTTACTTGAAGTCGACTGACTGTGAGTGTTAATCACATCTGGAAAATACACTCGCAGCAACATCTAGACTGGTGTTGGATCAGACAACTCGGAATCACAGCCCAGCCGAGTGGACGGTTCAAACCATCCATCACAGGGAAACAAGGAAAGGGGTCCATCCCACCCCAGACTCTGCCTTCCTTTTCCCAGAGGTCAGTCCTTTAAATGGCCAAACTCATTTTCAGGGACGCGAGTCGGCTCTGTTTGCACCTAAAGATCCGGTTTTGGCAAAAGCACTTGACTTTACTCCTGACAGCTGTTGGGTCGTTACTCTTTGCCAGACTGTGTGCTGACCGCGTGTACGGGCTCCAGTGGCCCTGTGAGGCTGGTGTCATTAACATCCCCCGTCCCAGAGACAAGACCACGGAGCTACAGAGGAGACGTGTTCAGATCCTTTCCCCTGAATACATTTGACGACGAGAAATGCTCAACCTGCAGATGGGAAAGCAAAACCACGTGGTCCGTTTTTATTGGGGAATTAGAGATAGAACAACATCAGAAAAGATTCAGGGGCGTCCTCGGTGCAAATTTTATGTAAAGCGTCATCTGGAGCGACACCAGAGGGACCAAATCCGGGCCGTGTTTCACTCGCCTCCCCGTACAGACAGCAACATTCCTATTTTAAATTATTTATTATTTCGTGTTCCCAATTAAGCTAGAATGTGACAGGCAAGCTACTTTACAAGGCAATACAAAAAATAATCGCACTCCCCAGTGAGTAAACTACAAGGCCAAAAGGTGAGTTGTTTACATCCACGAGAGAACCATATTACGGCACTGAAACATGGTGGGCACGTCCAGTAATTGCTGCTACAAGTAAAAACAGCTATAGAAGAACAAGTTACCAGGCTCCTTGAAATCGTCTATTTTTAGAACAATGGCAAAACTGTGTTTGCATAGGGAGCAAAAAATGATTGATGGAAGGGGTGAAAGGAAACCAGTCCCGCCCCCAACTCAGGGCCCCAGGCGAAGACTGAAATGTTGAAAGGCCGGGGAGCAGAAAAGACTCCCCCTGAGTATGTGAATGGCAGGAAAATGCAATAGTAGATTGACCTGACCCGAGAGTCCCATCTTCCTCACGTGATGAACCAAACGTGTCTTAGTTTCAGATTAGCCCGTCTATGAAAAACTAAAATGATACGAAAGGCCCTGTCTTGTCGTGAGGGTGGTTTATGGGAAGCCAGAGGGGCTACATATGGCCACCAGAAGGGAGCCTGACGGCAAACAAAAACAAAACCCACCGAAAGCCCTCACCCTCCAGAAGCGTCGGAGTAACTACCTGCTGAGAGGCTCCATGCGTTTCAGCTGGAAGTAGCTGGTGACAAGTGAGCCCCGGGGGTGAGAGAGGGGACCCTGGGGGGGAGGGGGACTGCTGTCACAGCTGTCTTCTGCCCCCACCCCCTGGGGTGGCACAGGCTTTCTGTGCTGTGAGCCTGTGCGTCTGAGGAGGCTGCAAAAGCAGGAGGGAAGGAAGAGGAAGAAGAGGCATGTGGACTTTCCACTGACTGAAGCCGGGGCAGGAGCCCGGAAGAAAAGCACCCTCCTCCCAAACGTCAGATGCGATCCCTCCGAGGAAGGACCTTCTCCTCCGTCTTGTGTCACTCACTCTGCCAGTGAGGACGGTGCCCGTCGAGCAGCGCCCTCCGTGCCATTTGCCGTCTGCAGGGATTGAGCAAGCGAGTCTACGAAAGTTGTACTTTCAACTTTCAATGAGTCTTAGCTCCTCGCTCAGTTACATTCTGCCTCTTGAGAAATGATTCAGGAAGACCTTTCCCTACTACGTATGAGAGAAACACGTTGACGTCCCCTGCGTAGATTCTTCTCAAAGTAGCCTCATGCTCTGCTCAGCCCCTCCATGCATTCAGCCCTCCTTCTTTCAGAGGTAGATCGTGATGGGGCGCCTGGGGGGCTCAGTCAGTTGAGCGTCCGACTTCGGCTCAGGTCACGATCTCGCAGTTCGTGGGTTCGAGCCCCGTGTCGGGCTCTGTGCTGACAGCTCAGAGCCTGGAGCTGCTTCAGATTCTGTGTCTCCTACTCTCTCTTTCCCTCCCCGACTCATGCTCTCTCTCTCTCTCAAAAAAAAAAATAAAATAAAACATTAAAATTTTTTTTAAAAAAAGCTAGATTGTGTTATTTTTTTAAACCTTTGTCCTTCTGCTTTCCCAACAAGGGCATGACCTCCTCTGGCCAGCAGTGTTTGTAGGTCTCATCCTCTCCCCCCAGAATCCTTGCACGTATTAGGGCTCCCCTAACAGGTGTTGGCTGCAAGGAACCATCACCAGCTAAGGGAAGCGGAAGACACAGATAGGCTCTGCTGATTCGCAAGGGACAGGATGTGCTCAGGATACCGTGGACCACGTGGCTTATTATAGTGTAAATATAGCATGCAGTGTCTTTGTCCCTTTGGGCTGCTATAACAAAATACCGTAGTCAGGGGCTTCAACAACCAACATTTAGTCCTCAGAGTCCTGGAGGCTGCAAGTCCAAGATCAGGTGCTGGCAGATTCAGAGTCTGGCAAACTCACTTCCTTGTTTGCAGGTGGCCATTTTGCTGCTGTGGCTTCACAGGACAGGGAGAAGGAGATCCTGTGTCTCTTCTCTCTCTATAAGGCCACTAATGCCATCACAAGGACCCCACTCATTACCTCATCTGATGGTAATCACCTCTCAAAGGTACCACGTCCAAATAGCACCACACTGGGGGCGAGGGCAGAAACATGTGAGTGGGGGTGGGGCGCGGCCATGCAGTGCCTAGTGCACAGTCCATGACCGCCATCCAGCCTCTACCCCTCTGGCAGCACATGCTACTCCTCACGCCAGAGGGAAGACCTTGTCCCTCTCCCCTTGTATTTCAGCTGGCTCTGCTTTGTTTTTCTTTATTTTGTTTTGTTTTTTAAATGTTTTATTTATTTCTGAGAGAGACAGAGAGAGAGACAGCATGAGAAAGGGAGGGGCAGAGAGAGAGGAAGACACAGAATCTGAAGCAGGCTCCAGGCTCCAATCTGTCAGCACAGAGCCTGACGCGGGGCTCGAACCCACGAACCGTGAGATCATGACCTGAGCCAAAGTCGGAGGCTTAACTGACTGAGCCCCCCAGGCGCCCCTCAGCTGGCTCTTAAACAGTGCCATGAGCAACAAAATGTGGCAAAAGGGAGGCTGTGCCCGTGCCAAGCCCCGCCTCCCGGCTCTCGCCAGCCTGCTTCTTGGAAGCCCGTCTCCGTGCAGGAAGGCTGACTTCTCCCAAGTCAGCAAGTGGTGAAAAGCTCAAGCTGGTTTATATGGAGAGAAAGGGGCACCATGGAGCCAGACATGTAAGCAAAGCCTGTGTGGACCTTCCCGTCCGCCTCGCAGAGGAATAAGGGAGCCTCGCTGACGACACGTGGATCCCTGCCCAAATTCGTACCCCACCATGTGCTTTCAACCACTCAGCTCTAAGATGGACAGATCTGCGGCTACAGAGCATTAAAACACACAGAAAGGTTAAAAAATGTTTTCCAAGAAAAGCGATCCCCCAGCCACATGACCAGGCCTCACAGAGGCGGAGGCCGTCAGTGTGTTTATGTCTCAAAAATCCCGTGTCCCTCCCAGCGGGTCTCCGTGCACTGTCTTTGAACAGGGGGCAGGTTTTGGTGGGGTTTGCTTTTCATGTTAGTTAGAGAGAGAGGGAGAGAGAGGCAGAGAGACCGAGAGAGAATCCCCAGCAGGCTCCACAGTGTCAGCCCAGAGCCCAACGAGGGGCTTGAACTCACGAACTCACATCATGACCTGAGCAGAAACCAAGAGCTGGACATTTAACCAAGTGAGCCACCCAGACACCCCAAAGGTCAGGTTTTCAGTAGCCCCTTGGGTCAGAGTCCTAAAGCGAGGCTACCTCGTTGATAGCTGGTCAGCTTGGGCGAGGGAGGGGTTGGCTGAGTTTGGATCAGAAGCAAACCCTTGCCTGTACCTGGGGCACATAACCGCACGCTTACCACGGGGATGGATACTGGAGAGCTGGGACCGTGTTCTGCCCTCTGCAACATCCCACCTTTTGGTCTCCTTCAGCTAATGTGGCGGCACCAGGCCAGAACTCCAGGGTGGGCGAGGGACCCTGCTTGCTCTCATACTCATGTGGGTCCCTCACAATTTCGGGGGGCACCGTATGTAGGTCACAGAGACAAACAGGAATGGAGAGGAACAAAGCTCCTGCCTCTGACACCCCAAAACCGTTGCCTTCCGCGTGCTCGAGCAGTTTTCAGCTTTTCCATAGTTTGGACGAGTGGCTATTACCACGGAGCACTTTCCTCAGGCTTCAGTAAATTTCTGGATTCAATTTGGTGAGTTTGGATATGGATGTGAATATTTTCCTGTCAGTGGGAAAACAAATTAAGCCTGAGAGAATTGCTTGGAATTACCGGAACTCCGAAGGAATCCCTCCACTAATACCCAGTGCAAATTAGAAGCAAGAATAACGCCTCATCATGTTAGTCCTGCCTACAACTAGTGCTTGGTGACCTTTTTGATTTGGAGTTTCTCCTTGGAAGAGGCCATGCTCCCTGGATGAGGAATCATGAGGAATGATGGTACTTCCCACGTTGGATATGTATCTTGCCCTATTAAAGAAATGCAACCCCTCCCCCCGCCCCTGACAACTCTATCATTTCCTAAAGAAGCACCTGCAGAATGAAACGCATCACAAGGGATGGAACATGGCCTTTAGGTAATTAACCCACCGCAGCGCAGGGTCCAGTGCTTTCCAGTAGGTGCTCTGCTGGGTCATCACGAGTGGCCCCTGATGGCCCCGGCACCTCATGAAGTTTCATTTTTCTGATCAAGAGAACCAGAGAGATTGGTGATTTCACAGACTTTCCTGAGAAGAAAATAGAAGAGATTCATTCCCTCCCCTGAAAAACATGGCTTGCCCCGGATGGAACTCATTGTGCAAAGCAGCATGAAAGTAAAGACACTTTGGGTAAATTCGATTTAATGTTTACAAAATGCATTTATTAAACAGACTTTCTCCCACTGAAAATTTCCATTGTGGATCTGGAAAAAACATCAAGGTCAGCTCCTATTAAATAAGCCTATTTTATGCAAACTCCCGTGTCAAGTCAGCCAAAAACAGTTATGAAAGCATTCAGAGAAGGGGGAACCAGCCCGCGCCCTGGACAAAACCGTGAACTTGGTGAACTCCATCTCTGGCACCTCCAGATTCCCTTTATCAGCCCATCTCTTCCCTTCCCAGGGGGCTTTGCTAGGTTCTTGAGAGGGTCATTCTCTCAATGTGCCCCCACTACTGACTCGAAACCCAGAACCCCACACCAGGCATACACTGCAGAAAGAGAATCCAAGCTAGGGACTTCCTTTCCCAGGTGAAGAAGGAACGTTTTCTTCCAACTAAAGGGAAGGTGTTGGGGTGGAGGGGGTGCCTCCACGGCACCCACATTACATCCTGAAAAATGACGCCCCATCTTCTCACACAGAGGCCAGCTTGAGGGCAGAGAAGTGAGGACAGAGCAGAGGCTGATGAACAGTGAACCCTTTGGAAGTTCAGATTTTACAGGTATTTTCTTAAAGGACACTAGGAATAAGCTACTGTCCCGAGGGAGGGAAGTGAGGTCTCAGACTTCAAAAGAGGAAGGTTTTTTCACTTGAAAATGCTGTGCAGCAGTGCAGTTTTACAAAGGAACATAATGGTCCCATCAAAGAACTGATAGAGAAATGGTAGGTCAATTAGACAGGGGAAAAATAGTCAAATATAATATGCAGAATTTTAAAATAACACTGGGGGCGCCTGGGTGGCTCAGTCGGTTAAGCGACCCACTTCGGCTCAGGTCATGATCTCACAGTTCGTGGGTTCGAGCCCCGAACTGGGCTCTGTACTGACCGAACAGAGCCCACATGAGATTCTCTCTCTCTCTGTCTGGCCCTTCCCTACACATGCTCGCTCTCTCCCTCTCTCTCTCTCTCTCAAAATAAATATAAATAAACTTAAAAATAAGTTTCTCTCTCTTCCTCTGCCCCTCTATCCTGCTCACATGGTCTCTCTAAAATAGATATATATATTTTTTAGTGTAAAAAATAATTTTAGATTTAACATATGTCCATTGCTTTTCCCAAATCAGAAAATACAGAAAATTTTAAAGAAGGAAATAGGGGCACCTGGGTGGCTCAGTTGATCATGTGTTGGATTCTTGGTTTCGGCTCAGGTCATGATCTCACAGTTTATGGGATTGAGCCCGGCATCAGGCTGTGTGCTGGCAGTGCAGAGCCTGCTTGGGATTCTCTCTTCCTCTCTCTGCCCCTTCCTCCTCTTTCTCAAAATAAATAAATAAACATTAAAAAAATAATCCTGGAAATAGATATTGTATATGCATGCACTACTCACATATGCACACAAAGATACATAGATAGATACCCCAGAGCTTTCCAGCATTTACCAAACCGAATGGAGAGAGTGAGGCTAGTTGTGAAGGTCTATGGAAACGTTGATATTTGAGAGGATGTTCTTTTTTTATGTTTGTTTATTTGTGAGAGAGAGAGTGTGTGTGCGAGCAGGAGAGGGGCAGAAAGAGAAGGGGACAGAGGACCTAAAGCAGGCTCTGTGCTGTCGGTAGAGAGTCCAGTGTGGGGGCTCAAACTCACGAACCATGAGATCATGACCTGAGCCCAAGTGGGACACCCAACCCGACCGACTGAGCTACCCAGGCGCCTCTTGAGTGGATATTCTTAATGTGGTGTCATTTCGTCCGTTCATGACACAAAACAGCATCCCCAGCAGTGCTGGGTCTACCAGATGCCCCAGAGAAGTAGCCGTGGCACTGCCCTCAAGCCATTTTCACTGTCGGGAAAGCAGACAGGATCAGCGCTGCCCACTAGGCAGGGGTACAGGCACACTGCAGTGCTGACACTTTCCAATCAAGCACACAGGCGTCCCCGGTGTTTCAGGCACCAAATCCTGCAGGCGGACCCAGGATCCCATGCGTCTCCATGCCACACGCACGCTCGCCCTCATTGCTCCCAAAACACCCAGTCCAGGTCCAGATGCTTGGGCTTGTGGGCGGCTCCGGCTTCAGGCAAAATGGCTGCTGAGAGGTTTGCAAAATCATGCCAGCTCAGTATCCCCCCCAACCCTCCGCCCCCCGCCAGGCTTGCCCAGGCGCTGGGCTGCCCTCTCTCCAGCGTCCCCGCATTGAAATGGGGGCTGTCGCAGGGAGCTCAGTTCCTCCCCCTCCCAAAGACCTTTGTGCTCCTGACGAAACCCCTGCCTCCTTTCCCAGACAGTACAGATGCCGAAGGGAAGTGCAGCCTTTGCTGAGGCAGAGGGAGAAAGAACGATGAAAAGACCATTCAGCCATCCGGCACCCCCTCACATACCCACGCAGGGAGGGGTTCACATCAGCCCCACACGGCCAAGGGCAGGAAGTCCAATGACTTTTTTTTCCCCATAACTGGGAAGATCCACTTCATGACGACCTGCTGCCCGTGCCCAGATGCTTAGGAGAGAGGCGAGCTTTCTTTAACTTGAATCTCACCAGCATGCTACACGCACACACGATTAAGTAATTATAATAACGATGCGTGCTACACAGAAAAGCATGAAGCAATGTGAACGCATCCATCAGAACTCTAACCTGGTATGCGGGCGGGGGTGCGGGTGGAAAGCCGGGGTACCGGAGGCTTTCCCAGGAGGCTGATGGGCAGGTTAGGCTGCTGGATGAGAGGGTGTCCGCCAGGTAAGTGGACAGGCAGGGACAGGTGTGAGTGAGGGTCCACAGCCCAGAGGAGCTGGCTTGCCCAGGAAGCCACGGAGGTGACAGTGACCCAGGGTAGGGATGGAGGGAGGCCAACGGGTCCTGGTGGGGCAGGGGCGCCCCAGTGCAGGCCACCGAGGAGCCTGTGCAGAGCCCACGGGAGGGCACAGAAAGCATCCTCCGGAAGTATAGGTTTACACAGCAGGACGTCTCCACTGGCCAGGGCAGTAGAAAATCATGAAGTTGGCAGATGAAGCTGATTTTCCCCAGAGCAGCCCTGGCCTGACTTGTCGTCTTGTCTCCTTTGACTACAGAAAATGTGCTGGGTCACTACTCGCAGACGATTCGCAGGGATACCACCACCCATGACAAAGCGTTGATACACATAATAGAAAGAATAAGGGAACAGAAAAGCGAATGGGGTAACATGTTAAGAATAAGCGAATCTGGGTTGATTACTTTCCTATTGCAGCTGTGACCAATTACCACAAATTTAGTGGTTTGAAACAACACAAATGTATGCTCTTAAGGTCCTGGAGGCCCCAAGCGTAAGGTCAGTCCCGGGGAGCTGAAGTCAGGGGGCAGCAGGGTGGGGGGAGGGGAGATTCCCCAGCCCTCTCCTGGCCTCTCCTTCCCCAGGCTTCAAAGACTATCACTCAGGTCGGGCCTGCTTCTTTCGTCAGCTTCTCTTTTGAGTCAAATCTCCCTCACCCTCCTTTTTTAAAAAAAATTTTCTTTAATGTTTTTATTTATTTCTGAGAGAGAGAGAGCTTGAGCAGGGGAGGGTCAGAGAGAGAGGGAGACACAGAATCTGAAGCAGGCTCCAGGCTCTGAGCTGTCAGCACAGAGCCCGATGCGGGGCTTGAACCCACAAACCATGAGATCATGACCTGAGCCAAAGTCGGATGCTTAACCGACTGAGCCACCCAGGCACCCCTCGCCCTCCCTCTTATACGGACACTTCTGGAAACAGGAAAGACCCACTTGGGCCATCAAGGATAACCCCCCATGCAAAATCCTAAAGTAATCCCATCTGCAGGGGCTCTTTCTGCCCTACAACTTGACACCCTCAGGTCCCAGGGAGTGTAGCCTGGACATTTTTGGGCTCCAGCACTCATCCCACCACAGCAAGATCAGGGAGTATGGGAGCCTCCCATATCTTTTTTGGTAAATTTTCCATACATTTGAAATTATTTTCGAGTAAAATATTTGGGGGGTTGCACCTCAGTCAGTTAAGCATCCGACTCTCGATTTCAGCTTAGGTCATGACCTCACGGTCATGATCTCAGGGTCATGAGATCAAGTCCGGAGTTGGGCTCTATGCTGATAGCGTGGTGTCTGCCTGGGATTCTCTCTCTCCCTCTCTCTGTCCCCTTCCTGCTTGCTCACTCTCTCTCTCTCAAAATAAATAAATCAACTGAAAATAAAATAAAATAAAATGTTTTTGAACGATGAACAAGTTGGGAAATAAAGTATAAGGTCCCCCTGGTAAAGGGCATCAGCGTCCCTTTACCCAGTGTCTTCAACCCTCTTCTCCCTTCATTCCGTGAAAAATATTTATTAAATCATACTTGCCAACAGCATTTTGCTTTCAACACCCACAGGCCTAATTTTATTTTAAAGGCAAACGCTGACACAGGTGATCCCACACTGCTATCTTGTTTAAAGGCTGAGAAAAATCTGCAAGTTTTCCCAGCCCTGAAATTTATAAATTTAACCTCATCAGGGAAGGCATGCTTCTACAACCTTACCAAGACTGTAATAATTAAAGAGGTTACAAACCAGCTCTGGGGGAGGGGGAGGGGGGGAGCTCTTATTTTCCTGAACATTCTTGCCTGCACTGTGAAGAATCCAGCCCAACTGTGAATGCCTCCTTGCATCTGCTCTGGGCCCCCACACACACCCCCAGTGCATGCAGGCAGGCGGTTTGAGCTTCTCCGGTGCCGCTGTCCCAGAAACGTGGGACCTTTTCATTTTCCCTGGGCTCCAGCCCCTCATATTTACACGGGGAAGCCTCTCCTTCCCCCCAGGCTCTGTCTTTTAATTTCAGTTGTTCATGGGGGTGCCCCGGGTGGCTCAGGCGGTTGAACAGCAGCTTCGGCTCAGATCATAATCTCACAGTTTGTGAGTTCGAGCCCCGCACTGGGCTTGCTGCTATCAGAGCAGAGCCGGTTTCTGATCCTCTCTCTCCTCTCCTGCTTGCCCTCTCTCCTCCGTCTCAAAACTAAATAAACGTTAAAAAAGAGAGAGAGAGAGAGAGAGAGAAGTGTCTGAGAACTGTATAGATGTTAATTTATTTAAATAAACAAATAAATTGTTTAAGAACTGTACTTCCAGAACTCTCTTGTATTATTATCATCCTATTATCACTACTGGTATCAAGAGTTTTGTGTGGTGGAAAGGTCAGTGGGAAGGAGGAAAATGGGCGTGAGCCAGGGTTCCAGAGCGTTAACGGCTTCCGCCAGGATTCTCAATTCTCCTCGTCGCCCAGCGCAATGGACCGTCAGACCCAGAGGAATGACAAGCCAAGTGATATTACTCATTGCAGATACGCAAGCAACAGCTGTCAGGGGAGGAAGAAAGATCTGGAAAACCAGGCGAGGCTCAGAAGTGTCCCAAAGCTTCAGGTGACATGCACTGGACAGAAGTGGCCTGGAGCCCTGGCTAAGACAGTTTCTCAAGTGGATATGAAGGTAAACTCAGGTTTTAGGGAAACAACTCCATTCTAGGAAGGGACCTGGCAAACTCATCACAAAACATTTGAAAACCTATACAAGCAATTTCCTGAAACAAGTTATTTGAGTCACAAAAAAAAGGGGTGGGGATGGACTTTGGACTTCCATTTGGACTTTAAAGAATCGCGAAACAAATAAGGGATATTAAATGTAAAGTAATAAAGCGAGTTTGCGACGTGTTCCTTTACCACATTTCTGTAAGAAAAGAACGCCCTGGCAATTGTTGCCCCAGCTCTTTTCACTGAACAAGAACTTTGTTTTTCAGGGTTTGCTTTTCAGTGTTTTGAGCATTGGGCAGAGCAGCGGATGATCGTTTAAGGCCATTTTCCAGAATATCCACAGAAGCACCTTGCCTCTCAAAAGGTATTTGCTTCTCTGAATTACAATTCCTTTGGGATCCACCCCACAAATTTCCTTTTCTATGATCTTCCACACAATTAAGGGGGCGGGGGGAACATGACATGAATCCGTGTGTTTCAATATGTGATCTTGTCTTCCCGGGATGCTACAGACTGAATGTGTGCATCCTCCCAAAATTCATGTGTGGAAATCCTGACCCTCAGTGTGATATTCCTGAAAGACAAGACCTTTGCGAGGTGATTCGATCATGAGGTGGAACCCTCAAGAATGGAATCAGCACCTTTATTAAAGGACCCCAGAGAGCGCCCTCCCACGCCCTCCCCCCCCCCCCCCCCCCCCGAGGACACTGGGAGAAGACACCTCTCGGTTCTGTGAACCAGGAATTGGGGCCTCACCAGACACCGGATTGGCCAGCACCCAGGCCTCAGGCTTCCAGCCCCCAGAACTGTCAGAAATAAATTCTCGTTGTTTACAAGCCCCCCAGTCTGTAGTATTTAGTTAGAGCAGCCTGAATGGATTAAGACAAATTCCTTCATGACAATTTTGCTCATTTACCCGGTGAAAGGCACCCTCGTGACGGCTACACCTGCTCCAGATGTTTCCCCACTGATATTTTAGGAGAGACCTGTAACCGTAAGGACTAGATTACTATTAATACAACCACACCGTCAGCAAAAATGAACAGAGTTCGCACTTTCCTTTTCTCAGACATCACGATCCAGATCTCTGTTGCCTTCCCGTTAACAGAACGATAGAGGCTCGCTTCTGTCTTTGGCACCTCCTTATCTTATTCTAGATTTCAGGAACACTCAGGGAGCCAGAGCGACCTTAGCCCCTTACCTCTTCGGCTTCACCTCTCTTCTCAGATCAGAATCGCCATCTATGCAGTTAACTGGCTGGCTCCCCGGAGAGGTTTCGTGATTATTCCCTCCTGACCTGCAGGACATTTCAGCAAGGTGCCTGCACGCCGGGGGTGGGCTCTGGCTTTATCTGATCGTGTGTCAGGGCAAGTAACGACGGCTCCCTCTTTGATTTCAGCTTCTTTCAGACCTCATCGCCGGGGGAGGCCGTGAAGCCCTCCAGACTGTCCAGCTCCCCGTCCTCCTTCATTTCCAAACTCAGATTTCCTCCCCCCCCCGTCCACCTCCCTGACTGCCCATCGCCTTCCTCCTCTTCTTCTTCCTCCTTCTCCTTAAAAAAGAGAAAAAGACCTCAGGTTGTTTCATGGACAAAGAGGGACCCTGTTTTCATAGATGCGCGTGAATATTAACGAGATCCTATTTGGTGTGTTAACAACCATGTCTAACAGAAAAATATTTTCCATTAAGACATCAGTGTTTCAGAGAAAAAGGGCTGTTTGCCAAACCAGCTTACACGGACCTGAAGAAGCACTGAGGTTTTTCCATTTTTAGGTTTCTGACCGCAGTGAGGAGGCGCGCTGGGGCCGGCTCTGCCTGAGGACGCTGTTGGATGCCATCTATTCATGGGGTTTCCTCCGGCAACATCAAATGGTGCCCCGTAGAAGCCTCTTGAAAAATGGCTGCTGTGCACTTTCACTGGTAAGAGCCGTTAAAGGCAACACTTGATGCTGAAATATGGAGAAATCTACAATCAGCTACTCAAAACACATTTTGAATTTGCCACCATTAAACAATTGACTTCTACAGAGATTTGAAATCAGCCATCCACTACGCCTTTATCTGTACACACACGTCTCGGCTTATGAGATCCAGAATAGCACTTGCTCAAACTTTACCTCAATTGAGGGCAGGCGGGCTCCTTCTGTGGCTGCAGGGGGACATCTGGTCCTTACCTCTCTCCCAGCCTCTGGTGCCTTCCTGGCAATCTTTGGTGTTCCTTGGCCCGTAGGAGTTTCACCCCATCTCTGTCTGTAGACATGTGTCTGTCACTCATTTGTACAAGGTCACCAGTCATATTGGCTTAGAGCCCCACCTTATTGCAATGTGACCTCATCTCAACCAATTACATCTGCAAGGACCCCATTTCCAAATAAGGTCGCATTCTAGGGTAATGAGGCTTAGGAATCCAGCATCTGAATTTGGAGGGGACACAATTCCATCCATGGCAAACAGCATTGTTTCCTCTTCCTCTGAGACACTTAGAAAAAGAGGTCAATTTCGTCACCTGGGTTGCTAGAACTTTCCAGTCACCCTCCACCCCCTGCATGCTGTGAGGCCCTCCACGGGGCTGATCCTCCTACATAGGACTCCGCCTCTGTAACCCACCTGAATGCTCCCCCACGTTAAAAACTGCCTTCCACAGCTGTACTGCCTGATAACCGATGGTGCCTGTCATCAACACAGCCTGGACATAAACCCTGTCCCCCCGATTCCTCAACTCCAAAGAGTGAGCCTCTAATGGCTGCAAAGGGGCGGGGGCACCCTCCAAACCAGAGGCCAAAGGCCACCACCTACGTTCGGCACCAGCTTCCTGCCCGGAGCCCACGCCCTCCGGCCTGAACATTGCATCTGGCCGCCCTTCCTTCTCGTTGATCCTGTGTCTCAGCCATCTTGCGAGCTATCCCCAGTTTCTGAAATACGCCCCCCACCCGCACAGATCAACTGGTCAACCCTTAAAATTCACCGCATGAGGTATCTCTGACATCCCTGTGTTCCCTTCTGTGAGAAACCCAGGCAGCTTGGCATTTTTCTTTTTCAAATGCCTCACTTGGGGACGGGCTGTGACCCACAGCCATATATGTAGGACTCACAGTATCCAGAAACTTCTAATCCTCAAAGAGAATTCTAACCTTTGAGCTTCAAGAAAGAGTCATCCACTAATAAAATCACTATATCTGCTCCCTTGTTAGTGTAAAATGTCAGGGTCACCAACTAAATTCATAAAATTTCCTTTATTATCAACCATGAATGATTGTTCTCCGAAATGGGATCTCGTTATTAAAAAGCTATCTTATGGGTGAACTTTGGTGGTGGGGGTTGGGCGCATGACCAAAAAATCCTTTTGTGCATTAACTGTTGAGAGGTCTCTCAGTTAGAAATGAATTTATTGTATCTCTTGATGTTTGATTTGCCTTTCCTATTTCAAAATAGCACATCTTTCTGAAAACGTTCTTTTACATCCCAAACACTGCTCAGAGGGAACCAGAGACATTTAGTTGTCTGTAGTATTTAATCAACCTGATCTCTCTTGCTTTTCCATCTGCACAGAAAATTCCAAGGGAGCCGCCCCTCAGCACCCGGCCAGCTCACGCTGTCCCTAGGACATCAGGACATTGGTTCAGGGTTTTCTTTCACAGCGCATCAGCCTGTAACCCCAAAGCCCCCCCCCCCCCGGCCCCAGGGTTGCCCTGATGCCTGTTTGGGACCAAAATCACTGCAGCAAGGAGCCTGTCTGCAGGGGTAGCCACATGCTGGGGGGTGTACAGCTACCCCCTCAGCCCAAGCACAGGTTTGTTCCCCGGGACTTTGCAACCTGACGCTGTCCTGCTGAAGGTACACAGCCAGCAAATCAAATGACTTAAAAGTACGGATCCGCTCTGGCCCAGGAATCAGAAGTGTGCAGCACGTTCAGCTCCTCCTTTCCCTTCAAACACGCACACACACACACACACACACACACACACACACACACGCAAATACACATTTTAAAATGTAAAAAGAGGGGGCCTGGGTGGCTCAGTCGGTTAAGCGTTCAACTTTGACTCAGGTCATGATCTCATGGTTCGTGGGTTCAAGCCCCTCGTCGGGCTCTGTGCTGACAGCTCAGAGCCTGGAGCTGCTTCGGATTCTGTGTCTCTCACCCCTTTTGCCCCCTATACATGCTCTGTCTCTCTCTGTCTCTCAAAAATAAACATTAAAAAAAATTAAAATGCCAGATGAAATTCCATGGATGTTAATGTGCTCCCTTTCCAATTAATTTTATTTGTAATAAAAGTATATATTTGCATTTATTTTCTCCTAAATTAACACACATGTGAGTAAATTATGATTAAATCATATGTAATCTAGAGAGAAACAGGTATATCCCAATGCATGCATGCACACATACATTTTGTTTGAATCATTCCAAATAAAATATGCTCGGAGTAAAGTCACCTTAATAGTAAAAAATCAAATTGAAAAAAGGCGAAGTTAATAACCTGACTCACGGCTATCAAAAAACAGTGGTGTCTTTGTAACAAATGGTCCTTTTTCAGTGGCCAGAGATAATTTCTAGGTGCTTATTACCCACCTGAGCATGCAGATTTTAAACAACTTGCTCTATTATATCCATTCTATGACATCAATTCTTTCAGCAATTTCCTCGTAAAATTAGATTTGTTCCCCTGCTCTTTTCCACAAAGCACCGAACCTAGAACCGGGGTGATCTCAATTGCCTTTCATGCCAGATTTAACCTTATGATACATGCATTAAATACAGATTAACATCTTGTCTCGGAGAAACTCGCGTTTAGCAGACCGGCCAAAGTTTCATTAAAATATAAATCAATGTACAATTCATGAAAAGAAAACTAACCAGGTGGATAGTCTGCGCTCTTCTTTCGAGGAAAATACACTACTTTGCCCAGCCCTCGTGCACATGGGTAAGTTGGGCTCTTCTTTCCTTCTTTCATTTTTAAGTTTACTTATTTATCTTGAGAGAGAGAGAGAGAGCACGCGCGCGCACGTGTGCGTCCAAGAAGGGAGGGGCAGAGAAAGATAGAGAGAATCCCAAGCAGCTGCCACAGTCAGTGCAGAGCCAGACATGAGGCTTGAACTCACAAACAGTGAGACCACGACCTGATCTGAGTTGGTTGCTTCACTGATTGAACCGCCCAGGCACCCCAAAACGGGCTTTCCTTCGGGACAAGGAACCCAATGGATTTTCCTAAAGGGATGGAAATGAACAAAATGGACTCCTCCCGGCCCTCAAATCTCAATTTAGTCATTGATTATTGGAAATGCCCCTGGGAATCCGGGCTCTATTCCAATGATCCACGGCTATACCTTGGCGGACAGTGCCTTACTTAGCCGTTCTTCAGCGTTTCTCGGAACCCACAAGAACTGGGATACGGTTCCATCAAGAAACCATCGACCCTCAGGGGTTCACTTCGCGGCAGGATGAAAACTCACGATTTATTTCAGGCCAGACGGGCCATCCTGTAATGATGCAATAGCGGTTAGATCAATCTTTCCATTACTCCTAGAAATGGGGAGATGTAATTTCCGCCAGGAGAGGGTCTGCCCTGCTCCTCCTATAGGAGAAGGCTCCAGGAAGAATGACAATAGACCATGGACAGGTACAAAAAAGGAACCAAAACAGCCATTTCTCCCAAAATAACAGCCCCACAATGTAATCAATACGTTGGGAAAAGTGGAAGAAAGAAAATGACAGATTTTTCTTTTCAAAACTCACATCAGAAACACCAAGTCCTCTGTATTCTCCTTGCATTATTGTATCCTTTTTCAAGACTCCAAGTCATATAAAAAAATCACTCCTCTTTCATTATTTCAGTGTCCTTGGAGATCTCAGCCACTGAGCTTTCTATATAACTCGTGTTTTTTTCTTAATACTGAAAAATGTAGTTCTTAGACTTGAGGGCAGAAATTGGCTTTCCATATGAGGCAGGCCAGCTGAGAAACCAAGTCTGTGATTCCTAACAGGTTGATCTCACTCCGATTTCTTACTTTTGCTATAAAAATGAGTTTTTACACTCAGTTGTTTCAGTGGAGCACTTGGGAAGTAAACTAGAATGTTTATGGTAAGATGTGGTGGAATGATTACTGTGGGTTCAAGCTCTATCCACAGAACACCTGTCATTCCCGGGGAAGCCACAGACATTTCCCCCCTTATCTTAGCTCAAACTGCAAATGAAATCATTTTTCCACTGAACTGACAGTTCTTTTAATGCCATGGTGAAGCAAAAATATTGATAGATCTGGAGTTAATCACTCTCAGATTACAAATAATTAGAATATTTGTACCTAACTGGAAATACATGTCAGCAGCAAGGATATTTCCATTGCTGGATTTCTGAACCAACTGAGAATGGAGCTGGAAAAATCTGACTGTACCACCGTTTCAGGCTAAGGTAAATCATTCCTCCATCTGGTCTCCATAGAGACCAGCTTGTGAGCCCTGGGAAAGTGTTAGACAGGAAGGCCCACTGCAGAAACGGTTCTGTGGCGCTCACGGGACTTGATTTCTGGGAACGATCTGAAGAACTCCTTAACATACCTTAAATTGCTGGTGGTGTTAGCAGAAATATAAGAACTGAGGCTTCTGGATGGTTCAGTCGGTGGAGCGGCCTACTCTTAATTTTGGCTCAGGTCATGACCCCAGGGTCATGGGATCAAGCCCCACGTCAAGCTCCATGCCCAGTGCAGAGCCTGCTTAAGATTCTCTCTCTCTCTGTCTCTCTCTCTCTCTCTCTTTCTCTTTCTCTCTCTTTCTCTCTGTTTCTCTTCCCCTCTCTCCCTCTCCTCCTCTGCCTCTCCCCAACTCATGCTCTTTTTCTCTCTCTTAGACAAAAGTTTAAAAAAAGAACCAAGTCCTACAGAAGTACCTGCCGGCACCTCGGCATTCTGTTACACAGACAGATGCAAAATACGTTGAAATGCTCCTGTGATACCTTCGTGCTTCGATGCTCCAGGTCCCGTCCTGGGAAGTCAGCATCCCCGACTGCGGGGGGAGAGGTGTGCGGGACTTCTCAGAGCAGCCTGAGATGACGTGTTGCTTGGCGTGAGACAAGGTGGCACAGATGTCCCTTGCTGATCTTCTCAAGCCGAGGCCTCGACTGACAACACCTTCATTCATGACCATCCCCCACTTGCCCTCAGAAAACATCCCTGAACCAGGCAAACTCACGTGGGACAAAATGAGCTACCTGGTTATGGAGAGGAGGAGAGGGAAGGACCCTCACCACCAGCTGAAGGCCACCCAGCCCGGCTCTGACTACGGCGGTTTTCAGAGTGGGGTTAAACATATAAGTTTCATGGGCACCTGGGTGGCTCAGTCGGTTAAGCGTCCAACTTCAGCTCAGGTCATGATCTCGTGGTTCGTGGGTTCGAGCCCCGCATCAGTCTCTCTGCTGACAGCTCAGAGCCTGGAGCCTGCCTCAGATTCTGTGTCTCCCTCTCTTTCTGACCCTCCCTGCTCACTTTCTCTCTCTCTCTCTCTCTCAGAAATAAATAAAACATTAAAATTTTTTTTAATAAATAAAAAAAATAAACATATAAGTTTCAAACTGTAAACTCTCAGAATATCGGAACACTTTTTATGCTCTGAAATTTTGAAATAGACACTTTTTCTCCCCCAGAATATCTACAAGGAATACTTAAATTAATGTTTGTTCCTTGGTCAAGGGCTTAAAACCATACTCAGGATAAATGTAAATACTTGTGTGACAGTGCTGTTCCGTCTTGGAGTCATCTCAGAGAATAATTCCTCCAGGAAAGTATAATATTCCTGTATGATATATGATATCATAGTGTTTAACAGAGTAACTGAGTAAATAAAGTTAGGTTAAGGTCAAAGGCGCTAAAGCCAATGTCAAAAATTAGCGCCTCAGCAATTTATTGCTTTTGGCACTGTGTGCCAACTTTTTAAAAAGTACTTAGGACGTACTGTCTGAGCTAAGAAAAGAAATACACAGAATAAGGGGCACCTGGGTGGCTCAGTCGCTTGAGCGTCTGACTTCAGCCCAGGTCATGATCTCGTGATTCATAAGTTGGAGCCCCACATCGGGCTCTGTGCTGACATCTCAGAGCCTGGAGCCTGCTTCCAAATCAGTGTCTCCCTCTCTCTCTACCCCTCCCTCACTTGTGCTCTGTCTCTCTCTCTGTCTCAAAAATAAAGAAAAACATTTCAAAATTAAAAAAAAGAAATCCACAGAATATGAAAAATAAATACTGCTTTCCTTTGTTTTTACACCACTATCCAAAGCAGTGTGTAAATCAGATTAATTTAAACCCCAAATAAGGGACTCAAACTCGTTTTTTCTTACATATAGGTTTTTAGGATTGCACTGATAATAATGACCTTCGGGTCATTTCCTGAAGTTTGTGACTAATTTAATTAAGAATACCCCAGGTTATTTTCAGATAGTTGCTACATTATCCCAAATATAAATCATGTGAGACAATGCTGCTTTAATAGCAGGTCTTGCTTGATTTCTCAAAACAGAAGTAAGAAAGGTAATCACCATGTGAAGCAGGAAACATCAAAAGAGATTCAGCAGCTGTATGCCTTCAAGTTAACCATCACTGCGTCAGAGAAGCCACAGGGCAGCCGTGCAAAGTCAAGCCCACGAAGGAGGGAGAAGAAGGAAGAATAAGAAAGACCTCCTCCCTCATCTCTGGTAAGGTGCGGGCGGGCCCTCCAGGAATCAAAACCAAGTCATGACTCCAAGGACTAAACCATCTAGCCAACTAAATAAATAAGAAACCAAAACGATGGTTGAAAAAAAATACATATTTAACACCATAATGCCATGAGCCTTCTACAAACAGGAAAGACCACACTACATTACATGCAGTGGGGAAGACTGGAAATATTTAACAAACCCACGAGGAAACACACGAAAAGATTTCGTGATCCAGCCTGTGTCACTTCCTGGCACCGTATAGTAAGGACAGCAGACACCAGCGATGAGAGGAGAATGGACAGGCTGATGAATGGAGGCAGACGCTTGCACATAGTTTTCCTCTCATGATTCACTTTTGAAAGCCAACAAACATGAAAGTAAAACCACAGGTGGGAGAGACGAGAGCAATTTTGCAAAATTTATAGTCAATCCAGCTCTGCCAGAGATCTCAGAGACAGGGGCGCGGCGTAAGGAAGGTCACACAGCACCACAACAGCTTCATCACAGGAGGGTGCGGGGTGTGCCCTCGGCCAGCGGACAGCCACGCGTGCCTCTCTTTCCCGCCGAGGGACCCGCCTGTCTGCCAGGTCTAAAAAACCACCGCTTCTTCACAGAACACTGTTTTACAGTTTTCGGTTGCAACGACCGTGGCTACGTTATTCAATACATACAGGTTTGAAGTCTACGACACGCTCACCATCTCACCACTGTCCATTCGTGCTTTCTATACTTCATGCCTCTGCTTAACACCCATTAAGAACATCGCAGTGCTTTTATCCATACCAATTCAGCAGGAGGGTTAGGGGCGCCTGGGGGGCTCAGTTGGTTAAGCATGTCCAACTTCAGCTCAGGTCATGATGGTTTGTGAGTTCGAGCCCCGCATCTGGCTTTAGATCCCCTCTCTCTCTCTGCTCTCCACTCTCAAAAATAAATAAACATTAAAAAATAAAATCAAATAAAAGAAACACATTCAGCTGTAAGTTTTAATGTTTTTATTTTTTAACTTTTTAATGTTTATTTATTTTTGAGAGTGGAGAGCAGAGAGACAGAGAGCCCGAGAGGGGCAGAGAGAGGGTGAGACACAGAATCGGAAGCAGGCTCCAGGCTCCGAGCTGTCGGTACAGAGCCCGACCCAGGGCTCGAACTCACTGGACTGTGAGACCATGACCTGAGCCGAAATGGAACACTTAACCAAATGAGCCACCCAGGCGCCCCTTAATGCTTTGGAAGGCCCGTGTGAAAGCTGTATTTTTCCTACCTGCAGAAAATTAAAACTCCATTTTAAAGAACATTTGCTCATATAGCACCATCCCAGGCAGCAGTGCTGGGTGAAAGCACGGGGGGAGCGGGGAGGCGGGTGGTGTCCTGAGGGGGTCCCTGCCTCTGTTGTGGGAATAGGCAGAGACCCCGCACTGCCGTGGAGCAGCGAGGAGTGAGGGGCTGCTTCCTTGGAGGCAGTGTCTACAGTGTACGGTTCTTACTGTTGGTGTGCAGCCCTGTCTAATCAGCAGAGACGTGCACGATGGCATCTCTCTCCTCAGCAGCAGCCACGCTTCTGCGTGCGACATTACTCCAGAAACGAGGAAAAAGCCCAACAGCTTTCCAAAATCAAAACGCAATCCTCTCACCGCCTACTCGTTCTCAGCTATGACCATTAAAACCTCATGAGGATGCGCCAAGAGCCTTTATTCACAGTTAACCATTCCCTGAAATAAAAGCAGGAAAGGACAGAATTCTCAGCGGCAAGCCTTTGGGGTTACTCAGACACGGTTCGGAGAAGCTTGGATCAGGGCGCACCCATGGACGAAAGGCCACTGGGCCTGCTGAGTCCAAACGCGACCCGCTCAGAGTGTCCTGGGCGTCGGTGAGAACTGCTCACAGCGACTGGCCCCAAGAGGAGATGTGCATCAGGCCTTATGCATTATTAAAAGGCACCTCATTATGATGGAAATTATGACCTTGTCACCAATGCTATAAATGTCAAGAAACACCATTTTAAAAGAATATATTGTCTCGATTATAAAAAGAAACGTCTTTGCTTTAAAAAAAAAAAAAAAAAGGAAAATTTGCTTTGTTTTCATTGAAATCCTTTTTGTAAAAAGATTTGTGACGTGTTGTGGCCATTTCATAAAGCTTCTTATAACACAGTCTTTCACATTGAAAGGGAAATTATACACGCACACGCACACACACACACACACACACACGTGCAAAAGAAATTCAAGAAGATATTGGGGACTCTGGATCTTCCTTAGTAAATCATTGTCAACGGCACATAAGTTATTTGACCACTCACTGCATTCCAAGGCGTAGTGAAGATACGTGTTCTCTATATAAAATATCACTCTTTCTCATACAAAAGAATGCTCCCCAAACTTTATCATTTACGTAATTATTTTTATTGTATTGAAGTGACACCTACTTTATTATTTCCTAGATTCTTAAAATCGATCTCTTCTTGGGGCGCCTGGGTGGCTCAGTCAGCTAAGCATCGGACTTCGGCTCAGGTCATGATCTCACTGGTCGTGGGTTTGAGCCCCGCGTCGGGCTCTGTGCTGACAGCTCAGAGCCTGGAGCCTACTCCCGATCCTGTGTCTCCCTCTCTCTCTGACCCTCCCTCACTCACGCTGTCTCTATCTGTCTCTCAAAAATAAATAAACATTAAAAAACTTTTTAAAAATTTTTGATGAAGTCTTTATTCAAATATATGCCCTTGATCAGAAAAAGAGTAGAAAAATAATAAGCGCTTCACCTTTCTTTTGACTGTCTCTTGTCTTAGCCCAGGCCTGCCCTAAAGGACCGTGGACAGAATGACATATAAACAACAGAAACTCCTCTCTTAACATTCTGGAGGCTGAGTCCGAGATTGGGGTGTCACCACAGTGCGGTTCTGTGAGCGCCTTCTTTGGGGTGCAGGGTGCAGACCTCTAATACTCGGGTACCCGCAGGCAGGGAGGGGAGGCGAGCTCTTCTGGAACTCCGACTCCATCATGGGGACCCCACCCTCACGACCTCATGTAATCCTAATGCCCTGCCACAGACCCCCTCCCAATGCCATCACATGGGGCTTGGAGTTTAACATATGAATGTTAGGGGGACGCAAACATACAATCCATAGCAGCACCGATTCAATATTTGGTTTTCGCCTGCGTAGAACAGCACGCCTTCGTCGGCTGTGTGGATTTAATTACACTCTTGCGTACTTCCCACGCCTAGCAATGTTAGAACAACGGGAGGTGCTAGTTGAAAACACAAATGTGCCCCATTTCTACTGACTCAGCATCTCATGGGGAGGAGGAGGATTCACTCTGGACGGTGTTCTAAGAGGCCCCAGGTGGTTCCGCGATTAGCTCTGTTTAAGATGGTGGTTTTCAGGGGCGCCTTGGGTGGCTCAGTCCATCACGAGATTGAGCCCCATGTCGCATCTGTGCTGAGCATGGAGCCTGCTTGGGATTCTTTCTCCTTCTGCCCCTCTCCCCCACTGGTACTATCTCTCTCTTTCTCTCTCTCTCAAATAAAAATAATAATAATAATAAGATGGCGGTTCCCAAAGTGTGGTCTCAGGCTCAGCTGCCTCCGTGCCACCTGGGAACTTACTGGACAGGTAAGTTATCAGGCCCCACCCCTGCGTCTGAATCAAAAACTCTCCAAGTGATTCTGGTTACACACTAAAGTTTGACAACTTCTGGTGTAGGATACAGTGTAAGAATATAGTTAAGCACACAGGGTGATTACTGGAGTTCAAGAAATACTACACTTTTTCCAGAAAAACACTACATTTTTGTAACATACAAAGCTCTAACACACTGGATCCCAGCTCTTCCCCCGCGTGAGAATTACCCTGGATGTTTTCGGTCCCTGGGCCCAGTACCCGAGAACTAAGCATCAATATATTTTTTTAAGGTTTATTTATTTATTTTGAGAGAGAGAGAGAAAGAGAATCCCAACCCAGGGCTTGAACTCATGAACCTTGAGATCATGACCTGAGCTGAAATCAAGAGTCAGAGGCTTAATCGACTGAGCCACTCAGGTGCTTTCCAGGCATCAGTGTTTTTTTTTTTTTTTAAATATATTTTTCTAGGTGTTTCACCCAAATAAAACAACTCTGAAATTTCATTCAAATAAAAAAAGAAAACGTTATAGTACAAATACGTTGTTTTTTTCTCTGGCTTCCTTGTCCCAAACACATAGAACATGAATATCCTCTCAAGATGGTTTATGTTTTATTATGAAAGTGCTAAGGCAAAGAAATTACAATACAGCTTATTATGCGGATGCATCACATCTACACAATGTATTTGTAAACCTGTTTAGAAATGTAGAGAATCAAACTTGCGTTTTTGAAATTTGTTCCAAGCCATCTAATCTTGAAGCCATTGAACCGTAGTTTTGTGATTACAGAATGTATTTCATTTACACAAACACACATTTTTGTCAATAGGATACAGGACTTTTATCTTCTCAAAGAGGTCAAGTGTTAAGTCAGAAACATCTTTCAAAGGAAATGTGATAAAAGTAACGTCAGATTCAAGTAAGTGATCTATTCCAGAAGAAAGCACCCCATTTTCTCTCTTCAAAGGTTCCTAACAAGTAGGTATTAAACTTCATCTTAATGTTTAACACACAAATTTATTTTTCAAACTGCGGCTTTCAAAGCGAAGGCTGTGAATCTGTAATGTGTTGATTCCGCCCTGTGAAGGCTTGAGGGGCAGTCGTCCCCAAGAGGCTTTTAATCTGGGCAAGAAGCAAAACGAAATGCCGAAAGTGATCCCACGGTGCGTTAATCTCAAGGCTAATTTGTCAAATCTGCATTTCATTCGTTTTCCTCGTGTGGTAGAAGTTTATTGATAAGCCATTTTTGTCATCTTCCCGGGAATTAGATACTGGTCAATGCAGTTTGCATCCCTGACTCTTTCACAATTAGCGACCCGCAGGCCCCCACAGGAAGGGTAAATTCGAGGACAAGTTCTATCGAGCACTCTCGGTGTAAACAGTCCGCTTTCTTGCCGGTTCCCCTTTGCCACATTTTGAGGGTTTACCTTTTCTTTTCTTATGAATGTGATCTGCTTCAGAACATCATAAAAAGCGATGTCAACCTTTTATTTACTTCATTTCTGTCGATTGTGTGAGGGGCAAGGAATCCTAAAAGATAGAAAACATCTGCGACTGAGAGATCCTTTTTATGAAGATGGTGTTGAAAGCCAAGAAGGAAAGCCCGCCACCACACCCCTCCCCTGCAAAATCAAAGCCAAAGCCGTCTTTGAAGGTCAGGAAGCCCGTGCTGAAAGGTGTTCACAGCCGGCGAAATCCATGGTCGCTCACTTTCCTCTGGCATGAGCACCCCCCCCCAGGACTGCAGGGACAGCCCATGGCCCGGGCGACAGCCCTCCACGGGGAGACAACTTCTACTACAAGTCCATCTAGCTCACCAACCACAGACACAGCCATGGAAAAGATGGAAGGTGACACTCTGGCAGCGTTCGTCAAGGCCATCGGGGCCAACACGTTCCAGATCAAACAGCTCGAGAAGAAATTCAGTGCAGGATACACTCAAGGTGGACCCAGCCTCAGGGTGGGTGGAGGAAAGGGTGCCCTAAGATGGCCCCTTTGGCGTCATCTGCCCTGAGTCCAGCGGGCTGGTTCAAAATATTTTAATTTTTTTTTTCCATCATCCAAAATGGAGGAAGAGGAGAAGAAATTCTGACAAATCCAATGACATCCATCCCAGATGTCACCCAAGCTTTCCTTGCAAACTTTCCAGCTATGCCACGAACACATCCTGAGTGGGAACCACGCAAAGTCTCACTTCAAAGCAATCAGTAGGAGCAGTTCGCTCACCTGCTATTGAGGTCTCCTTCCCCATGGCACCATCCGCCCCCCAACCACCTGGTCCTCACCACCCTCTACATACACACTGCGGTGGGCAGGGAACGCAGACTGGCTTTGGAGTCAGACCAACAGGCCGCCGTGTTCTGTTGCTTACCAGCTAGGCACTCACCCTTGGGGAAGTGTCCTGAGCTAGAAAATTGGCAGAATGAAATTTATTTGCGGGAATCTTAAGGTCGTAGAAACAAGAAAGATACAATGCCTGGACACAGAATAGGAGCTCAGAAAATGATTTCTATTAGTAACAAAGGAGCTAAAATGGAAACCACGTAGGAGCAGAGAACAAATTAATGAATCAGTTTCAACACTTAGATCTGGGGGCATTTTCAAACCCTTGGGAGGGTCCGGCTTGCAAATGTTTAGGGCTAAGAGCCAGCTGACAAATCCTGGTAGGAGAGGAGGAAGCGGGTTCGGCTCCAGGGACAAACGGGCTGGCGGTTTGACCTTCTCCCAGGCAGGCTGCAGATGGGGAGGGGCAGAGCCTATCCCTAGAGCCTCTGAGATAAGAGACTGAGAACAATTTCAAAACTCATCTCACGAAATGACTCAGTCCCTTTTGCACCTTTCTGGGGCTTTTTAAGTCACATGAGTAGATCGCCTTACTCAAAACAGAGAGCAATATTCAAAACAGCACTCTTGGATTAGATCAAGGGATAGACGGTGAGGAGGCAGGCAGAGGGGAGAGCCCAGGGCCAGCGCAGAGCAAGGGTCACAGAATCTAATGTTCCCTCCTTATCACTTCTCCCTGGAGGCAGCGGGTCGGGGATGCCTGCTTGTTGACTCAAGGTTGTTTTGTGTAGTCACACACCTGGGCTGGCCCAGCTCACCCAGGAATCCCGGCTGAATCCAGCTTCTGCCTAACATCAGGATATTTCCTTATCTGCTTCCTCATTCCTCTCTCTCGCCAAGAGAAGTAAGAAAAGGTAAAAAGATGAACTACTGGAGATGGATCATGGTTCACGAGTCTGCTTTTCACTGCGCACCCTTCTGTCACCAGTGGATTCAGGGTCCCGGCACCTGGAGCACATAAAGAATCCTCTTGTAAATACCGAGAATTCGGCCATCTCCTTTCTCAAAATTTTGCAAAGAAAGTAATTGAGGAAACATCTTCATCATTTAATGCACACCGTATCATTTTGTAAGGCCTTTAATTCCTCCAACCCCACCCCGCCCCCACTTTTATAGTATAACCACTATGTGCCAGGGACTGGGGACATATAAATAATTATAAAACAGCATCTTTCCTCAACAAGCTAAGGGTGTAATGGAAGATAGGATAAATAAACTGATAATTAAACAGTATTTAAAATCCCCTATGGTTTAATTCATAGCAACTGGAAAACTTGAGATGCACTGTGTATAGGATACAACGAGGGCATAGGGCGCCTGGGTGGCTCAGTCAGTTAAGCATCCAACTTCAGCTCAGATCCTGATCTCGGGGGCCATGAGTTCGAGCCCCGCATGGGGCTCTGTGCTGACAGCTTAGAGTCTGGAGCCTGCTTCGGATTCTGTGTCTCCCTCTTTCTCTGGCTGTCCCCTGCTCTCTCAATCTCTCTCTAAAATAAATAAACTTTAAAAAAAATTTTGAAGCTATTATGAGTGCAATAAGACATTAATAGGAAAAGTGAGGAAGGCTTTTGTGAGAGACAAAATAATGCCCTTCTAAGATGTCCATGACCAGATTCCCTAGTTCCACGAATATATCGGGTTATGTGGCAAAGGGTAAGGATGAAGGCTGCAGATTGAGTTGAGTTTGCTAATCTGCTGACTTTAAGGTAAGAGATTATCCTGGAGGGCAGAGGTGGACCCCATGTGATCACAGGGGCCCTTAAAATGGAAAGGGGGAGTCAGAAGAGGAGTTCCATGTGACATGATAAGAAGGGCTCAGCGGATCATGGCTGGTGAGGGTGGAGGGTGGGGCTGGGGGCCAAGGACCGTGAGTGGTTTCTAGAAGCTGGAAAACACAAGAAACAGGCTTTGCCCCGGACCCTGCAGAAGGGAAAGCAGATAGGCCAACACCTCAACTTGAGCCCAGTGAAACTGTGTCAGGGCCCGACTTGTACCCCGCACGACAGCAAGGGGACGCGTGGGATTGTCTGGGGGCAGCAGGTTTGTGGTCCAGCGTTATGGGAGCAAGAGCATGAAGCCAGCACCATTTCCCCGGGGAGCAGATGCCTGAGCCGAGTTCCCACAGAGGAGGATGTATGCCCGGCTCTGCGGGGGAGGGTGATACAGCACGTCCCACGGGAAGACAGTCACAGCTCAGTTCCTGGCGCTGAAACAGAAGGGAGAAGGCAGCGAGAGGCGGAAGTAGCGCTGGCACCCATGGGCGGGGCTGCCCGGGAGGATCCGGCAAACAGCCCCCCCCCCCCCGCGCCCCCACCATGCCTCTGTCAGACGGCGTGACTGCCATCCGCAAATACCTGTGACCTCTGGCAGCTCTGTGCCTTCCCTCACACCAGCCTTTCCACTTAGAGGAGCCCTCCTGCCCATCCCACTTTTTCAAATCTTACCTGCAGGACGTTATGCGCCTCAATTATGACTCACGCCACGGCCTTGAAGGAGAGTTATTTGTGTGTCTAACTCACATCACATACCATTAGCTTCTTAACACCAGAACAATATCTATTTGTTCTCTCCTTCATGGCTTCTCTCGTGGTGCCATGAGGAAGGGGGCCCACAGCACCGCACGACACACAGCCCTTGACAAAGCATTTATGAACGAATAAAAGCGTAACCTCAAACGCTGTAGATGCCCTCCAGTCCAGAGGAACGAACCTGTGACTGCTGTATTACTCAAAGCAGTGGCTCAGGCAGCTCATCATATCAAATAATGGATGCACATGCCTGAGACACGTAGCATAACACTTAAAAGCTCCATTCCCCAAACTTTTGGGTTTGGATCTTCCATCTCATCTCTTAGCATAAACTGCCCCGGAACACACCTGTGTTGGTCTGTTGAGGCTGCCGCAAGGGAATACCGCAGGCTGGAATCAATGTTCTCGCAGTTCTGGAGCCTGGAGGTCCCAGATCAAGGCATCAGCAGGTGTGGTTTCTTCCGCACCTTCTCCCTGTGGCTTGGAAATGGCTGTCCTCTCGCTGTCTCTTCACATGGGCTTCGCTCAGTGTTCACACGGCCCTGGTGTCTCTTCCACTTCTTAGGTGGACGACAGTCAGATCAGGTGCCTGCCCTCACGACCTCGATTTATCTGAACCTCTTTTATTTATTTATTTAGAGAGGGCGGGGGTGGGGGAGGGATGAAGGAATGGGGACACAGAGAATCCCAAGCAGGCTCCACACCCAGCACAGGACCTAATGCGGGCTCCATGTCACGACTGTAAGATCATGACCTGCGCCGAAATCAACAGTCGGACGCAGAGGCTTAACTGTCTGAGCCACCAAGGTGCCCTAGATTCGTCACTTTTTAGACAGTGATCTCAAAATGCAGTTGAATTGGGGGGGGGGGCATGACAGCCCAGAACAATATCACATATAATTTTCAATTTCATTTGCTTTAATGTTTTTTAATAGTTTACATATTTATCTTGAGAGAGACAGAGACTATGCAAGTGGAGGAGGGATAGAAAGAGAGGGAGACAGAGACCCCCAAGCAGGCTCTGAGCTGCCAGCACAGAGCCCAAGGTGGGGCTCGAATTCACAAAACCAAGGGATCATGACCTGAACTGAAACCAAGAGTCGGACACTCCACCAACTGAGCCACCCAGGCACCCCTCAATTTTATTTGCTTTAAAAAGGGATCAAGAAGGGCACTAGGCCACTCAGTTGGTTGAGCATCCAACTTTGGTTCAGGTCATGATCTCACGGTTCATGAGTTCAAGCCCCCCCGCACAGGGCTCTCCACTGTCAGCACAGAGCCTGGAGCCTGCTTCAGATCCTCTGTCCCCTCTCCCTCCGCTCTGCCCCTGCTCATGCTTTCTCTCTCAAAGATAAATAAACATCAAATAAATAAATGCATACATAAATACATAAATAAAAATAGATCAAGAACTACAATTTGGGGACAGAATCCTAGAGTTTTACGTTTTCTTTCAATGTCTCAAGAGTTGTATTTCCCACATCGAATTCAGCAGTGAATCTCCACTCTTGCCCTATGGAATTTTCCAATACGATCTTTTCCATTTCACAGGAATAACAACTTATACGCAGACGTCATTGGTTTGCCTTATAGTTAATTAAGACATGTAATTACAACAAGAAGTAAAAGTTGCATACACAGGTCGAAGAACAAATACAACTGACTCTTTGCAGCCTCCCAATCCAACTTTTCAGAACCCAGAATGCAAGCAGTGGCCAAGCAGGCAAGAACCAATCGATGTTTGGCATATGGTGAGCACGTCATGTTTTTTATGGCTCAAATGGAGAGCCAGCCAGTGGGTGGATTTGAGAGCTTTTATAGTAGCAAAAGCTGGGAATTGGACAAGACCACAGGGTTTCACTCTCCCAGCTCTTCTGTCGGTAGAATTTCTATGCTGGGCTTGTAAAGTTCTTTTTAATTCTAAAATCTAATGATTCACTATAAATCCCGAACAGTGGTTATCTAACATCTGTTGGCTTCTGTCCAGCGAGGGAGCTTATCTGCTCACCAGCCAAGCTTTTTCCTTTTCCAGATATTCTAATCAGTGAGAAGTGCCTGCTTCTTTTAAGACTTCTGCTCCCTTGAAACTTCCATTCATTTTAGCCCTCGGGAATTTTATCCCTCTTCTAAATGCATAGCTTAGCTTTTATTCATCTTCAAACATTTAGAGGTATTTTTCTTAATCTTTTGCAGTGCCCCAGTTCCTTCGATCATTCCTCGTGTGATAAAATCTCTATGCCATTTTCCATCCTGATGGCCTCACTCTGGACACATTTCACTTTGCCTGTGTTCTCCAACTATGGCACCGAAAACTGTCCTTCTGCAGATCTGCAACAACAAATCCAAAATTCACCGAGGCCCCTTCCTCCCTCTAAGGATGGTGTAAGTATAAGCAGACAACTGGTATACTACTTCTCAATTCTCACTTGACCTACACTGGACTCTGATCTCCCCCACCCCCCTCACCACTACCACCACCAAAACCTGTTGTAGAGTCAGCTTTCCCATTTCAGAAGCATGGCAACTCCATCCTTCCAGTGGCTCAGGCAAAAACAAAAGACAACAAAGAAACCTACCTTGGGGTCATCCTTGACTTCTCCCTGTCTCTCATGAGTCCCGTTGATCAGAAAACCTTGTTGATCTTGCCTTCAAACTACAGCCAGAATCTAACACTTCTCAACAGCCAGAGGGATCCTTTAAAAACATACATGGGTTTACATCACTCCTCTCCTCAAACTTGTCCAGTGGCTTACATATCACTAAGAATAAATATCTAAGTCCTTATAATGTCTAGCAGAGCCACCATGACCCATAGCCACCGCAATCAGTTACTACTTTGCCTCATCTCCTACGATTCTCCCTCCCTCCCTCCCCTCTCTTCCCTCCCCCCCACCCCCGCCTCTCTCCCTGCTCACCCTACACCAGCAGCTCCCTTGTTATTATTCCTCAAACGATCCAGGCATAGGTTCATTCCAAAGGTTCTGCGAGGGCTCTGCTTCCTGCTAGAACCATCGTCCCTGAGGTATCTTCACAGCTAAATCCCTGAGCTCCTTAGCATCGCTGCTCAAATGACACTTTCTCCATGACTTCCCCTGACCCAGCTTCCAGGTGTAACACCCCCTCTCCTGTCCCCAGTCCTTCTTACCCTGCCTTCCTTCCTTGTTTCTTTCAGTAAGACTCATCCTGCTACAACGTGCTGAGGAAGATACCCATCTACTTTGTCAATTGTTTATTTCACATCCCCCCTCAACTGGGAGGTAACCGCACAAGGTCACGGGTCTCTGCTCTACTCACAGATATACCCTAAGCACTTAAAACCACCCAGCACGTGGCCTGTCTGGGGGCGTTCTCCACTTTAGACGAACAGAGTGGTTTAAAGAGACCCCTGATCTGATTTCTGTCACGTTTGTATCACCCAGAAAACAGCATCACCAACATCACCACCA
This sequence comes from Hyaena hyaena, assembly GCF_003009895.1. NCBI lineage: Eukaryota > Metazoa > Chordata > Mammalia > Carnivora > Hyaenidae > Hyaena > Hyaena hyaena. The sequence goes on from NW_024080654.1 coordinate 1,337,343, forward strand.
TGAAGAAATATGGACACAGCAAAGAATCTTGATGACCTTGGCCACGGCAATGACTTTTTTTTTTTTAATGTTTATTTATTGATTTTGAGAGATAGAGAAAGAGCCCCAGAAGGGAGGGGCAGAGAGAGAGGGAGAGAGAGAATCCCAAGCAAGCTCTACACTTAGCACAGAGCCAGACTCGGGGCTCAGTCCCATTAACTGCGAGATCATGACCTGAACCAAAATCAAGAGTTTTATGCTTAACCTCCTGAGGCATCCAGGTGCCCTGGCAAGGACTTTTTAGATTATAGCACCAAGTTTACGATCTATGAAGGAAATGATTGATGAGCTGGACTGCTCCCTGAGATTCAATGTCAAGAGAACGAGAAGATAAGCTACAGACTAGGAGAAAATATTTGCAAAAGACACGTCTCATAAAGGACTATTGCCCAAAATATACAAAAAACTTTTAAATCTCAACAGTAAGGTGGTTAAAAATGGTTTAAAAATGGGCCAAAGACCTTAACAGATGCATCACCCAAGAAGATATACAGGTGACAAATAAGCATATGAAAAGCTGCTTCACATCTTATGTCATAGGGAAATGCAGGTGAAAACAACGAGCCACCACTACACACATATTGGAAATCCAAAACATTGACAACACCACTTGCTGGTGAGGTGGAACGACAGGAACTCTCAATCCTGGCGGGGGGGGGGGGCGGTATGCAACATGGCGCTCTTTGGAAGGTAGTTTGGTGGTTTCTTACAAAACCAACCATCTTCTTACGAAAGATCCAGAGGAGCTCTCCTTCGTATTTACCCAAAGATATTGAAAATGTACATCCACACGAAAACCTGCATTGATATGCATGGGCATTTATAGCAGCTTTATTCATAGTTGCCAAGACTCAGCAACAAGTATGTCTTCTAGTAGGTGAATGGGGAAATAAACGGTAGTACATCTGTACAATGGAGTATTACTCAGCACTAAAAACAAACAAATTATTCAAGCCATAAAAAAACATAAAAGAATCCTAAATGCATATTACTAAGTGAAAGTCGATCTGAAAAAGGTTACATACTGTATGAGTCCAAATCTATGGCATTCTGGAAAAGGTAGAACTATGGAGACAGTAAAAACCTCAGCAGCTGCTAGGGGTTGTTGAGGGGTGGAGGATGAATAGGAGATTTGGGAGGCAGTGAACATACTCCGTATGATACCCTAATGATGGTTAAATGTAATTATACATTTGTCCAAACCCATAGAACATATAACACTGAGAGTGAACACTAGTGTAAACTATGGACTCTGGGTGACAATTATGTATCGGTATGGGTTCATTTATCACATGATGAGGAAATCTACACATGTGTGGGTCCAAGAGGTGAATGGGAAATCCCTGTATGTCCCCCTCAATTTTGGTATGAATGTGAACTTCTCTAAAAGAATAAAGTCTTGGGGCGCCTGGGTGGCTCAGTCGGTTAATCGTCTGACTTCTCTCCCTCTCTCTCTGCCCCTCTCCCCCTTGCGATTTGTCTCTCAAAAATAAATGGACATTAAAAAATTTAATGTTTATTTTTGAGAGAGAGAGAGAGAGAATGAGGGGGGGAAGGGGCAGAGAGAGAGGGAGACACAGAATAGGAAGCAAGTTCCAGGCTCTGAACTGTCAGCACAGAGCCCAACATAGGGCTTGAACCCACGAACGGTGAGATCGTGACCTGAGCCGAGGCTGGATGCTCAACCTACTGAGCCAAGCAGGAGCCCCCCAAAATAAAAAAAAATAATAAAGTCTTATAAGACAGAAATAAAGGAAGGAAGGAAGGAAGGAAGAAAGGAAGGAAGGAAGGCAGGCAGGAAGGCAGACAAAACAAGAAGATGGTCTATTTTAGGAACCTCACTCAAAAAAGCACGACTCAGGGTGAACTCACTAAACCTTTTTGTCTTCTCTGCTTACCTCAGGCTAAGGATAGTTCTTTGAAATAACGTGCTAGGATACAGTACATTCCTGTGATATACAAATATCTTATTTTTATTATAAAGCTGGCACGAAAATAAATTTTGTTTAGAGCTCCCCATTGTTTTGATAGATAAATGGCCAGTGGGTAGCTGTTGACTGGTGCTCAGTGCTAGCGACATAAGGAATAATTTACCAGATGTGAGGATGTGATTTCTCCACACCACTGTTTCTCTCTCAAATATCTTTAGTTTCACACCTTCCTCACTGGAACAACTCGAGTTTCTCATAGATTACTCATCAACCCAGTGACTCTCTTCAGAGTATGAAGAAATTGGATTAAATTTTCCTCTTGCCTTAGACCATTTTTCTAAAGCCAACAGGAGAATTTCACTGGAGACCAGCAGTAGAGAATCAGGACACAAGTACAAAATACAGAGCCAAGCACGACAGTGTATGCCGGTTCCTTCCCGAATCTACAACAGCTCTATTATAAATAACGTAAAATAAGCTGAATGAAGGAGCGACAACAACAGTAAAAAGCACGGCGATTTGCAAACCCCACCCCCGACGTCTGGAAGCATAAAAATCCATCCTTCTTCGTACTAAGAATAAGCCTGCACCTTGCTGTTCTCATCATTGCCATCTTGAGTTGGGCACTTACGGTAACTTACAGCTGCACGTTGCTGGCTGTAAGGCCATATGTTTTATTATTCAACCAGATGTAGGCCATAAAACTGTTTTATCTGTTTTGTGGTTTGCTTAGTACTAATAAAATAAACTCCAAATACCCAGCTTAGTGGCTGCTCTGAAATGGTAGCACTTCGGCAAAGGACAGCGTTGCTGTCCGGTAAACCCGGAATGTTCAGGGCACCCGGATGCCCTGAAATCAGAGGATATTTGGGAAGATAGATTCCTGTTCCTAAAGATTGTATAAAGATCCTTGCAATTTGAATGAATTGTGCTTTGCAATGACTTGTTTTTCTATTGATTTCCAGGCTGATGGACCATAACCTTCATTGATGGTTCGTTTTGGCTTCCTACGGAGTGAAAAGGAAATAGCTCTGAGTCTGTTCTCTGCCTTGGAGCCTACATTATTGATATTCTTTAATCATTGGACTGGAACATAAGCCTCTGTTATGTTGCAATTATTGTGTGTCCTTACTAGAATGTAGTTAGGGACACAAAAATAGACAAGGCACGGCAGCCCTGGGCTGTCCCACTGTTCTCTGCCACGTTGAGCACAATACACGGAGCGCAGAGAAAACTCCCCATTCATGCTGATTTTTTGGCAACAGTTGCACAAAAGGAATCTTTCTAAAGTTCTCACAAGTGAAAATATCACCATTTGCATTTTAACCCAATGGGGGTTGCACAGAGGGGCTGAGTCCATTTTCGTGGAACAATGTTATTTTTTTTTTTAACTCCCTGTTATCTTTCCCCAGAGACTTTTTGTGGATGTCACAGCATTTTTTAAGGAATGAAAGAATGCAAGGAGATTATGAACTTTCTACAAGGGAAAGGCTGACAAAAGTGAGTTGGATTTTCAAAATCTTTTGAGATTTCTTCCACTAGATTTTCTCCGAGTGCCCGCAAAATATGGAAGCGGTCCAGGCAATGGACAGCCGCGGCGATTCAACAATCCTAAGAGACTTCTATGCCTTTTATTTGTTTATTTATTTTTTGGCCTTTGTATTCATTAAAGAAAAACGAAGCGATCTAACTTCATGCTTACCAGATATTTACATTTCTGGGAATAACCGTGGAGGAAGGCAGCATATGTTAATTCCAAGTCTGAATGGCTGGGGAGGGTGGGTGCTAACTGGTTTTGTCATCTGTGGTTTCCTCTTGTGACAGCAATTACCTGCTGTTTACAGACTCTCTGATCTTCTCCCCCTTCCCAGTCCTGAGGCCATGTGACTAGCTCCGGCCAATGTCTTGTAAGTGGAGGTAACGGGTCCCCCTGAACTGAGTTTTTCCACCGTTAGTGCAAGCCCCTCCAGAGGCTCCCCTCCTCTCCTGCTGCCTGGCTTCTGCCCAGGGAGGGGACGTAAACCAACCTTTGTTTTCACGCACTGACATTCTGGGCTTGGTTAATATCAAAGCATAAACTAGGCGACTCGGATTGGGCTTTAAAAAGACATACTTGAGACAGTTGAACCAGTCCTGCATCTTATCTTGCCTTGTGAATACGGTGTCGGCAGGAGAAACAGTGTCGTTTTCAAAGGGCTTCGGATCCCTGGGTTTCTGTGTGCAGTGATGAATGGACCCAAGGCAGGGAAGGAGAGTGGCCCAGAGGTATTCTTTTTTCCTAAGTCAGCCAATTCAGAATGCCTGGAGGTCTCCTTAGAACGAGAGCCCGGGCTAAGAGTTACCTGTCGCCCCCACCTTTTTTTTTTTTTTACAAGAGAAATCTGGTTAAAATGAACTTCAAAAGTTGCTTTGAAGAGGGGAAAAAAAAGTGTTTGGGTGGAGGGAACATAATACACAGCTAGAACCAAATAAGTAGGCAAAGGTACCTGGTATTTATGTACTCATTATATGTATATGAATTTCAGAACTTTGATAGGTTTTTTTTTTTAAGTAGCAGCTGTGACTGTACATTCCCCCACCTCTTGCCCGCTGGTCACGGAAACAGATCACAGGACCGCGGTGGGGGAGGAGGAGGGAACGGCAGTCCGTTCTACCCTAGGGGACTTCGGGAGAAGCAGGTGTGGCCCAAGATGAAAAGGTACGAGTTTCCTTTGCTCTCTGTCACCTCCTGGCCTCACAGCTGTAAATGCCGAGCTTTTTACTGTCTCTGTGTTCTGACCACGGGAACGTTTCACTTACTCGAAATAATGTGGAAGTCATAAGCACAGTGGACTTGATCTTTTGAACTTCCAGAAAACCCTAACTTGAAGCAGGTTATCTTTCATTCTGAGGACACAATGCACTTTAGAACCTCCCATGCACTAGCTCTGCATCTCCCATTAGCTACTCTGACAGATTTTCTTTTCCACCCATGGCAACGTGAAAAGACATCCCTCTCTCTCTCTCTCTCTCTCTCTCTGTGACAATATTGTGAACATCTGGTTTGTAGCCTTCTCCACAAAGTTCTTTCTGCAGCACCATTACGTTAAAACATCTGTCACTTATATCAAGCCGTTGACAAAGTGCTCTATGTTGAATCTCTGCACAGAGTATCACAGCATTAAATATCTTTTCTGGAAACAAACTGAAAAAGAGCTCATTGTCTCTGCTTCGAGGGAGTGGGCCCCAATCACCAAAGGTGTCTGCTCTCTTTTCCAGATGAGAATATATATTCAATCCATGTGAGTGATTTCCCATTTTCTGTCCCACTGCCTCCTATAGTTAATTACTTGGGGTCACTTCCCCTTCTGAAGACAAGGATGTGCTCCTGAGAGCCAGCTCAAGGACATTGTTTTGTAAATGAGCTCGGCTAGTTAAAAAGCACTGGAAGTTTTCAGCAGTTTTGAACTCACTGGCTGTTCTCACCAGGCCGGATAGATATGTCATTGCCTAAAATAAGACCCAGTGTGTGGGCACTGCAGCCTTGACCCCCAGTGGCCAGAGAGCCTCATCCTGTCTCCACGTTCTCCAGGAGGAGAGAAGAGCCCATAAAACCTAAACGAAAAATGTCATTAGCTGTTTAAGCCTAAAGTGAAACCGATGAATATCATTAAGACCCCTGGACCTTTTGAATGCAGCAAGAGGCTAAGATTTGATTTGCAAAGAGGCTGGCAGATTGCCCTTCGATGCCTCCGTGCAGCTGAAAAGCTCAGCCATTACAGAGCAAGTAATACATGATTGATTAAATATAAAATATCTAGATGGCCTCGCGCCACTCACCAGGCTTTCACGCTGATGTCTTTTTTAAGCAACGGGATAGAGCCGCTTTTCGTTTCCAACAGACTAATGCATTCTTTCTATTCCCTAAGTTTAAGACCCTGTTAGTTATAATGCCTAGAAAGGATTAGATAACGTGAGAATGTGTATTATGTTTGAAAACCATGGGTTTTTAGTCAAAGTTTTTAAGCAGATCTTGTTCCTTTCTTATTTAAAATTCTTAATGTTTATTTTTGAGAGAGAGAGTATGAGTCAGGGAGGGGCAGAGAGAGAGGAAGACAGATTCCAAAGCAGGCTCCAAGCTCTGAGCTGTCAGCTCAAAGCTCGACGCGGGGCTCGAACTCACGAACTGAGAGATCATGACCTGAGCCGAAGCTGGATGCTTAATCAACTGAGTCACCCAGGGGCCACAAGTTGATCTTGCTTCTTAAAAAATCTAGTAACCATAAGAAACTCTACCACTTCTGTATCAAATTCCTTTTTGTTTGGGTAAGATACCCTTTGTGTGTGAGTTTGTGTGTATGTTTGTGTATGTGTGTGTGTGTGACGGTCATTAAATTATTTATAATGCCAAATTCCAAAGCATAAAAAAAGGGAGAAAAAAGTGAAATAGAAGCAGGCACACAGTTTTATCTTGCAGCTCTCTGTATTCATGCTTCTCCCAACCGTCGTGATAAATCCTGCCTCGGCCATTTGCTCTGGGAACTGAATTAGGCAATGCAGATAAGGAGCCTGGCAGACAAGTTGCTCAGGAAAAAGCAGCTATTTCTCCCACTTCCAGTAATTTCAGAATATCGGAATGATTTCTGAATATCACCGGATATCAGAAGTTGTATTTCTTTATTGTTTTTGTCAAAGAATATGTGACCTTGGCCCGGGCTTTCTTTCTCTGGGTGGTTTTGAGATTTGGCTCAAAATGACCTTTGTTTTCTCATTGTTTTATAGGATCTGAGTGTCTTGATTTTGTTCTTGTTTGGTGGGGTTTGAAGGAAGTAGAGAATTGAAGCACCTTCCCAGCGAAAGTGCACACACCAGGCACATGGAAAACATGCATTTTTCAAAGCCTAGAGCCAGCCTGAACCTATTAGGCATATGCACAGTATTACGCCTCAAAATGTCCTATTTTGCCTATTCAGAATCAGCGTTGAAATGAAACTTAGTTAGGCAGACACTTCTTAGATCTTTTATTATTTTTTTTTAGTTTTATTTATTTATTTTGAGAAAGAGAAAGAAAGCGAGCAGGGGAGGGGCAGAGAGAGAGAACGTATCCCACGCAGCCTCCAAGCTGTCAGCGTGGAGCCTGAACACGGGGCTCGAACCCAGGAAACCATGAGATCATGACCTGAGCCTAAACCAAGAGTTGGACGTGGGGCAGCTGGTAGCTCAGCCAGTTAAGCACCTGACTTCAGCTCAGGTCATGATCTTGAGGTTCACGGGTATGAGCCCCGCCTCGGACTCTGTGCTGACAGCACAGAGCCTGGAACCTGCTTCGGATTCTGTGTCCCTCTCTCTCTCTGCCCCTTCCCCTGCTCACTCTCTGTCTCCCTCTCTCAAAAATAAATAAACATTTTAAAAAGAGAGAGAGAGAGAGTTGGACGTTAACAGAGTGAGTCACCCACCCAGGTGCCCTAACAAACACACTATGTAAACCTCAACACTATGATGAGACAGGGGCAAAGTTTTGCATCCAACTTTAAAAATAAATAAATAGATAAAACTAGCCCCAATCCTAAATGGGGGGAATATTGTTTAAATATCAGTACCACCGAGTATGAAGGGCTCCTAGAATGCAGAGATTCCACAAAGAGTAATTTATTACCAAAGGCATCAGGATGGTCTTACCACCTATAATAAGTTAATTTTTGTCACACGTATGAAATCATCGCCATATTCTGTGATTACAGAAACATAATGTGTGTGTGGTGCATTCGTGCAGGATCCGCCCCATCCTTAGGCTGCCCGCAATGGAAAGTGTCAATAAATCAACCAGATAAGACACAGATGCAAAACTGGAGCTAAACAAGCCTAAGTTTCAAAGTGTGTGCTTCTCCAAGCCCAGGATAAGGAAAGCATTACAAAACACACAGCGTTTTTGAACCGACACTTGAAATTTTCAAAGGACTTCTGCTCTTCTGAGACTGACGACCCAGTTGTTTTGGGCGAGATGCCCCTTTCTGGCATCGCGCCAAACCTGCTATCGAGGTGGTTTACTGGAAAGCCTCAGAAAGCCTCCAGGACCTCGGGGTGCTTTTCAAGGCAAACAAAAGCCTGGAGAGATGAGTGAAAATTAAGCATCGACCTTCTTCTGCTGGGATCAGCTCCACCCGACCCAAGTGTCCCGGGAACGGCCCTGGAGGTGTGGCCATGGGGACACCCAGCTGAGCGCAGCCCGGGGTCGCCGTCCCGTAACACAAACAAACCAAGGAGAACCGGTGCATTTTCGTTTGGCCCAGAGAAGAAAGAGCTCAAGAGAAGAATTCTGATTTCCCTAATAACTTCAAAATATTCATGAGTATTTGAGTCAGGCGGGTTGTTTTTTTACTGCCTCTACTTTCATGACGGAAGCTGGAAAATATTCACCCTACACTCTTCGGATTTCTATAGAGGCTTGGTGGAAAATGGCATATTTTCCAATGTGCATCAGAAGGGAATGCGGAATTATACCCAGTAGCCCATCATTACTATCTGGGCCTGGACTCTGTTCGTAAGTAGTACAAATTTACTGACAATCTGAAGACAAATAAATGTAGGTACTGGTGGCTTCTATTTAGCTTAATAGATGTACAAACATCGGAAAACCTGAAAACAGCAAATGAAAGTTACCAAGGAGATTGCCTAAAAAACGGATAAAACTCTTTCAATATACTTTTCTTTCTTATTGGGATTTTTTTTTTCTGAATTCCCCAAAAATATTCAATGGAAGAGGTGAAGAGAAGAGGTGATTTACAACAAGATCGGGGCACCTGGGTGGCTCAGTCAGTTAAGCATCCGACTTCAGCTCAGGTCATGATCTCATGGTTCGTGGGTTCCAGCCCCACGTTGTGCTCTGTGCTGACAGCTCAGAGCCTGGAGCCTGCTTCAGAGTCTGTATCTCCCTCTCTCTCTGACCCTCCCCTGCTGTCTCTCTCAGAAATAATTTTTTTTTTTAATTAAAAGAAGATCAGAATTAGATTTAATTTAAAAAACTGTAGTGTATTTACAATATGCAGAGAAAAACCTTCAGGTTGAGGAAAAAAAAAACACAGAAAAATAAAAAGACACGAAAGAGGGATGCCTGGGTGGCTCAGTTAAGTGTCTGAGTCTTGATCTCAGCTCAGGTCATGATCTCCTGGTTTGTGAGTTCAAGCCACACATCTGGCTCTGGGCTGGCAGTGTAGCCTGCTTGGTATTCCCTCTCTCTCTCTCTCTCTACTCTGCTCCCCACCCCCCATCCCCACCCCTGGCTCATGTGCTCAGGCTCTCTCTTTTTCAAAAACAATAATAAACTTTAAAAAACTTATCACACTAAAGAGTTAGGTGATAAGTCCGTGGGCAGTTTTTGGTTTGGGGGTGGATTTTTTTTTTTTTTTTTTTTGCCTCTGTGTACATTGTGTTTTCTGTAGTTAGTAGTAGTATTCTAATGAATATGTGTCTATTACTTTACATATGAATTCTTCAGAAGCAAATGACACAAAACATTTTCAATATCCATATATTATAGAAAATGATTAAGGCCAGGTGATGCTTTAACACCTCTTTAAGAATTTATTCTCCTGATACAGTTGATATTAAGAATGTGATAGGAGCATCTGGGTGGCACAGTCTATTAAGCGTCCAACTTCGAATCAGGCCATGATCTCATGGTCCGTGTATTCGATCCCTCATTGGGCTCCATGTTGGGCTCTGTGCTGACAGCTCGGAGTCTGGCACCTGCTTCGGATTCTGTGTCTTCCCCTCTCTCTATTCCTCCCCCGTTCATGCTCTGTCTCTGTCTCTCTCTCAAAAATAAATAAGCACTAAAAAAAATTTTTTAATTAAAAGAATGTGGTATGTTGGATGCGGTTAAGCATCGGACTCTTGATTTCAGCTCGTGTCATGATCTTTTGGGTCATGAGATCAAGCACTGTGACAGGCTCTTTGCTGACAAGGCAGACATGGCTTGGGATTCTCTCTCCCTCTCTCTCTGCCCCTCCTCTGTTTCTCTCTCTCTTTCTCTCTCAAAATAAAAAAATAAACTTAAAAAAAAAAAAGACTGTGGTATAGATGGATGACTATATTTCTTCCATGCCATTATCCCTCAATAGGATTTCCTTGGTAGAGACCTGGCTGAGGCTTTTGGGTGTGTCTCTACTATCTGAACATCTCAGCAGGACCTCAAGCCCGACATGTCCAAAACTAGCTATAATTGCCTCCCCACATGCAGTCACTCACACACATACCCCAACTTCACAATTCCTATGAATAGAGCCACCATTATGCTGTCCTTGCAGATTCTGGGATTATATCCGATGCTGCCTCCCCCTCACCTTACACAGTGAGATCCCACCACCAGAAACTCTTTTCAGCTCTCCTTTCTTTTTCCTTCCATCCCAACTGTCCCAATTCCAAATTCATTGCACCTCCTCTTGACAATTACCAGGGCCTCCTCACCCTCCTTCCTTCCACCGTCTGACCCTCCCTCATGTTCACTGCTCCCGTTCCTTGCCCTCTGACAATCTCTCAGTGGTTTCATATCACCAATCAACAGTTTTGTCCACCGCGATTTCTAGATCCTTCTCTTTAGGAACCCAAGCTGGTCTTCCGCAAGTCCACAACTGCTCCTTTACGCGTAGACCATGCTTCAGAGAAACTGGCTCACTCATCGTCCCCCCCCCCCCCCAGTCACACCTTGGGCTTCTCGCCCAGTATCTGCCTATTGTTTATGCCCTTCCAGCCTTTAAAATCATGCTCCGCTTCCATCTCTGCCTTTTGAAATCGGTGCTGTTCCACAGCTCTGCGTGTGATACACTGTCACATCCCAATGCAAGTCCCTTGCCTTTGAATCTTCTGCCCCACCCACAGCACTTTGTGATTCTCTTGACACTTGTCAAAGTCCACTCGCCTTGTGCAACAGTTATCTGTAAACTTTTATCAAGCTTCCTTAGACTAAATACTCAGAAAGTGACTCAGAATTTTCTTCTTTGCACTCATGCTTTGCACAATGCAAGCCCTCTGCCTGGCTTGGTCGATTTTAAAATACTGATGGCTGGAGATGTCTGGGTGGCTCAGTCGGTTAAGCATCTGACTTCAGCTCAGGTCACGATCTCATGGTTTGTGAGTTGGAGCCCCACGTTGGGCTCTGTGCTAACAGAGCCTGGAGCCTCCTTTGGATTCTGTGTCTCCCCCTTTCTCTGCCTCTCCCAGGCTCATGCTCTGTATCTCCCTGTCTCTCAATAATAAATAAAAATGTTAAAACATTTAAAAAAAATAAAATGAATAAAATAAAATACTGATGGCTGGTTGCCTTAATACTGGAGACTCTGAAAATCGGAAATGATACGTAGATATTGTAAAGCTGTCAAACAGTGCTTGGCATACCATCTGCCTGTATTAGTCCTAGTAGCTTTTAACCAGTGCTCAAGCACAGGGAAACACGGGCACTCAGATGCCAAACTATGCTCAATAAGTGGAAACCAAGCGGAGCAAAAGCAGAGTCTAAATTCGGAGCCTATCCCACAAATCACAGGGGCAGACACCAGCACAAAAAGCCCTGCCTCACTGAAAACAGAGGTTCCTAAGGTCTCAAGGCGAACAAAAGCCAACCTAGAGCCATCTAAGGGAAGGTGGACGGACCATTCCCCTGTAGGGGACATTCTTAACCCCACCTGACCTCTGACCTCCGGACTCACCCATAGGGCTTGGAAGGTCACTCAAGACCCTGTCTCTTACCCAAATTGACTGCTGGGGACAGACCCAAGGGGAGACTGGCCTTTTTACTTGTTTAGGCAGAAACATAAAGGAGGAAGCAAACATACGTTCTGAAGAGGTGGCTCCCGTTCAGGCTCCTTTGTGTGTTTGCCAGAGCTTGTGGCTGCCACCGAGGACACCGTGCGTGCGTGCATGCGTGAAGACCGCTGCAGTCCCGCACCTTATTCTCCGCTGCCTGGAAAACGGCAGCTGATGATCCCAGTGGGCCATGGCCGGTCACGGAGAAGGGTCTGCTTGAGAATATGGAATATTAAATTCCCAGGGGCCATCACTGAGAGTTTTAATTCCAGGAAAGGTGCTTATGCATAAATACGATAAACGCTTTTTCATAAGGCAGACAGACAACGAGAGTAATCCCTCCCCGTGCACACACAAATTGGGTGCCCATTTCTTGCAGGAAGCAATTGGTCTCATGTACCCTATTTGAATCGGGAGTTTAAAAACTCACATAATAGTGTGCCTTGTTATGAATCTTAATCATACCTTTCAGTCTGATATTCATTTATTATTTTTTTAATGTTTACTTATTTTTGAGACAGAAACAGAGCATGAGTGGGGGTGGAGCAGAGAGCGAGAGGGAGACACAGAATCGGAAGCAGCTCCAGGCTCCAAGCTAACTGTCAGCACAGAGCCCGACGCGGGGCTGAAACCCATGAACCATGAGATCATGACCTGAGCCGAAGTCGGACACTTAATTGACTGAGCCACCCAGGCTCCCCTCAGTCTAATATTTACAAGGAAAAAGGACAATCACATTGAAAAACTCTCACGTTTCAGAAATAATAACAGAACCTGAGCGACAGCATCAATAGAAGCTCTGAGAAACAAGGGTTCTCAAGAAGAAGTGAAGAGACTACATCACAGGTCTCCAGCTGCTGACCCATCGTCATTTATGCTCGAAACATTGACAAGGTCCCAGGCCATTTGCTCTCCACGTGTCATCTGATTTAGTCAGAACAGCAATCTTGAGAGGTAGAACAAAATAAGTCAACACTTGGAGTTAAAAGTAACTTAACCATTAAAAATAAATAAATAAAAGGCGTGGAGAAAGACAATATGCTAGAAAATGGGGGGCAGAGGGGTCATCAGTTCCCAGGCTATTAACTCATCAAAATCTCAGGCTTTCTTTTCTTCCCTCCAAGAAATAATTGCCTTTGCTCATCCAGGAAGGATTTGTTTCAGGACAGGGATAAGGGAGAGGTGACCTCATGATAATCAGCATGAGAGGGAAGGAGGGACTTTGTATTGATAAGTTACAGAATGTCAAGCAGGCTTTTTTCTGCTAACATACCTTTTAAAAGGGTCTCAATATTTGTCCAGCAAAATATTTCAGATGCATAAAGTAATCAAGTATTCATCCAGGAACATAAAACATTAAGGATCTCTTGATTAATTGAGACTTTAACTTTCTTTGTCTAACTGCAGACAAGAAGCATTGTCTTACTATATATAGCAGGCTGATTCTTCACCGAAATTCATCCTCTTTCTCATGATAAAGCTCGGAGTGAAAGCAACTTGGTCAAGGTCAGATAAGTCTGCATGGAAGGGCAAACCCCATTAGAAAGCCCCAGATCTCGGTACCTTGCCATTCTACTTCCCTGATTTGTTTATGTGCAAATAGCAATAATATCATTTCCCCTGGGAGGGCTTTATAAGGAGTAAATGAGATAATGATGTATATAAAGCATCTGGCATAATTTATGGGTTGAATTGTGTCCCCCCAAAATTCATATGTTGAAAGGTTAACCCCAGGAGTTCAGAGTGTGACTGTATTTGGAGATACAGCCTTTACCAAGGCAATTAAGGAAAAAAAAGAGGTTGTACGTGTGGGCCATAATTCAATCTCACTGGTGTCCTTGTAAGAAGGGAATAGGGCACAGACGCACACAGAGAGAAGGTCATGGGAAGACCCAGGCAGAAGACGGCCATCCACAAGCCAAGAAGAGAAGCCTGCCAACACCTTGACCTGAGACTTTTAGCCTCCACAACTGTGAGAAAATAAATTTCTGTTGGTTAAGCTACGCAGCGCTTGGCAAGGGGCTATGTCGCCAAAGCGAACTCATACATTGTATATTGTGCGGTCAACATGAACTTCCTTCAAGTTGGCAACTTGAGGACTGGCTGCTCTCATAACGAACTTTCTCCAATCCAAGACACGGGCAAAGTCTTGACCGTTTTGTATACATGTTCTGTGCTGCAAGAATTGTGTCGCATTTCTTGTTTTATGTCCCCTCCCAGGTCCAGAGCCCAGCACTTCGCAGGTAGCAAGAATCCTTGAAAAGGTGAATAGAAAATGTGCTCCCCAAGGACCCTGGCCAGAGGCAGGCCCCCCCTTGAGAAAACGTGTGAGCCTCTAAGGGCACCAAGCCTTGGGCCCATTAGCCTCATGGCTAATTAGTGCCCATTAGTTCTCTTGGAGTAAAGGAAGCAGTGAGAAAATCCTATTCATGGATCGGCAATAACAAATATTTAGAGGTTATTTCTAGAAGAATCATGATTCAGGTCTCTCTTTTTGCAGGTTATCTTGATAGCAATAAAACCGACAGATACCTAAACCAATGTCATGTGCACCGGGACTTGGATTATTCGCCACACTGATTGATAACAGATGAGCACACAGGGCTGCCGAGGAGCCTGGTCACTCCCTGATGTGTGCAGGAATTGTCACGTAAATAAGTCACCGACAGTAGGAGTCTGATGGTGAAACGTTCTTTGGAAACCACCCCAACTAATGGGAAGAATCCTACCTACCTACCCTGGGCAAGCACTGTCCTTCCTTTGTTCCTATTCAATAATCCTTGAAGGCTCACATTCATAACCAAGAGAAAGAAAACACTGATGTCCTCGTGCGTGGTTATAAAGCTGCCTCGGGGTTTGACAGAAGACCAGTCAGGCCACCATCTGCGAGGTGATGTGGTTGAATCTTGATTTAGGGGAAAACAAAAACCTATGTTTTAAAGCACGAGCCTACGCCTTCCAGTTTATCGTTCTACAGCTTATCAGTTTCTCTGAGAACTGAGGAATTGGCTGTTGGTATGTCCTGAGCAGGACAATGCCTTTAGCAACATCACAAACTTTTGGCGTGAATAACTCTTTACTGAGTCTGGAGGCTTAGGAGCAGAATATTAAACGGATTTTTTTTTTCTGATCACATATTTCATCTACATTAAATGGAACGTACGTGGCTTGTCTAAGAAAATGGTAATAATTTTATTGAAGTGTAATTTTATTTAAAAATTCATTGTAGGGGCGCCTGGATGTCTCAGTCGTTAAGCTCCAACTCCAGCTCAGGTCATGATCTCACGGTTCGTGCGTTCGAAACCCGCATCGGGCTCTGTGCTGACACCCAGCTCCGAGCCTGGAGCCTGCTTCAGATTCTGTGTCTCCCTCTCTCTCTGCCCCTCCGCCACTCATGCTTT
Source organism: Hyaena hyaena (assembly GCF_003009895.1). NCBI lineage: Eukaryota > Metazoa > Chordata > Mammalia > Carnivora > Hyaenidae > Hyaena > Hyaena hyaena. The sequence goes on from NW_024080654.1 coordinate 1,352,494, forward strand.
GTCTCTCTCCCTCTCTCAAAGATGCATAAATGTTAAAAACTCTTTTTAAATTCACTTAAGGTTGAATATGTCATCTGCATGTAGTGGTTTAGAGCACAGTCAGGCTCTGGAGTCAGGCCTCATGCAGCTCCTTATTAACACCGCCATTTATTTACCAGCTTGCGCAAATTATTCTCCCTCTCCCTGCCTCAGTTTCCTCATTTGGAAATGGGGATAATGACGGTGTCCATGTCAAAGGGCTGTTGTGAAGACCAATGAGCAAATATATCAGAAAGATGGAGAACTGTTTGTGGCACCTAGGAGCCACTCAAAAACTTTTAGGTATTTCTTTTCCACATCTTGCCATGGCAATAATATTAACAGGTTCACAACTTGGAAATCTCTTTTTTTTTTTTTAATTTTTTTTTTAACATTTATTTATTATTGAGAGACAGAAAGAGACAGAGCACCAGCAGGGGAGGGGCAGAGAGAGAGGGAGACGCAGAATCCGAAGCAGGCTCCAGGCTCTGAGATTTCAGCACAGAGGCCTATGCAGGGCTGGAACCCATAAACCACAAGATCATGACCTGAGCTGAAGTTGGACGCTTAACTGACTGAGCCCTCCAGGCGCCGTGCAAATCTCTCTCTTGAATGGTTTTCAGCAAGATGACACTAAGGTAGCAATGGAAACGGGAGATACAAGCCCTTCGATGAAGATTCCAGCACAGGGGGTATAACCGCGTTCATTCTATACAATGATTCAGGATCTTTGCAGCAATCCAGCCGCCTCATCTACACAGATTCTGATTAACCAGTAAGAGGTGCGAGGAAGCAATTATGGAGCAGAAATTGGTCAGAAACAGTCAAATAGTTTGTGGAAAGTAGTAAATAATATCCCGTAGCTCTAGCAAAGTATGTGTAATTATCAAATATACATTATTGGCAAACAATATAGAACCTGACATGTAAATAAGGAATTAGAAAAGAGAAGCATAAATTGAGAAGAAAAGTTCGTATTTTATTTAATCTTTGATTTGACTATCAGGCACTTTTTATTATTGTTTAAAGTGAAATTCTTTATAATCACTTGCTACATTTAACCGCTATATTCACATACATATGCATAACTCTAGAATATTTCAAACTTTCACAAAGCCTCTAAATAGTTTAAAAAAATACTTTGAACCAAAACCCACCTGCCCTTTTATAGTGAGCAGAGAGTTTCAATCCACACACACACATTTGAGAATTCTAGCCCTATACGATGGGTCTTGAGCTCTGTCCTGCAAAATAACAAAATGACAAGTTCCAGGGGGCTTAGCACCCAGCAGTCCGGGAAAAATGCACACAACCCCGAAAGGCTTTGAAAAGTGGCCAGATTCCCCGAGACATTGCTACTGCCTAGATTAGGCACTTGGTGGAATTTTACCAGGGGAAAAGAAGAGTATACTTTCGTAACTACTTTAACACAGGCTGACTGAGAAATAAATATCTTCTCTCTAGATCTCAATGTCTTCAGGGAGGAGTTAGGATCTGATTATCTCCGCATTACCACCTCAATTCCGACATTCCCTGGCTCTTTGAAAGCACGTCATATATCTTGCTCTATAGGAAGCTCTCAATAAATGAGTTTTGTGGGTCAATGAATATATGCTATGCTCATCATTCTCAGTGTAAGGTACAAAAGGTTTTCTGAAGTCCAGCACTTAAGCAGGAATCCAACCTTAACTCCTCTTAACAAATCAGATGGATTTTGCTTCAGAATAAACTTCTCATAAAACAAACTATAATATATATATACATGGGTTTCTTTGCTTTGACCCCCTGAATAAATTGAAGCTATTTGACCCAAGCACAACACAGTCCCTTCAAGCTAACTGTTCAAGAGTCAATCATACTTGGTATATGTCACTGAAACCATATTTTGTTTTCCTGGGCTCACTATTTTTTTTAAAGTGTTTTAAAACATGTCAAGAGTTTGCTTCATATCCAGATGAGCAACTTGCAAAGTTCAGAAATTCACTCTCCTCCACCCGTGAATGCAAGAACGAGTTGGCAAGGAGCAGTTGGTGGCAGAGACAGAGAGGCTGGCCCTCACAAGAGGAGAAGTAGAGTGAGAGAGGGAAATACCCTGGGCCGTAGATTTCCACTAAATGGATGTCTTGGGCTTTTGCCGTCTTTCACTGTAATTGCTGGTCCGGGAAGTTGACTGTCTCTCAAGATTCATCTATTTTAAGTTTAATGGATCAGTGGAAGCTATTGGAAGACAGGTATGACTCTTTCTCCTTGACTTTTCCAGGCCAAATGAAGGCTTTGCTATCTATAAAGCTGTGCGTGGACATGCCAGCATGCCCCTCCATCCCACCCAGAAAGATACTGCCTTCAATGGACTTTACATGTTGAAAATCTTTCATGCTAAAGCACTAGGTCGCTTTTATTTATTAGCAGTTATATTTGTGTTTTCCTATGTGATATACATGTATCATAGATAGATAGAGAGACTCTTCTGAACACTGTGAAATTCTTTGCATTAATAAGATGAGTTTATATAATGCCAAGGAAAAGCAAAGAAAATTCTCATGCATTCAGTCTCCATATATTTTGGCCTCATTGCTGGTAAATGTGCAAGTTCATGAACCTTTATTTAAAAGAACCTTGGATTCAAAGATGGAACCTTTGTGGATCCATAAAAAGCCCCTTTCGATACTGGTGGCACAGAACCATTTGTTACTTTCTGAAGGACAGATGTGAATCACGCACTGGTGTGTGGTACAAAGTGACTTAGCTCTTGAGGAACCCAATCGCCTTGAGGAGGGGTGTGAGGGATTGAACTGTGTCTCCTTGAAATTCATATACTTGGGTCCTACTCCTTGGTACCTGTACACGTGACCTTACTTGCAAGCAGGGCGTTTGCAGATGTGGTCAATTTAAAATGAGGTCATAAGGATGATCTTTAACCCAATATGACTGGTGTTTCTATAAACAGAAGGAATTTGGGGGATAGACACGCACACAGAAGAACATGTAGATGTCCATCTAGAAGCCAGAGACAGGGGCCTGGAGCAGATTCCCTCTCCACAGCCTCAGAGGAAGCCAATGCTCTCCACACCTTGACATCAGAATGCCAGCCTCCTGAACTATGAGATAATAAATTTCTGTTGTACAGATGACCTGGTTTGTGGCACTTGGTCACAGCAGCCCTACACAAATATAGGGGCATCAAGAAATATAAACAGAGAGGAGTGATGTAGACCAAGTTGAGGATTTTAGGGTTTTCATTCCAGGTGCAGTGGGCCCATCATGATCCAATCCACATTTGTTATAAGTCCACCCGGCTACTGTGTGGACAATGGATTAGAAGCCAGGATGGATGCCTGGAAAGAAGTAAGAAGGCAATTCCAGGAACCCAAGTAGAGGTGACAGAGCTGGGACTGGGGTGGTGGCAGAGAGATGGAGGGAAATGGCCTGAATCAGGGTGTATTTGGGAGGCAGAACCAGCAGAACTCAGTAATGGCCTGGACGTGAGCCAATGGGAGGTGGAGACGGTAGCCTCAAGAATGGTTCACAGACCTGTGACCTGTGTGGATGGCGTGAGTTCTTCTGAAAGGAAGCAGAGAGGAAGAGGAACACATTTAGGATGATGGGCCAAATATATTCTGGATCTGAGTTTGGGATACCTGTGAGGTATGTAAATGTGACTTTCAGGTAGATGGGTAAACATCTAGATTTGGAGCTCAGAAGAGATCTAGCCTGAAAACATAAGACTGGGATTTGTTGGCATATAAATGGTATTGAAAACTGTGGAGACAGATATGATCATCTAAGGCCAGAAGGTAGAATGAGAAGACAAGAAGGCCCCAAACTATCCCCTGCAGAGGTCTGTTAGTGACAGTTCACTCTAGGGTGCCATTGCTCAACCTTGACTCTGTGGACATTTTGGGCCACATAATTCTTTGGGCCACATAATTCTTTGCCCTGTACATTATAAGATGTTTGGCAGCATCCTTGACCTCTACTCACTAGATATTACCATCACCCCCTCAGTCACAGCAACCAAAGATGCCTCCAGGTATTACCAAATGTCCCCTGTGGGCCAACATAACCCCTGATTGAGAACCAATGGTTCTAGACTAAGTGTAGATGGCATAGACCAAGCAAGCAAAGTACAAGTATACAGAGTAACTAGAGATCGAGGAAGAAGAAGAGAAGCAGGGCACAATGTGTCAGAAGCCAAGACAATAAACTATTTCAGGAATTAACATGCAAATCAATGCAAAACACTTAAGGAAGGTAAGACTGGGAAGTGTCCAGCAGTTAGCAGCATGGAAATCATTAGTGACTTTAGCAACAGGGATTTTGTTAAGCAACAGGAACACCCGCCAAATTGGAGTAGATTGCCACTATATTTTATTTCTACAATCGACCATGTATATCAATGTAATTGGTTTGTAGTAATATTTGTGTGTGGGGTGGGGGGTGGTTAATGCCATTAGTTGCCCTACTCAACAATCCGTCTTTGTTAACAGAACTTCCATTTTTTCATATGCTCTATAGTCTATTCATGGGAAACTACAGTGCCAGTGGTGGTGACCTCATTCTTGCCAGGTATTGGTTTAGGACTAGGTATACAATGCAAGTGCAGTCAATAATGACATCAGAAGAAATCTGAAGGCTTTGGGTCAATGTTTCCTTGCCAACACAGACAACCCAGAAGCAACATCAGTCTTCCTCTTCTGGGCATGGCCTCTCAAAATTCCTGGAGGATTTGGGCACTTTGAACACAATTTTCCTCTGCACTGTGTAAGTAGAATTAACCTGGGGGCAAGCTAAACAGTAAATGTAGCAAAAGGAAACATGGGAAGAACACGAGTTCTTAAATGACATGGTTAGAACTTTGAATCAACCAACCTGGAAGCCATCCAGACTCAGATGCCCTAATAGATTCAACCTAACTTCCTTCCACCTCGCATCTGTTTTCAGTGGTTTTCATTTGTTTGTTTATTGTCATCTCAGCATCTTTCCCTTGGGAATCTTCATTCTATTGTCAACAGCCTCTGGAACAATACGATCCTTTGCTTCTGGTACTCTGTTCTCTTACTAACCTGAATGGAATTCTGAGTTCCTTATTTTATGGTTTTCCAAAATAAGGCAAATCAATCATTGTCACCTCTTGACCCCTCAGCTATTCTCTTCTGCGACTGGTCTTTTGAAGTCAACTCAGGTAGCTCTTCCCTCCCCATGTGGCCATCACCCACTGACTTGCCCAGCTTCAGCCACATGCCTTGAGGGTTAGCACACTTGGTCCGTCATCCCCTTCTCTACCCCATCGGTGCCATTGATTCTGATGATCCTTGCAAACTCCTAGCTCCACGCTTCAGTGACCTCCAGTGATCTTCGGCTCTCCCCGCCTTTAGCACCCACATTCATGGCCACACCTTGGACCTCCTCATTACCTGAAACTGCTCCACCTCCAAGATCTTAAACTCAGAAATTCTTTCGTCTATTACAACCTCCTACTGCCTCACCCCTGGGAAGCCTCCTGTGCCCTTTGATCCTCAGCCCCTCCCTAATCTCTCACGAGTCCCTCTCTGGATATAAAACATAATTGGAGGCCCCTTAGGAACTAAAAAGACAATCAATTGTAAGGTATTAGGAGGCTCATTTCATCAGTACACTTTTCAAACAACTTATCCTGGAATTACATTTGTTCAACCACTTTGATTAAATTTTTACCTGCACTCAAAATTCCTGCATTCTCTAAACCCATTTTATCAGAAGCCAAGTCAACGATAACTTGCCATGAGTTTTCCCCACTCTTGATTCTAAGCTGTAGAAACTACAAAAGATAATTAAATGACCACACACAAGATTTCTGCCCCAAATGTCTAAAAAAGCATGCATGGAAAGGTCACTTTAAGAAGAACAACAAAAGTCCTCCTGCTAGCCAAAGAGGGAAATATCTGTAAAGAAGAATGTGTCATTTGTAGAATAGAGTCACCTTTCTAGCCATACAGAGTGAGCCTTGGTTGGGTTTCCAGGTGCTTCTTTTTCCCCTGATTGCCCTTTTTCCCTCTTGCTTCACCCTGGCTGTCCCTTGAGATGCATGGCTAAGACCATGGAACGGCCATCATTTGGGAAGATAACAGCAGGTACTGTGATCAGCAGACCATAATAAGGCTGAATAGGAGTTGATTTAGGTCTCTTCGATTCTTCAGAATAGAACAGTTTTCCATCTTCCCCAAAAAACTTTCTTGAGAATGCTTGGCTCTAACAGCAAAACTTTGATGCATTCCATTGGAGACACATTATTAAAGCATTTAATTAACACATATTTAATATAACAGCTCGAGGAAATAATAATACAATTTCATACAAAATGATACAACTTTATGCCTACCATTCTACTCACTGAGCCTGACTAGGCTATGATGATGTCATCACTTGCTCAACCCGAGAAACACTGCTCCCTTTCTATCTCAGAGATTTGTGCTTATTGAGAGAAAGTATGTAAGTCACCAATAAAGCATCATCACGAAGGAGTTTCAGAAATAAGTTTGACCATCAGCTCGTTTTGCCCCACAAGCTGATTTGATTCTAACCTTGACTTAATTTCTGTCTTCCCTCTATCACACTAGAAGACTCCTCTTCCACTGAGAGTAAGGATGAGAAGATTCAGAAACCGTATCATCCTGGAGACAAGCTTTTTGATATCAACTGGACCGTCCAGGTAACTCAACAGCCACTTGCTCACAAGGAGCTGACTTGCTCTCCGACTTGGCCTCAGTTCTCCTTTCCCATCTTCTCTGGCCCAGAGTCTACTGGAGTCCCTCCATGGTCACCCAGAAATCTCACTTCTTTTAACAAAGAAAACAGTGATCATTAAGCTCCTCAAATTCCTTTCAGTTCATCCCAAGAACATTTATATTTCTGTTCGTTTTTCACATTAGGTCTGTTTCAGAGGGTGTCTACATTTCCAATGCCAACCATCCTTCCCTATGCTTGTGAAAAAATTGTCTTAATGTACTAAAATACATACAACATAAAATTTGCCGTTTTCACCATTTTTAAGCATACAGTCAGTGACATTAAATACATCCACAGCATTGTGCAACAGCCATCACCCCTGTCTCCAGAACTTATCACCCCAAACAGACACTGTGTCCCCATTAAACAATAACACCCAACCCCCTATGCTTTTGAGCACAGGAAATACTGTGATGTCTTGAATTCTCCCATGAATGTATTTTCTTCCATTTATAAACATTTTGACTCCTCATCTTAGAGACACTTTGCTTTGATTTGCTCTCAAAAGCCTACCCCTATTTTCCCTGACAAGTCATTAGGAAGAATTCTTCCATATCCACTTCTCTCCGTCATCTGCCCAGTAGGCCACCCGCTCTCCTGACTCTTCTTCGTTCAACTGAAAATGCCTTGAGGGCCAAGATGATCCCTTTCACACCTGCACCTTCAGTGCCAGGCGTGGCATATGACGCAAAGCAGACAATAAACATTTGTTGGACAAATGGCTGGAGGAGAACAGTCACTTCGGTTGTAGGAACACTTGCTGAGCTGTTTGTGTGGATTTTGTTGTTGTTGTTGTTGTTGTTGTTGCCAAGTTTGACTCTCAGGACAGTGACTCTGGAGACAGTAGTTGGCCCTTTCACTAGTCTGCATCTATCTAGTCAATGATATAAATTAACCTACCCCTGACGATAATCACTACCTTCCAAAATCTTGGCAGGGAAGATACTTAGCTTACTAACCAATCTTTGCACTTCATTAACATGGTCTATCGAGTGTTAAAGGTAAGCACTATTTGGTGTATCTATGCAGATTGAGTTCAACTTCCTCAATTAGTAGCAGAAGTAGAGAAATAATAGTAAGTGAACTAATGCTGAAGAGAAAACATGAAGGAAAGCTATTACTTTTGTGCATATTTTAAAAATGCTTTTCTACAACAAAACGAAGACATACCAAGTCTGAGTCAACCTGCAACAAGAGTAACAAGTAAGTCTTTGTTCCAAGATTCTGGTGTTGTCTATTACCAAGCATAACCTAGCCATGGTTGACTAATAGACACTTAAATTCATCCCCAATTATATAAACTCGGTGAGAACATAGATAGAATTTACATGTACCCCTTTAGTTGAGTTACTGATAGTCTTCAATAAAGCTGAATACAAAATTCCTAGGACAACAAACTTGCGTTTAGTATATATGACTCTTAACTTGTTTGAGAAAGACATGATAAGGGGAAGATTCGAAATCTCTGGTAGAAGCTATGATCTCAAGAAGATGTTGAATTTTAATCAAATGTATAGGTTAAAATAATGTTAATATTCTATGCCTTTTCTGCAGGCAAATGGTAAATGTAGTATTTCAAATTTCATCTTTTCCTCTAACATTCACTCAAAATATTTAAGATTTATGCATTTTTTGGCATAAGAAAATATAACTTTCATATTGATATCGTTTCCCCCAAGGATGAAAATTCATTCTCAATAGGTCATGTGTTGTATGTGAAAAACACACAGTCCTCATAAAATGTTTTAAAGCCCAGGTGAATGCCACTGTGAATTGGTCTAACTTCTTCAGCCTCACTTTTAAAAGGTCTATAAATCTATCTGTGCTTTACCTTTGGCCTTCTCAAAGCTGGAGCTGTGCATGGGCTGACTCATAAATGAAAGGCTACATATGAAGAGCACCACGGATTTCACACAGGTTGCTCTCACCCTATGCAAGCGTGAGCCTCAAGGACTAAGTGCATCTTCTTAAAGCATTGCATATTTGAGCTAGTAAAGTAAGGAAGGCTGAAAGATCGATTCTTTTTTATTAGCCAAAGCAGATTTCAGTGTATCAGATTAGCTGAGCTCTGCAGAGGATATTGGTAAGTTGTTTCCCAGGTGGAAAGGTGGAAAAGGTATTAAAATTCTTCAGTGTCTCCCCAGAGCCTTGAGAGGAAAAAAAAACCCCAAATTCTTAGCAAGACAGACTGAAGTCCTCTGAGAACTAGCCTCTGATTTCCTCTCCAGACTCATCTGTCTGACTCTAGCTACACTGAATTATTTAAAGAGGACATTTTCAAGTCCCTTTCTCCTGGATAACCCTAGCCTTCCTGATTTACCATGTGGCCTATATTTTATTTAGAAAAACTAATGTGAGCTATGACAACGGAAACACCCCAAAGACTTTGATGGTTTACACAAAGGGCCCAATGTGGGCCTGGTTGCCATCCTCTGTGTAAAGGAATAAAGGAAGGGAGAGACATCCTGACCCCACAGCCCAGAGCCCGCAGTCCCTAGACTAGAACTGGTCACAGGACCCCAAGTTCACTTCAAAGAAAGCTGGAGGGACAGACATGAGCCTCACACCCAACCACAGCCCGTGCTTTATCATAGGACACACCACACTGAGCCACAACTGTCTGCTTGCCCATCTCCCTTCCTCATTCAATGAGGAGTGCTTTAGAGTCGCATCTGCACCTTATTTGTTTCCACTCAGAGCTCCCTGTACCTTCTCTGTCACACAGCAAGCGCTTAATAAATGTTTACTAAAATAAAGAATAAATGGATGGATGGATGGATAGATGGGTGTATGGGTGGATGGGTGGATGGATGGATAGATGCATGGATGGATGGGTGGATGGATGGATAGATGGATTGCCAGACGGATGGATCATTAAGAATGAGGAATTATTGTTTGAATATTTGTTAGGCCCTGTACCTTTTGAAACTCTTGCTATGAATGGGAAATTTTCAAACTTGAGAATCCTGCCTCCCCAAAGTAGAGCCCAGGAGACTAGATTTTCTCCAGTCCCCTGCACCGCGAGAACACAACGTGAGGTCATAGGCCTGTTGCCCAAGTTTCTCTGGTCAAATAGACCCACAAAGACTCCAAAGCAGATGCAAGCCACACGAGGAAACATCGTTGCATGGCTGCAGGTAATGGAACGGATTTCGTGGCTTCAGCAGTTGTCGAATGGAGTTCCTGGTGCAGAGGATCAAGGGGAGGCAATGGTGCACAGAGCAAACCAGCAGAGGTGGTTTCTCATTAGCTTCCTCTGTGCTTGTGGTTTCGGGCATTTTTCCACGAGGTTTGGCCTTGAATCTGGTTTTATAGCCCTCCCAAGACGTCTTGACATTCCCTTAATTAAATATCTTTTTATGTAGCTAGAGTCAGCTTCTATTACTTACAATTAAGGGCCAGTTGAGATCCAAGAAAAGAGCATGAGGCCACAGGACATTGGAACCGGGAGAGAGAGAGAGAGACAGTGTGTGTGTGTGTGTGTGTGTGTGTGTGTGCGCACACGCGCGCACACGCGCGCGCTCGCATGTGTGCGTGCGTGTGTAAGTATGTGTTTAGAACCAAAGGTGAAGGAAGCAGGTGTGCAGTGAAGCAGACATAAAGTCATAAAGGGGCTGCGAGAGGGGTGAACAGGCATCATGGGTAAATTTTGCTGACTTCATTCTACATTTCTTCCTTTTGTTCAAGTGAGACACCGCTGGTCCCTTACGCTGCAAGAATTCAGGGTGGTGATCCGTTTACAGTCCTAATATTTATCTATTAAATGCATGTCTTGTTCCTTCAATCCACCATTAAACTGAATATTAATTAAGCTCATAAAATTGTGCTCTGAGTAAAAGCTATTATGAACACCTTCAAGTGGTACATAAATTCTTGGTCTTTCTATAAAGCAAGCGTATGTTTGAAGGCAAGCTCAGATGAACAGGATTTCTGAGCTAAAAGAAAATGAGTCCCAGAAAGCTTGATCACCTTCCCTCCAAGTAGCAGAGTTTTGCTTAGTCACAGGGTCTAAAAGGGTTGGAAGAGCGAGAGAGTCTTAGAGATAGAATGGCAAGAATCTTCTGAAGCGAAGAGCACATCTACTTCGTAACACCGTAACGTTATGCGTGTACTAATAAATATCGACTCAAAAGGAGGATCTGTCATAATCTTGGAAGGGACACTCGAGTAAGAGAGAATTTGGAGTTTTGCCCAAGAAATTTTAACTGAGTACATTTGTTTGTTTTCATGAAATATTTATTTCCACTAAAAGTTCATGGACTATCAAAAGACAGCTTCCTAAGGGACTGCTTTTTCTCGTGGCTGATACTTGCACAAATTCACGTGTCAGTTGCTTAATGTTGAAAACCAGTATTTCAAGCAACCCACCACGGCTTGCCAGTTTTCATCCAAAGTGCCCTGTCTGAAAAAAACAAACCCAAAAGAGTACGAGCGTTCGAAATACCTTGAATTGGGATTTTTCAAGCCGGCTCCTCGGTGATGTGAAAGTGGTATACCTATGAGGCAATTGACTTTCTCTTGGAATTATGCGCCCAGTTGAAAGAAGTGTAATTGAGGCTAACATAACTATTCTGGATGTTTTCAAGGTACTGAAAAGACTAGCTGGAGATGAAGGGTTGACCCTTTCTGAAGCCTGAATAACCCGAAGGTTTACAGTCAGCCGGGGCACCAAAGTCAACTCTTCTTTTCAAACAGGCCCATTTTTTCAAGCTGGTGTTGAGATTGCGGTCGATCCTGGGGGCATGACTGAAAACAAGATCATAATTGAGCAGTAGGAGATCCGCTTATCTCTCTCCGCAAAGAGCTGGCAGAGGAAGGGGGACCCAGGCTGTGTAAATGCAGGGAACAGCACACCTGCTTGGAGCCCTGCATGACTTTAAAACTTGTTGGTAAGAAGGTGAGAAGTGGGTCCAAATGTTCTTATGTTTGCTGACTTAGGATTTGGTGTGGGGATGGAGGCCAGGCAGTTCTATGAGGTAGGCAGAAAAGACATAATTAAAACTATTCATTTCATTTAAAAAAAAAAATCTTCTCTATCTTCCCAGCAGGCCTTGATCTCTTTGTTACACTGTATTTGGAAAGTTCTATTGAAATGTCATTCAGGAAGTGCCACTCGGCCTCATGGGGGAGAAAAACAAAAAAGAAAGGATAGTTAGGGAATAAGAGGCAGTTGAAAGATAAAAGCATGCATGTTTCAAGAGTAATATTTCACTAGAAGCCTCTTCCTAAGTGCTTGCTCAAACCTAAGCACACGCTCAAATGATTTCTTGTAAACAAAGTGAGATTGTAAAGAATTACTAATTTTATGTGACTACACGTTTGACTTTTCTTCTGCTTCACTAACATATTAAAACAGGGTTGCGTCAATATGGAAGGCTAATGTGTACCTAAAGGGGGAAAAAAGGACAATTATAAAGTAATAATGCCCATAATTAAAATAAGCACAGACACGCATTTGGTGAGTAGGTCGGCATGATGAATCAAGTGCCGGTGCGCTCTATGATTTTGTTCTGAGCTAATTGATGTGAGCCTTCAATTTGATTTTCTTATTCCTTTTTCTGCTTCTAAATAACCTCTTTCTGCTGCTAGGATCTCCCGTGGACATCAAAGGGAGGGTCTTGTATACAAGGGGTGACACCAGGGGACAACCGAGGAGAAGGAGGGAGAGGGTGGCAGGGACCACATTTGTTGGAGCTAATTTTTAAAGAATGCGTACACAGTATGAATATATGTTTCGCGTAAATATGTGATTATACAGGACAAACACAACAAACTCTCCAGCCCCCATCCCTATAAGCTGTATCTATCAAAGCCAGTATTTCGAGAGTAGGGGAAGTAATATCCACACAGGCATTTAAAATTGTCAGTTGTTTTCATTCTCCGACACCATGTGAATGCAAAGCAAAAGCAATTCTGACAATTCAGAATAATGAGTCAGCTCTTTAGGTTATTAATCAGAATACGACACATCTGCTTGTCTTCGTTGCAACGTGGCTGGGGAAAGGGTGGAGGGTGAGAAGGGGACCCACTTTTTGTCATGAGTTTGAGCTTTATTTTCCAAAGTTTATCTGTGTTCTGCCCTCTTGCCCAGATACGGATGCAAGCTCCGAGCTAGATAAATGGCAGCATAACTCACTTGCAACGCTTTCCATTACGATTATAATTAGACACTCGAGTAAATCAAATATCCTGCCTGGAGTTTCTCTGTATTCCGTAGAACAGATAAACTTTCTTTTTCTCAAAGAAACTAATTTTCTGTCATATAATCGATGCATTTAATAACTGAGGAAATTGGAATCATTGCCTTTTCTAACATCGATAATGTTTGTCCGATTCTAATGACTGTGACATCGCCTAAAATCGTATTGATCACTAGAACCAAAAAAGGCAGAGAAATCACTTTTCCCCTTTTACCTAATAAATGTAGGAAGAATTTGGGTACAACTTTTTAGCACTTTTGTAAAACGCATTTCTTATTAGCAACAATCGGGTTGCTTCCTTTAAATAATCAAAAGTGCTATCATGAATTCACTTTTAAAGTGATCATCAGAGATCCAAATCTGTGGGGAGAAATAATCCTATTGGCATTTCCATATACAAATGAGACGTCTTTGTAACCATCAACTTTGGTTTTGCTTCTACAAATAAGTATTTAACAGTATTTGACCACTTTCTGAAATAGCTTGTTCATAGAAGCCGAAACCTCAAGAAATATTAAATACTTGTGTTAAAAGAGAATAGCATTCTACATGTTTCTCATGTGGGTGCCAAAAATGCCACCATTTAAAAATGTAAGAATGTTCCATACTGCAGTGCAGGAAGCTCTAGAACAAATGGAAGCAACCTAGTGAGACCAGGGTAAGATGCATTAAGGGAAAACTGGTGTCTTATCTACCCCAAAGATAGTCACCATTTATAATCTGAAAAGTTTTATTCTAACAGCCAAGTTGCATAATCCCACTTTGAAATGAAAACCCATGCCATCAGAGACTATGATTTGGGGGGAAACGATTCTTTGGAAAGAAAATACTGTCTACACGCCTTTCTGCAAAAGAAGAAATTTTGCAGAAAAGCATGAAGACAGGGTTTTGTTGTAGGTTGTGAATCCTTTCAAAGGGACGGTGCCCTGAATGTTAACACCGTCTCAGACATTCCCAGGATGTATGCAATTACCTCCGAGAGAAGAGCCGGGCAGCGAGGTCTCAAGGGTTTAGATAATGACATAAAGTACGTCGCAACGATTATCCGTGCACTTTTCCGGGAGATACATTATTTAAAACCGACCCAGGACTTCAAGAATGAAAGACAGAGGAATGTCCACTTTATGAAATTGCCATTAAAGTGTGCTCTGGAGTTGAGGACAAGGTTAATTTTTGATTTTTAGCAGAAGTATCATTCTAGTTTAATATCAGTGCCCTGTTCTTAAATATTGAAGCAAGTCACATTTTTCAGGGACAATTGCCTTTGAATGAAGAATGACAGGGCTCTGGTCTTTGCTGACCCTTATGGCTCCTGCAGCTCAATCCATGGCAACTGAGTTACTACAGCAACCAAGGAACATGCACAAGAACAGGACAAGACAGTGAAATCTGATGTCATACTTTCACAGGATAGAAATTGCAAATGATATTCCAAAGTAAATTTCGTCAGTATGTGATCTACATTATCAATTTGTTGGAAGTGAATATGGAACTTCCACTGGGGCCAGGAAGAAAGGATCTTGTGTTCAAATGTTGAGCCACATCTCTTGACCGCCTATGTGTGACCTACAAAGATGAACAAGATGGAATGTGTGAAAGCTCTTTTCCCACCTTGCCCTCACCCACCTCGACTAGAAGCTCAGACTTAATTTACTACTTTTCCGAGAGGCTTTGGTGCCAAAAATCAAGTGAGTTATTTTGAAATGCTTCTATTGGTTGGGTCAATATAAAATGCATAATTAGGTCCCATGAGAAATTATCCAGATATTTGCCATATTTCCAAGTCCCCTTCTGTAATGGAAGTCAGCTCTCCCTTTCCCCTCCTCCCCCACCTTGGAAAACTGACTTTGGCACTTAAGACTGGGTCTTAGGGGGTGCCTGGGTGAGTCAGTCAGTTAAGTGTCTGACTCTCGATTTCAGCTCAGGTCGTGATCTCACGGTTCATGAGTTTGAGTCCCACATCAGGCTCTGTGCTGTCAGCCTGGGATTGGGATTCTCTATCTCCCTCTTCCTCTGCCCCTCCCTGCTCATGCTACCTCTCTCTCTCTCAAAATGAATAAACTTGGAAGAAAAAAAAAAAAAAAAGAATGGGTCTCAGGCCCCATTTTAGAAAATAAATCTAATTAATTCTGTCGGAGTTTGGTTCTTGAAGTAGTTGTGGTGACTTTCAATCCACATTATCCCTAACACTTTATCATTATCACACATTTGGACAGAATGAGTGAGAAAGAGAACAAGTCTGGCCTCGGGTTATTGGAGTTCTACAATTAGACTATAAAATGTCCATTTTGCATGTTATGCTTAGCACAAAACATGGAACCTCGAATTGACTTTTGTGTTAGGACTCTCTTAAAGGCTTTTTAAATCAACCTGAGATTTATGTGGCAATAATCACAGTGATGTGTGACCCTAACCCTGCTGCTGGCTCTGATTCAACTTGTCTCAAGTTCAAGACTCCATAGGCAGCCTCAGCTTCGTAACCCTGGAGACAGATGTCATAGGCAGTCCTTCAATTTGTAATCTCTACAAAAGGAAACGCCAAGACTTTTAGGAAAAAGGAGACAGCAAAATTACCACACATAAATGACTGCATGTGACCATTCCTCCCTGCTCGTTCACAGATTAAATGTAGGTCGTTTTAACTGTTGCATTTTCCCGCAACCCTGAACCCATTGTTGGCCTGGTAAGGATGCACTCCCGTCCAAGTACCATTAGATAGATGGCTACAGGCCACGCTGCTCTATGCCAGCCTATTTCCAAGTCAGGTAACTGGAAACAGCTCCTTCTTTTTCTTTCAGATCTGTTCCATTGCAAGGGCAGCCCTCATGTCACATTGAAAGAATAAAAAGGAAGGCATATCTGCACTTCATAAGAGGTCACATGCAGAAGATAATACTGCCATCTCAGAGCCGGAGTCATGCCTTCACTGATTGTAAAAATATTTCTGAAGCACTGCTTGGCCAAGCGCTATGTCGAGCCTTGGAACAACACCGCTCTCAAACAGACTCACAGTTTGTGGAGAGAATCAAAGCCCGGACATGCTGACTGAACAAGAATGATCAGAACTGTAACGAAGACATGCACCGTCTGCCAAGAGAGTGATGGGCAGGCCAGCGGCTTCACGTCTGAAGGGAAGAACAGATAAGGCCTCGGAAAGCAGGGGTCTGAGTTGTCCTTTGAGAAGATGGGAGAGCAACCCTGCGGTCCCAAAAGTGTGCAGAGTTCCAAGCGGATAGAAGACGTGCAGTGTGACTGGGCTTCTGCACACCTGCAGGAGTTGGCCATACTGTGAAGGTCTACACTGAAGAATTTGGTCTTCATCCCCTCAGAGAACCAGGGAGCCTTTGATAATACTCTGTGTCCACCACCACTCTGGCGAACTGTCCAGGCCTGCATCACGGCCCCGGCACAGCCCCAACTCTGGTATCGTGTCAGTTAGCCATTGCTGCGTAACAAATTACCCCCAAAACTTAGCATCCTGAAACAACAATCATTTATTTTTTTAAGTTTATTTACTTATTTTGAGAGAGAGAGGAAGAGAGCATGTGTGTGTGTGAGTGGGGGAGGGGCAGAGAGCGAAAGAGGGTCCCAAGCAGGCTCCACACTGTCAGCGCAGAGCCCAAAGCAGTGTTTGATCTCATGAATGTGAAACCATGACCTGAGCTGAAATCAGAATTCATACGCTCAACTGACTGAGCCGGCCAGGCACCCTCAACAACCATGTATTACGCCACAGTTCATGCAGCTCAGGAACACAGCTGTGGCTCATCTGCTTACCTGTGGCTCCAGGTTTCAGTCTGGTTGGGACTGAAGGGACAGTGCTAGGAAATGACATAAGGTTGTTCCCGCAAGCTCAGTCCATGAGTGGAGTTGTTTCCCAAGAGTGAGTAACCCAAGGGAGAGTGAGACACACACCCAAGATGGAAGACACCCGAGCCAGAGCCTCCTACATTTGCAACCTATTCACAGAAGTGATATCCCATCACTTTCGCCACCTTCCATTTGCCAGAAGTGAGTCACCAGGTCTGGCCCACAGTCTCGGGAAGAGTATTCCAAAGGTGTAAATACCCACAAGACACGGGTGTCTGGAAACTATCTAATGGGATGCCTAGCACAGGGATGGTCCCAAGCTTGCCTATGTGGCTGGTGACACAGAGCCACACTGCTGGAGCAGAGAGGATAGCAGCACGACGCTTGAAGCACACGCAGAATTCCAGTGACATTTGTCATGCCTTGGCTAGAACCCAAGAGGTATGAAGCTCACTGCTTACTCTAATTCTCCGAATAACCCTGTGAGATAGGAGGTATCATGTCCATTTCACAGCTGAGGAAGTGTAATTGACTTACCAAAGGAAAGACACCCCACAAATGTTAAGAAAGTTACCGGAACTGGGCTTCAGGCCTGACCTAAGTCTCTCTCTCTCCTCCGAGCCCACATGTGTGTCCACAGTGCCCACAGCCTCCAGTACCCTACCTGCTTCTGTGGGTGTGTGTTCAGCTGCGGTCCCCCAAACACTGCAGAACGCGCTGTCTCATTCATGATGCTCTACACGGGGAACCATAACATCCCAAAGAAACATGTCCGATGGGACCTTATGGCAGACGTTCATGCCCTTTAGTCTAGACATGCTAGCTGCAATGGTTTTATCATTGCTGGATAGGGCGGAAAGTTACACATCCACAAACTGAAGCTCAGACTTAATGCACTAACCCTGCAATGCGTGGTCGCTTCCTGATTAAAAGCACCACCCTGTTGACTTTCTGTGTTCCAAGTAGCACAGTGAGGCCTGCAGAACGTGCAGTTGAGAGAAACTAGCTGTGAATTGATGCCAACTTTCTGGAAAGAAGACTGACAATTAACACACATAAATTTCATTCACGATTCTATACAAAAACATAAGTGACAACAACCACATGGAACATACCCGGAAATGTGTAGAACTGCCCCCCAAAAAGATCATAGTTAATGAGCTATAAAAGTAACTTAAAAAATAAGAAAGGTTCGGTAGCTATGAAAGCACTTAGTAAAGAAACAGAGAGACAGTAACTCCGTCTGATTGCACGGTTCAAAGATGAAACATGTTTAAATATGCTCTGTAATAATAGCTTTTATTTATATTTATTCCAAAGAACTCCAAGTACTTTGAGAAATGATTTCATGCCCAAGAGGTAGTAGGAGATGGGTATTATTATCCTTATTTTGAGTGATGAAGTGAACACTTCTGAGTGTCCTGTGCCTAGCATTCAGTCCCCGGGCAGACGGGTGAGGCACACCCACTGTGTCCCAGGTGCCTGTCTGGACAGCCGGGGCGAGGTAGCCGCTGTCTTTGAGCTTTGAGCGGCTCACCACGTGCAAGAGGAGACAGAGCTGTAATAAGAAAGAAGAAGTGCTGTCACCAAGTTCTGTGGGAACACAGACATGAGAGCGATTGATGCTTCCTGGGTTGTCAGAAAAGGTTGATGAAAAGAGACAAAAATCTAAACCAGACCCTGAAAGATGAGTAGGTGGAAAGAGAAGTCAGGGAGAGGGAACAGTATGTGCTAAAGCATAGAGGAGAGGAGCATGGAGGGAGTGCTGATGAAGGACAAGGTCAACACCGGCTTCTTTCTGTTCACCACAGCTTCTTTCTACTCATGTTAGCACAACATACACATCGCTGCATTTTGCCTTTTTGTTTGATTACCTACTACTGTTGCCTTTTTATTTAGTTTTTATGTTTCAGAACATCTTGCCTATTAGAACTGCACACCGAAGTCCCCCCAAATAGCTATCGTATGCAGGTTCTTGGTCATAGAACTTTAATTTTCCCCAGAAAAGACATTTTCCAGAACGTTCTTTATTCTGCTTCCTGTTATAAGAGGTATTCCCTGGCCTTCCCACCACTACCTTCTGTAATGCTATCAGGAATGATTTCTCGCATGCTGGGTGAGTCCCAAAGCTCCCCACCCAGACTGCCCACTCAGATCTGCCTCCTGGGCTCCCCCTCCATTACTCGTGGTGCAGGAAACAAGATGAGGAGTCTTCAGAGAATACCCCAGATGAGCAACCTCTTTTTTTTTTTTAAAGGAGATTATCTAGGTAAAAAGAACAAATCCATCAAATATAAAAATCATTTCTCAGCAAAAAGTCTCTTTTTCCTGAAAAATAAACATGAACCATCTATCACCAATCTATCTCGAACCATCCTTCAATTTGGGATCATTTTGCATATAGGACATTAAATGATGTCTCTTTCTTAAAACGGGTCTTACATTAACTTGATGCAAAAACAAAAAATCTGAAGGACAAAATTAGATTTAGTAGCGTGCAACAGTGGCTTCCCCCGCCCCAGTTACTGATACACTACATTACAAAAAAAGCAAATGAAAGTCAAAGAACTTAGACAATATTAAAAGCATTTCTAAAAGCACTAACCTGACTTAGGTACTAACTTGGAAAGTTGTCTAAGTTATGTACTGAAAAGGGCAAAAAAACAAAAAAAACCTGGTGGAAGGATTCCATTTCGGTTTTTAAAAATTCTCATATGTGTGTGTAAATTTACTTTTTCTTAAATCTGAGGAAAATACATCTAATTGTTAACAGTGGTCACCTCTGGGGAGGAGGTTATAAGAAAAATCACACTTCTGGGGCGCCTGGGTGGCTTAGTCGGTTAAGCGTCCGACTTTCGCTGAGGTCATGATCTCGCAGTTCGTGGGTTCGAGCCCCGCGTCGGGCTCTGTGCTGACTGCCAGCTCAGAGCCTGGAGCCTGTTTCAGTCTGTGACTCCCTCTCTCTCTGACCCTCCCCTGCTCACGCTGTCTCTCTCTCTCTCCTAGAAATAAATAAAACATTAAAAAAAAAAGAAAAAAAAAGAAAAATCACACTTCTTTATATTACAAATTTCTCTATTGCTTTAATTTTTTATCATGAACATGAATTTTTTTAACCATCAGAAAAATCAACAACAACAACAAAAAGCTCATACTTATTGTCCACCAAGTTCCTGGTAGCTTGTGTCCCTTCTAGCTTTGGGGAATAGATGAGATGGATTAAGTATCGTTTTAAGTTGTTTCTATGCCAAAAGGAGCCCCCTGAGATGCCAGTTTCCAGAATGTGTTAAAGGGAAACTCAAGCCAGAGGATCCTTCTAGACCACAGCCTGACAGAGACTCACATCCTGAAATCAGCCTGGGTGGGTCTCTGCCTGAGCAGAAATGCTCACTCTTGCTGACAATGGATCTGGGGCTTTTGGGCCCGATCGGTGCCCTCGCTGCTAAAATCGAATCATTGACAATCTTTCCCCACTTGGGGAAAAAAATCTGTTTTAAGGTTTTCTCTCATAAATAGTTCTTAATACTTTGGAACCTACTTGCCCTTCTTCAATTTTTTAAATAAAAATCTGCTTTGTTTGTTAAGCTTAATATGTGAATATTTTACGTAGTTTTACAAAACACTGTAGGGTCAGGGGGCGCACCTGGGTGGCTCAGAGGGTTAAACATCTGACTCTTGATTTTAGTTCAGGTCATGATCTCATGGTTTGTGAGTTCCAGCCCCGTGTTGAGTTCTGCACTGACAGCGTGGAGCCTGTTTGGGATTCTGTCTCTTCCTCTCTCTCTGCCCCTCCCCAGCTCATGAGATCTCTCTCTCTCTCTCTCTCTCAAAATAAATAAATATATAAACTTAAAAAAAAAAAAGAAAACACACAGTCTGGTGCTTCAGCACCTAACTGTACTTAAGAATGTCCAATCCAGTGTCCCTAGCAAGGTGCCAAGGTCCCTCCTTCCCTGCCCTCAGTGCTGGGTGATGAGGGGCCTTGGGGTGAACTGAGGGCAAAATACAGGCTAACAGATTCCCCCCCCAACCCCTGACAGGGGATCTGTGTGATATTCCTCAGACACTCCCTGCTACCCAAGAACAAAGGAAAGGGATTTACGTGCTTGTCATGGTGATGTAGGAAACTAAGGCAAATGAAAAATTAAATTCCCTTACTGCCTATTGACAAGTCCCTGAAAGGGGCAGAGTGACCTCCCACTAGGAGCTCAGCTGCCTCAATGATGACACTTTGCTGGGGGCAAAGGAGCATCTTAGCTTAACATTATTCCAACTTCGAGGATCCTGTAAGTCTACGTCCTTTATCTCAATGGCCCCAAGATAGATGCAGGCAATCATCCTTCAAGCTCATGGCCCTGATAGGCATCTGAAGGGTCTCCTGACTGAGGTTGTATTAAGGGGTAATAAGTGCCGTTTCCCTGGCAACAGCTAGCCCTTCAAGGTCCTGGAGACCTTGCTCCCCAAGTACCTTAGAGACTTACTCTATCCCTGACCTCCACCCAACCTGAGGGGATATAACAAGTTACCCACCACGACCCCAGTGCCGCTCTTCCTGCCCGCGAGTCCTGTCCCTGTGCTTTAATAAAGTCACCGTTTTTGCACCAAAGACATCTTCAAGAATCCTTTCTTGGCCATCGGCTCCGGACCACCCCACCACTAGAGTTTACTTAATAGCTTATGTGATAGTGTCCCCTCACCCCCCGGGCTGTTATGGTCTCATTTTGCAAATATTTATGGAACACCCATCAAGTACCAATTACTAGGCTGAGTACATGGCAGGATCAACAGACATTGATGAACGGTCACACATACATACTTATAAACTATAATAATTGCCACGAATAGAAAAGTATGCACAAGAGGAGGTGGTGGCCAGGTCTGGGGCCATGTTGATGGGACTAACGTGGAGGATGAAAGGAATTTGCCATGCGGTGTGGCTGGGGTGGCCATAGTCAGAGCAGGAAGGACACCGTGTCACAAAGCTTCAGAGACTCCCACGCACCTGAATGTGGACCTGCAGTCAATGTGCCTGGAGAGCGAAGATGAAGGGAGGGAGAAGAAAGCAGGGGCAGATGACCTTGGGCCTGCCTGGCCGTCTCGGGGGCAAAGGGAAACCACAGAGTTCACTCGTGAGGCTGACGCCATCAGATGAGTATTCTGAGCATCTCCAGCCACTCTGTGAAGAAGCAGAGAAGGAAAATGCGTGCAGCAAAACCCTTTCAGGAATCCAAGCAACAGACCATGTCCTCCTGGGCCACCACAGTCATGATGGGAGGAGGGAAGAAAAGACGTAATTCCTAGAAGCCAAAAACGATAGGTCTTGGGGATGAGTTGGAGGCGGGGAAGTCAGGGGGCAGATGGGCTGAGACTTACGGTCTGAGAGGTGGACAATTCCTTAGTTCATTTACTTGAGACAAGGGATCCTGGGAGACCCTCCCTGAGTCATTTGGGATGTGTTGAGTCTCCAGGGGTTTCTAGACACCCACGCGGGGTTTGGGGGGGCTCTCATAATTACTGCAGGAATGCAGAGGAACCAAATCTCCCGTCCAGGCCTCAGCACATTGAATCTCAAACCAGGAAGGATTTGGGAGGAGATTCGAGGAGGAGAAAGGTGCCCTTCTCCAGGCCTCACACTTGAGCGAAAGCCCGCGTTAGCCTTCTCTGCCTTTGTAAATCGTATCTTTATGGGAAGCATTGCAAGCAAGACAGCAGCTGCCAAAGCCAGTCGTTATGAAGATCCACGATGGTAGATGCTCTGCGGGCGGAAAAGGCCACAAAAGCCAGCCAGTCACTTATCTACGTGTGTGATGGGCCCTCTGATCCTTATACCATATTACATCTTATTCAATTTTCTTTCTTCTCGTTCTTACATATGTCTAAATTTCCTTACTCGAACATAAGTTATCCTTCATTTTCGTCCTTATTCCTCACAAGACCTAGAAAAATGCTCTACTTAGGAGTTTCTCAGTGAAGAGCTGTCAACAGAGTTGAAACAGTGATAGCTACATTAGCTAAACATCCAGGGAGAAGAGGCATGATGGAGGTCTGCCGTGAGTTGTTAGGGTGTGTTAATTGGGGGGGGGTGCACGTGGCCTTTGTAATTCTGCAGAGGGAAGTGTTCACATACCCAGTTGCTCATTTATTCGCCCAACAGGCATTGTACCACGGCCATAGGCAGGACACGGAAGGGGAGAGAAAGATGCCTTCTCCCAGGAGTGACCTATGACAGGAGTTGTTCAGGATGCTGGTTTGGCCTGAAGAATGTCTCCTGACTAGACAAAAGCCACATCTTCTGCTCGCCCAGAAGCAAGAAGAAGTCACTGTTCTCCTTTCAAGCCCTCTCGCCACTTCTCTGCTTCGCAAAGACAGAGCAATAGACCGGCTTCCTGCATGGCTGAATGTCAGCATGAGAGATGCTTAAACTATGCAGAATGATGGTTTTGGAGGAGAGTCAGCATCAAAGGTGAAATGGACAGGAAGGTTCTTGTCCAAAATTGTTGTGAAACCAAGAAGAGGCATGTGCCCCTCCCTGCCTCCTCTGGAGCCCTGAGATCCTCCGTGTGGCCATTTCATCATCCTTCCGTGACTAACTCTCCATCTGCCAACACAACGCCCTTGTCGCCACCAGACCTGGTGGGAAGATTCGGACCCCCCCTGAGGGGCAGACGTAGGGTCAAGGGAGCTGGGAAGGGTTCCCACAGTGGCCACGGAGGGAACATCTCTCTGGATACTCGGTGGACTTCTCCATGTCCATGCTACTCCCATCTGCAGTGTGCATTCCTACCCAGACAGCAGAGCGGGTCCTGACTTAGGACCTCCCGGCCATAGACCTTGAGCACAGGAGTGACTTCTTCCCTGCTCAGTCTCCTCAACTGTTCCACAGAGCTGGAAGTTTCGCCCAACGCCAGAGGGCTGCAAGGAGAAATAACACAGGCTATAAAATCCTTCGGAGTATAAGAGCATTTTGTAGTGTATAATAATTTCCACGGTCATTAGCATTATTTCAAAGTCACGTAGGAAGTAGTGGTCTACCAAAATTTCTGAACTGGGGGTAATTAAAAAATAATGAGAGAGTCTTGCCCTGGGCACCTGGGCATCCACGTTGGACTCACACTGAGCTAGGTGCCCCTGAAGTGCCGGTTAACTTTGGAAAACGACAGACTTGTTTTTCAAGGTGGGGTGGTTTGTGGCAACCGACGGCAGAGGTGAGTCCGCAGAGCTCGAGCGACTGTTCATCCTTCGTCAGCCTGACGCTTTGTCTTTCAGGCTGAATAGTTGTTAACATGAGCATCCGCGCTGGTCCAGGAATGTGGGATTCTTCTCGTGTGTGTACTGTTATTTTTGCACTTTTGATTATTTTCTTAATCTACTTTCCAGGCTTACTTATTTTATCAGCTGAAAAGCTGGAAAATATCCTTATGACTGAATACTTTGCTGTTTGTTATTTTACTTATTTTTTTTAGCCAAACCCTAGGATAACATTTTAATTTGATAATGTTCCATTAAACACATTAATAAGAGATGGAAAAATAGAACAATTAAGGAATGTTTTAGCAATGTTTAGTAAAATGCATCCGCTCCCATTAAAAAAACCATCATATTTAAATGCATATAAAAAATGCATTCCCTAGCATAAAAACATCACCATTTTTGACCTTTAGGAAATCTGTGACAAATAATTTATAGGAACAAGCTGTACATACAACTACACACACATTTTGTAAAGTACACACACATTTTGTAAAGTACAAACTAGAAGTGATATCATATGGACAATGTTCTGGGGTGGGAGTACGAAAATTAAAAGCTTCAATGTTTGCGGGGTGCCTGGGTGGCTCAGTTGGTTAAGAGTCTGACTTCGGCTCAGGTCAGATCTCATGGGCTCTGTGCTGACAGCTCAGAGCCTGGAGCTGCTTCAGATTCTGTGTCTCCCCCACTCTCTGCTCCCTCTCTGCTCTCTTCCCTCACTCATGCTCTGTCTCTCTCACTTTCAAAAATAAATAAATGTTTAAAAAGTTTTTTTAAAGCTTAAATGTTTGGTTCTAACATTTTTTGTTATAATCGGCAAATCACTGACCTTGCCTTCATTTCTCCATAAAATGCATAGTTCAGATCATTTTACTGTGGAACAGGGATGGCATCACTAGGAGCTAAGAGCAGCGAAAGGTACCCCATAAATGCTGCAGAAAAATAAGTGTTCAGGTAGATCTTGGGTTTTAAACCATTTTTATCTACCAGTCAAACTAACGTACAGGCCATTTCAGATATAACTTTCAGGATACAGCTAATAATCAGACTGAATCTCATGAAGTATGAAGATATAATAAATGCTTTTCCAAGAAAGGAAATAACAATGTTAGAATTCAGGTTCCTATCTTTTTGATGGCAACGATTTTGATAAAGAGGAGAGAGAAATTCAAAATAGTTATCTGCAGGTGGTATTTACCCATGTAAAGAAATCTTATTATGAAGATAATCACGTTAAGCCATCTTGAATAAGAGTCCTTATATTTGGACTTTAATAAAGTCAATGGTATATCTTATGTAAATTTGTATTTCCTTCTACACATTTTTCTATACTCAAGTTTTACATTTAATTTTTAGAAAGTAGTTATGGAAGCAATCAACATCTGTGGTGGTATATGAAAATAAATATTTGAGCAGAAACCCGAAAAACAGTAAGATTAAGTAATGTTTACATAATGGGTCTAAATTAACCACACGCACAAATGTCTTGAATTAAAGTAGCAAAAACTTGAAACTAAATGTTTGGATGCCTTAGAAAAACTTAACATTCCTTTATCCCAGACATTTTTTTCTAAACAAGTTTGTTTAAAATAATTAGAAAAGGAAACAAATCCTTATTAGCTATGTGTGTGTGTGTGTGTGTGTGTGTGTGTATACACACACACAGAGACATACACATATACTTTAAAAATTCAGCCACAATCTATTTCTCATGCAGTAGTGTACAATCACTATCCTGCATTATAAACATTTATTGTGAGCAGAGCTTAAATAAATGTTGTGTAATATAATACCGACTGTTTCAAAAATTTCACTTTGCTTTGGGGATTGGCCCTGCTTCCTTGCTACCTTGTTCAAACTATTAAAATATATAATACTGGAAAAGGCAAAACTATGGAGACAATAAACGGATCAGGTGGTCCCCGGGGTTAGGAGAGAAGAAGGGATGAGTTGGCAAAGCAGAGAAGATTTGTAGGAAAACGAGAGTATTCTGTATGATTCCGCAGTATTAGGTACCTGCCATTGTACACCGCCGACAGTGAACTATGGCCTCTGGATGAGGAGGATATGTCGATGTATTTCCCTCGGTTGTAACCAACGTACCACTTGGTGGGGATGTTCATGATGAGCGGCCTAGGCTGGGGGTGGGGGGTGCGGGACACAGATGGGGAACCTCTACCTTTTCTCGACTTTGCTGGGAAGCCCAAGCCACAAAACAAAGTCAGGTAAAATGTTTAGCTATTACAAATGTATTATAGAAGTTAAACCCCTTACATATCAAACTTCTAAATCTGTATTTCTCTTTTATTAAGGACGTAAGTAGAAAAAAACATCTGAGAACAGCTGATAATTTGTTTTTCCTTATGCCTTTCTCTACTGAACATTTCAAAAAAGGTCTCTTTCTGAAGCCAGAGATCTTAAAATACTGAATTTTCTGAGTCCTGTGCTCCTGATGACCAATCTCCCCTTCTTGATGGGCTTCTGTTTGCCCGGGGATTCACCCCATTCCCACTTGGTACACATGCTTCTTGGGAAGCTACTTTCTTCTCTTCACTTCTTCCCCACTGATCCTATGCAGGGTCAGCTTGCGTTTCCAAAGGGGAGTTAAGCAAAGAGAAAGAAGGATGTACCCATGCTCCTGTTATGTGATGGGCACTCACTGAGAGTATATGAATGAATGAATGAATGAATGAATGAATGAACGAACGAACGAACGAATGAATGAACTAGTTTCTTATCTATTCACATCCAGTCCTGCACTTCTTGTTTAATCTCTCATGCTGGGCTAATCATAGGCAAGAGTATGAAATAAGGAAATGAGCACCATGTTCTGCAAACCTCTTCCTTCCCAATATTCAAGGCCATGGTCACTGTCTGCCTTCCCAATGTTCAAGGCCATGGTCACTGTCTTTCTGCTGCTACACCAGTCACAACCATGCTGTGTCAGTGTCCTTAGGCTGCAGGGTACCATAAACGGGGAGGCATAAAACAACAGAGATTTATTGTCTTGCAGTTCTGAAGGCCAAAGCCAAAACTCAAGGTGTGTGCAGAGCCACGACCCCGTTAGACTACGGCTGGAAGGCTTCCTGCCCCTTACAGCTCCTGCTGCTGCTGGCCGTCCTCAGTGCCCCTCGGCTGCCTGCTGCACTGCTCCGTCTCTCTCTACTGTCACGCAGCACTCTCCCTGTGTCCCCTTGTCTTCACATGACATTTTGTCTTATCAGGGCACCAGTCATGCTGGGTAAGGCCCACCTCGACGACCTCTTCTTCACACGTTTATACCTATAAAGATCCTATTTTAGGATAAGGCCACCCGTCCACAAGTACTGAGGGTCAGGGCTTGGGCATATCCTATCGTGGGACACAGTTTCCCTCCTAGAGGTGACCTGTGCCTCGACATGCTTCCTAAAACCCACGCTGACCAATACGACAGTGGCAGCCCTAAGGACCCGCAGAACAAGAACACACAGCAAAGCCCTGAGGATGATTTAGAACAGCGTAACGTTTCTTTATTCCAGAAGTGCTCATTCCAAACAAGCGTCACAGACAACGGGGAAATGATAAAAATCTCTGCCTCTTGATTTTACCAAAGTTAACAACCACATCTTACGTAAGCTTCCAATTCCCTAACCTGAGCTACTTGCTGCAGAGGAAATAATCTCATGTTCAATGAGACCAAAACTCGGGGAAAGTGGTGTTTTTGTCCAGTGATGTGAAACCTTGTGGTAAAATGCTCCCTCCTGCAGCAGGAGGCTGGAAGGGTGTCTAGGCTCAGCGGTCTGCACACCACGCTGTGGAGACCACCGTCAGATCCGCCTGTTACAGAGGTCGTTTTTTCAGATCTCACTGGCTGCTAGCATCTGAGCAGAACACAACTCCAGTTTCTCTCTCACTGGACTCACCAGCTCCAAGTTCCTCAGAAAGTTTAGGGGAGGAGGTAGGATGACTTTGGGTTAGGCTCATTTTAGAGGCTTGCGGTAAACGCCTTACGTAGCTCCTACGAAGACAGACATCCACCGTTTATGGCGCTCGATAGCTTCGTTTCTATAAGCTGAGGACACAGAGAGAAGTAAGAGGGTGTATGAGATCCCACCCACGTCTCTGCTGCAGCCGACAGTCATGGGGACCCTGGGGGTCCCAGCCCTGCACGAGCTCGTCTTAGCTTTTCTGGAGCTCACAGTACACGGAAACTGTCCGTATTAGGGGGCTTTTCCTCCCTGATTAACAGGAAAATTTCAGAAGAAGGCATTTCTGTTGCTTTAAAAAAAATTCTAAACAGACTTAGCATGGCTTTAAAAAGGTACGAGAGTCTACAAGATTGAGAGCCTTGTAATGATCTGTGACGAAGCAGCCTCTGCCCCCATCTCATTCCAGCCCCATGAGAGTCAGAAGAAGGGATTCTGTGACAGTCCCCTCGCTGGCCGAGTGAGGAATGCCCGCCAGTTTCGCTCCGAGGCTCTGGGGTAGGGAGCTCTTGCCGGGTGCTTCAGTGAAAACGACACATACAGGATCCATGTACGTCAGTGCAGTAGGGGTGGGGGGTGGATAGCACATCACTATTTCTAAGTTGAAATAGTTTATTGCTTTTGAAGGAGCTGATCATAAACACCAGTAGATTTTTAAATTTTTGTTTTATTTTGTTTCATTTTTACTGGTTTGTGAAGGGAGGGCACAGGCCAATTAATGCACAAGACGGTAATGCTCCTTCACCAACTTCATTCATTCATTCATTCATTCACTTGATGCCATTTAAGGACTGACTGACATAACAGGCTTCAAAACTGCAGGCAGGGAGGAAGGGACAGGAGCAGTGTGGGTGCTGTCTGCTCCTCAGGGGACACCTCCAGACATTCCCCCGCATCTCATGACCCAGATGCAGGGGACGCCAGGAGAGAGAGCTGCTGGCTTCTCCAGCTCCTTCAGTCGAGGCAGGAAGCAGAGGTCAGGGAACAGAGCTGTGACAGAGCACTTCTAAGGGACAGGTGCCTGAAAGAGACCAGGAAGACCCGGAAGGAAGCAACCAGCTGAAGACGGAGAGGAAGAGAGTTCTAGGCAGAGGTCAAAGCGAGGACTCAGCCCCGGCCTGGGACTGAGCTTGGATCAAGGAATGTTGTACGACTACAGCTTCGTGACTGAAGGGAGAGAGGAAGGAGTTGGGTCCGGCAGGTGGTCAGGTGAAGATCAGGGAAGGGCTTGCGGGGTTAGAATTTTGGGTTTTGTTTTTCTAAGTATAATGGGAGACAGCTGGAAGATTTTAAGGACGGAGTAAACTGATCCTCTCTGCATCTGCGGAGCCATCCTAGGAGGCTGCTGGGTGGATCGGATCGTCAGGGAGCAAGACAGAGGAAGAGCAAGCGATTAGGGCTCTCTCTCAGGAGCCTGGCAGTCGATGATAATTCCAGGGACTAGAGAATTCGGGAGAAGGTGTGGAGAGGTAGATGGATTTGGGGCTTAATTTAGGGGCAAATCACAGAGCTTGCTAGTCGGGGTAGAGTGTGTAATTTATCGTCCAAACAGTGACAATTTTGAGAGTGAAAGATTCGCACACGTAAGCCACTGTCCCAGGCAAACCAGGACACGGGGCGGAGGTCGGGAATAGAGGACCAGCCCCTGCTGGGGGCAGGACAAAGGCACAGGTGACGTGGAGCAGCCAGTGGGCCAGGATGTGAGTGTCTAAGTCAGTTTGAGGCAGAGCCATTTGTTAGTCGGGATTCTCCAGAGAACAGACCAGAAGGAAGGTAGGTGGACACCTGATCGGATGGATAGATACATAGACAGGTACATTTACTTTAAGGAATTAACTCCATAGTGCAGGTTGGCGGGCTGACAATTCAGGCAGGATTTCTATGGTAATATCTGGAACAGAATCCTTTCCTCTCCTGGAATCCTCAGTTTTTGCTTTAAAGCCCTTCAACTGATTGGAGGAGGCCCACCCACCGTATTGAGGGGAACTGGCTTCGCTTCAAGTCAACTGATTTGTAGGTGTTCATCACATCCACAAAATCCTTTGCAGACACATCTATGTCAGTGTTTGATTAAATAACCGGGTCCTATAGTCCAGCCACATTGACACATAAGTAGAGGGGTCAGTGGGAGAGGTGGATGTACCAGTGAGGAGCTGGCTCACAGAGAGAGCTTCGAGGAGGATATCTAATCCTTTAGAAAGCCAGGGAAGACCATGAGACCCTCCAGAGGCAGGGAATACGAAAAGAGAAAGCGTGCCTGATTAAATCTCCCACATTCAAAGTTCGAGGCAAGAATCATGAACCACCAGACTGGACTAATCTAAGACTAAAGCAGAAGGAAAACCAGGAGAATAGGGTTTCATGGAGCCTGGGGTAGAAACGGTTTCAAGAAGAAGGCGACAGGCCACCTTGTTACCTGGCACGGAGAGGTTAGTCCAAGATGTCAAATGGAACCAACTATTGACTTGGCAAAATGGAAGACAGACAGGGGGGAGTTTGTCTGGAGGGAAACAAAGAAGGACTCTGTTCTGGGAAGGAAAGAAAACTGGCATCCATGCCCAGCCTGGGGGCTTGGGGACACTTTCTGAACAAACTGGGATCTAAAGACAGTGGAATCCCAGAGGGATTTTCATGACGTGTTACTGATCACACACCTTAGCCCCTGGACAGTGGGGGCCCCAAGACGTATGCTTCCTGTGGACAGATCGGAGTTCTGATTGAATTGCTATGGTGACCCTGTTCCTATGGACTATGGGGGCTGCAGGCTGGGGGAGGGGCCGTCCAGATGGGCCTTGATGGCCGAAGGCATGGAGGGGGGAGTACAAACCCGTTTTAGGGAGCTAGAATGATTACGTGCCTGCTTGAGTTCAGGCATAAGAGAGAGAGGAATCACGATAATGAGCAATGCCATGTCTGGAGCTGGAGAGCACAAAACAGAGCCAGCTTAGTTCCTTCCCTTAGCTTTTTTGTTGGGTTGGGGAGCAAGGAAGGCTGAAGTGAGTCTGGGCCCTCCTGAATCTATCTGCCTGTGGGGCAGTCAGAAGAAGATGTTTTTAGCAGTTAGTATCGAAATCTGAAGTTCTGGAGAAAGATGTCTCAGCTCAAGTCATGTGTCTGAAAGGGACACCTGGTGCCGGGGGCGCCAATGGCTAGTCCAGAACAGTGAGGACAATAGCCCTGGCTATTTCTAGAAGGTTCAAAGACTCATGGGGAGTTTCTGATTCTCCAAGAAGTAGGCT
The DNA here is from genome assembly GCF_003009895.1 of Hyaena hyaena. Taxonomy (NCBI): domain Eukaryota; kingdom Metazoa; phylum Chordata; class Mammalia; order Carnivora; family Hyaenidae; genus Hyaena; species Hyaena hyaena. Next base: position 1,383,739 of record NW_024080654.1, read on the forward strand.
CTGCTGGGTGAAAATTGTTGCAGGCAGTTTTGCTGGTAAATGGGAAAGGTACTGATAGGGGGAAATGTTTTCGAGTAAGCCAACAACTAACATTTCCAACTCTCTTTGTCCCCCAAAGCTAGCCAATATGTGAAGGAAGCATTATTATTAGGGGCTCCTTTTTTTTTTAAGTTCTGGCCTTCTTGCTATGAGTCTTCAGTTAGCAGTGACCGGCAGCCGTTTCCAGAGCAATGTCAAAGCCAGAAGTGTTAGCCGCCAAATTGAATGGGTGGAGTGTTGCTAAGAGTCATCGATTAGGCTAAGGAGAGTGGATCATTGGGGGACACTCATTTCGTATTGCCAAACTAAGAGAGCTGGAGAGTTTGAAAGCAAAACCCAGAGATTTATCAGACTGAGTGTTGTTCACTAATCTCAACACTGGAGGGAAAAATGAAGGAATTTATTAAACTGGCCAGTAGCACTTAAGCCTTGGTTCTCACCATCCTGTATGCCTTCTGCTGCCTGTCCAGGCATGCTGAGGAAGCTACGTTTGTCCAAGCATGGGGATCCTTTCTTGGCGTGGATCCCAGAGCCTTCCTGCACCACGTGGCTGGTGGGGAGGTTGGGGAGGGGCTTCGTCTACACATTGGGAGGAGTGATATGGATCAAAGGGATGAGATCGTTTCTTCATTTGAGCCATGGATAAATGCATCCGACAGCTCTCGATGCCTTTCACTTCAGCCTCTGAAAGGTAGCTGTGGACTTGGGGGTAAGCACAATGCACTCGTTGTGGACCCTGAGTGCCGAGGCGAGGTAACCCCGAGGGTTTGCCAGCCCCGACCGTGGGAGTGAGGTCCTAAAGTTTCAGGCAATGGAAAAAAGGCATGTGATCCATTCCAATAGCGAATAGGAGCGGGTTTTCTGATAACACCAAGATGAAAAGTCGAAATCTGCGGAGAAAAATGAAGCAGCCTACTTTGAAAAAAATTCAGGTGCAGGAGGAAAACACAGAGGAAAAACACTATTACAAAAGTGTGTGGAGCTTCTGCAAATATACTAACCTGTCTTTTATGTTAAACGAAAAAAACGAATAAATAATTCAAGAAGTTACAAAAAGGAACAAAACACACCACAGTAAGAGCCACTACTCAGAATCCACAAATGCCAACACCCGCAGCTTCTAATTTTTTTTTTTTAAGGAACTAATAAAACATTTTGGTAATGTGAACTCTCCCTCCCCTTTTGCAAGCCGAGTCAGATTCACAGCCTCCTCAGAGACGATCAGTTTGGAAATTGGATGTGTGTACTTCCCACCCATGTAATACACACGCACGTGTTTTTCTCAGTGTACATGTGTAATATTGTACTGCGCTACATAACTCCACACCTTGCTGATTTGGCTTCAGTAGTATGTGTTTGGTATCTCTTCATGATGAGGCACAGCTATCTTATTTATTTCAGTGATTCTGCACCCATTTCAACCATAATTGTAGGCATGTACTAACTCTAGTTTCGTCACTTGAACTGTTGTGCATTCCTTTTAATTCCATGTGTGAATACATTAAAGCTTTTCTCATCCATCCGCAGTGCTGTGGCCAATACCTTTGTTCACGTCTCCTTCGGAACATAAGCCTGAATGTGTCTAGCGTATACACCACAGAGTAGAATGTTGCCTCTGAAACTTTAACAGCAATTAAAATTTAACCACTTGCCCTCTCAAACTATTGAATCCATCTATCTTCCCAAGAAAATGCATCAGCATTTTGGAGGGCTCTCTACTCTCTGGAAATTCAAACAGGTATCCGGTAAACAACAGGTATCTATTAGGCCCCTACTCCGTGTTAGAGTGTTGGGTGAAAGGAGACTCAAAGAGAAGTAAACCACGGTGCCCCTCTTCCTGGACCTCAAAATATACATGGGCAAAGTGGATATAAACACACGGAAGAGCATCCTGATAAGAAGCAGAGGTCAGGTACAGATGGAGATGACTCCCGGGTGGCCGTTGTCCTTGGGCAAGGTCGGACAGCAGGTGGTAGAGACCAGAGCGGGAGTTATGTTCTCGCAGGCTCTGAAACACAGCTCTGGAATTTCAAGATGCAAACAGGTGGCCTGGGGGCCACAGGCACCCCATAAACATCTTTTCATTGTTTTGCTTTGCTTTTTTGTCTCCGGCCTGCACAGTTTCATAAATATGCGGCAACATAGAAAAATAATTCAGAGCATTCCAGTGAAAATTCCTATTTCTGGCAACTCTGAGCATCGAATTGCCAGGGGCCCCAGCAGGCTGGGGGGAGCCGGTGACTGTGGTGGATGGCTTGTGTGTAGTCCCATCCACCAGCATTGGGACTCACAGATGGGACATCGCACAGGCAGTCACGGCCCCCACCCATTGAGCCTCTAGTCAGTCCTGGGGGGCCCCTTTCTGACCAGCCAGCAGCAGGACACCGTACAGATGTTATCTGGTCCCTGGCTACATAAAAGAAATACCCCACTGGATGTCTAACACTGGAAGATTTAGTTCCAAACTGTCAAATGTCACTCAGCCTGCACCTGGCTTCTCGTTCCATTTCTCCGACCCCTTCTGCTACCGCTCGCTTGGCCTAATCTCTGTTTATGCCCTCCCTTGTCATTCCGACGTGATGCATGGTCCGCCTTCTCTTCGCCTGTGACCTCAGCTCTCCTCCAGTCTCTGGCTTTCATCTCTTTCCTCCGACTCTTTGATAAAACAAACAACCTTCCCGTCAACACCAGTCCCGGGCCAGCCCCCCTGGGACCCAGGCTCCCATCAACAAGGCCTCGGGCAGGAGGCCGAACCCACTTGGCCGCCAGAGCTTAACTTGCATGACTCTATTAGACTCTATTACTCCTTTATTAACTTACTTATTGAGTCATCTATTTGCCATTACATTCTGAAACAAATATTCAGAAGAAACGCGCAAATACGGTAAAACAATCAAAACAAGGAAAAATAGTGTGAAAGTGAACTGACGAAGGGGGTAGGGGACAATTGTATCAAAAAAACTAAGGCCAACCTGTAGTTATCTGGATGGCGCTTTTAATAGCTGTGAGCTTTGTGGAAACTGGCAAAGACCAACAGGGAACAGCAAAATATAGCTATGAATGAGTGTGAGTGATATGCCTTCATTTTGTCATTTGGAGAAATGAGTTTTTCTACAACAGATCAGAAAAACTGAAAGACTTAAGGAAGAAACAATTTTTTACAACCACGAACCTCTTCTCTGAGTATTAGAGATAAATAAGGCAGACCCTTCCCTCTAAGGGCAATTTCAACCCTGCAAGAACAGAGCGTGTGAAGGAAATAAAAAGATGCCTCCCCCTCTTCAGCCTAAAAGTGTTGTGCGGCCTTGTGGCCGTCCGCGAGGCCGGCATGTTCCATCCATGGGAATGAACGCTAATCCTGACCCCTTATGTGGGCTTTGACATGATCTAATTTCACTGAATGCCACTATAACTTGCTAACTTTAATTACCACTTAGCACCTGAAAATTGATACTTTGAAAGCCACTAGGAGAGTTTCCAAGGTTTCCTCTGAAGCGACACTCCTTTCCTTGACAGGTCCATTGTGTGAAATAGACTCATCATTTCATTACTCCTGGACATCGGATTGCTGGGAGCCCAAACTCGTCTGCCTCTCAGCGTGTCCGGGCCTGACAGTTCCTTTACAATGGTTTTGAAATTCCATTATCGCCGGTGACCCCTCTGACCTGCCCTTTGCTGGGCTGACATCTCCCCTCTCTGGGTGTGGGGGCTACCTTCAACCTTTCCCTTTTGGGGCTTTTCAGTCTGTTCTTTTAGAAGCCAAACAAGCATTGGGAGCCAACGAGTGATGTACAGAGAACATCTTCTTTTAACTTTCTCTAAATTATCTAAGTAGACGGACCAGGCACCTCAGTCAATGATTCATCAGGAAGACACAGGTTACAGTCAAAGCGTTCCCCTCCGCCTAGGAACCTGTCAGAACTGGATCATGAGAGAAAATGCCAGAGTTTTAGTGGTCTCGGGCACAGGTCAACCTCCAGGCCCCCTTGCCACTTTGATCATGGGGCTTCATCTCCCAGGCCCCGATTCTCCCATCTGGGCCAGCAGCCTGGGCTGATAACACCATCAGAAGCGTCAGCCGTGTGGAGGAGGCTATTGAGGGTCTCAGGTGATGACAGAGAGCAGAGTGCTCTAGTCAGGCTGTCAGTGGGCCTGGGGGCCACCTGTTGGCTGCCCAGAAAGGGTGACACAGCCAGACCTGTGAAAAGAGACAGCAGCTAACGTGAGAAGTTAACATAAATGAATCAGAGCAGGGACTGGGAAGCAGGCAGAGTGGGGGCTCTGATGAGGTCCACGGTCCCTCAAACCCCAGCCTCTGGGGATGGGCCGAACATGCAAGAATATAGCATGGCAACTGGGGCACCTGGTTGGCTCAGTGGGTTAAGCGTCCGACTTCGGCCCAGGTCATGATCTCATGGTTCATGGGTTCAAGCCCCACATCAGGCTCTGTGCTGACAGCTCGCAGCCTGGAGCCTGCTTCCGATTCTGTGCCTCCCTCTCCCTCTGCCCCTCCCCCGCTCATACTCTGCCTCCGTCTCTCAAAAAATAAACGTTAAAAAAATTTAAAAAATAAAAAGAATATAGGGCAGCAAGTTCAGATCCAGCTTTACTCTAAAAGTTGCCAAGTCATCATTCGGTGCCCCAATCTCGATCTTAAAGGCGGCTCCCGGCACATTCCCTCCTGCATATGTTTCTGAAATAGTCGCGTTGACACCTTGCTAGTTTGGGATCCAAGACAAAATATATTTTAAGACTAACAACCATTGATGAATTACTTTTTTAAAAAATTACCCTAACAACCGCTGACATAATTCTTCTCAATTTTCTTTTTCCCATGTTACCTTGGAAACACAACAATGAGCAGTTAAAGCTCCCCTTTCTTTAGGAAACCGGGAAAGGACTTTTGTCGCTTCTTCTCAACCCACAATGGAGGACACCAGTAATCCTCTCACCCCGTAGAGAAATCGCCTCCTCCCTGCAGGTGTGTGGGCAGAATTCACAGGTGTCTCTGGAAACCCGATCTGGGCACGGGGCTGTATCTGTGCGGACACATGAAAGGCATGGTACCCTTCACTTAAATCCACCTGCGGGCCACGGTCCAGCCCTTGGCACCAGCCACGGTTCGGGCATAGCCACAAAACAAGATTCGACTGAGGAGAGATCACTTTGATAATAATTACCGATCCCACAACAGGGCGGAAGCCGGTCCTAAATTCATATATGGAGAAACTCATGTTTCTGACTTGGTGCAAACAGGGCTTTTGAAATGCAGCATCGACCTCTCTAGGTGATACCTTCCGTAGGCTGCCTGCATAGACGCAGTCCCGGGAGCGGGAGGGATCCGTCCCGTCCGGCCCACAATGAGAGCAAAGAAGCCGCTGGTGGTAAAAGCCCTGGCCCTGGCATGAGCTTGCACTGATCAAAGCCACGTCTGAGCATTCAGCTCTTCATTTCACAAACAGACTGGAGAATTTAAGGGGCATCCGGGTGCCTCAGTCGATTGAGTGTCCCACTTCAGCTCAGGTCACGATCTTGCAGTTTGTGAGTTCAAGCCCCACGTCAGGGTCTGTGCTGGCAGCCAGGAGCCTGGAACCTTCTTCAGATTCTGTGTCTCTGTCTCTGTCCCTCCCCACCACACCCCTCTCTTTCTCTCTCAAAAATAAATAAACATTAAAGAAATTCTTAAAGAAACTGAAGAATTCAAAGGTATAAAGCAGACAATGCAAGAGTGGTAGTGCTGACGTTTAAGACGAGCAAGCACTGCACGTATTTAAGTAAAGGCCAGATTTTCCCTCCAGATTCTGCATACAAACACAGATTTCTTTTTTGCTTTCAGAGACTCCCAACATGCAGAAAATAAATCTCTCTTTGACTGATTGGCTTTTAGGTGTGTTTTTATTCTTTTCCAGAGGACAGCGGCATGAGCCTACTGGGGCTTGCGGGACGGTCAGGCAGGGCCAGGTGTGGGGTAGAGGAACCCAGACACGCCGGGGAGACAGAACCTGGGCACCCAGCTGAACAGGGAAAGGGGAGGGCGGTTGGCCAAGGCTGTAGGACATCAGACTTGCTAAAACATAGGAAATAGCCGAACAAAGGGAAAAATCAAGGAAGAACGTTTTCACTTTTTATTATATAACTTTCCATACCGATGCACAGATAGAATCGCGCAAGGAACCCCATGGTCATCACAGAACTTCGCTAATTGTCAAGATCTTGTCATATTTGCTTTATCTGTACTTTTTAATTTTTGTGCTGTGCTCACATATTTTATAGGAAATCCGGAAGAACTCATCACCCTGCTCTTGAGTCTGACAGGCACGCCGATGCCTTCATGGGACGATAACACCATGATGACACTGTGCAAAATAAACAACAGCATCTTGCCTCATCGACTGCCTTCCTTGTCCATAAACAAGCGTCCTCAACTGTCTAAAAATGTCCTTTTACAGCGGGGCTGTTCAGATCAAGGCCCAAACAAGGTAGCTGCATTCTATTTGGCTGTTATAACTAGTCGTCACATGTTTTTTCGTTTGTTTTCGGGCTTTCTTCAAATTCTTGATTCATGTGGAAATTCCACCACTTTGACTGCAAAGGTCCCACATTGGATCTGTGTTTGCTTCCTTGTGCTGTTTTTTGATGACAGTTTTGAGCCTGGATGATTACAAGAATTTTAAAAACACAGGCAGAAATAAGGAAATTTCAAGGAGAATGTTGTAGGACAAAACAGAACTTCTATTTTGTTTTGTTCCACTTTTTGAGTTTTATAAACTTTATTTTTTAAGTAGTTTTGGGGCACCTGGTGGCTCAGTCAGTTAAGCGTGTGACTCTTGATTTTGGCTCAGGTCACGATATCGCGATTCGTAGGTTCGAGCCCCACATTGGGCTCTGTGGTGACAGCGCGGAGCCTGCTTGGGAAACTCTCCCTGTCTCTCTCTGTCCCTCCCCTACTTGCAGTGTCTCTGTGTCTCTGTCTGTCCTTCTGTCTCTCTCTCTCTCTCTCTCTCAAAATAAGTATATAAACATTTTTTAAAAAGTCGTTTGTTTCAGAGCAAATTTGAGGGAAAGATGGAGGGATTTCCACAGAGCAGATAACAGTCCGTTATGAGATGTGTCTTTTGCAAAGATTTTCCCCCCAGTCTGTGCCCCGTGTCTTCATGCTCCTGACACTGTCTTTCACAAAGCAGAAGTTTTTAATTTCAATGACGTTCCGCTTCTCAGTTATTGCTGTTATGAATCGGGCCCTTGGTTTTGTATCTAAAACGTCCCCGACAAACCCAAGGTCGTCCAGGTTTCCTCCTTTATCTCGTAGCAGGGTCTACTTTTGCATTTTACACTGATGTCTGTGATGCATTCAAGTTAATTTTTTTTTAAAGGCATGAGGCCTGTGTCTAGATTCATTGTCTGGCGTGTGGATGTCCGGCTTTTCTGGTGTTCTTTCAGGAAAGCCTGTCTTTTCTCCACTGTATTATCTTTGCTCCTTCATCAGCGAGCAGGGACAGCACTAGACGGGCTCACTATTCTGTGCCGCTGGCTATGTTCTCTGCCTTTTGCCCGACATCCGAGCCTTGATTACGGTGGCTTCCTAGAGCGACCTGAAGTGGGTAGGCTCCATCCTCCAACTTCGTTCTTCTTCAATCTCACGCTGCTGTGCTGGGCCCAATGGCCTTCTATGGAAGTCTGGTTTCTTTTCTTTTTTTTCTTTTTTTAATTTATTTTTTCTTTTTATATAGTTTTTATTTATTTTTGAACAGAGCATGAGTGGGGGAGGGTCAGAGAGAGAGGGAGACACAGAATCTGAAACAGGCTCCAGGCTCTGAGCTGTCAGCACAGAACCCGATGCGGGGCTCGAACCCACAAAACTGTGAGATCATGACCAGAGCCAAAGTCAGATGCTTAACCTACTGAGCCACGCAGGCGCCCCCATGGAAGTCTGGTTTCGAAAGGACCTCAGACCCAACCTTCAGAGTCCCTCGATGGTTTATTTAGTTCCAGACACAATAGTCTTGGTTACAGCGACAATAGAAACAAACAAATAAATAAGGACCTGCCACACCTCACTCGATGTTAGTGCTGTTGATGTTTTCAGATGACTGAGCCCCATGAAAGCAAGAGCTGTGGGGGGCAGAGCCCCCCAATCCAGTTAATTCCCCGCTGTTTGTGCCCAACTTCTTAACATTTTATGAATTGTTTTGAGGAAAGTCAAATGAAAACACTCTTGCTTTGAATATGTTAAAGTGAGTTTAAGAAGAATGGCTAATATATTCATTGTCTTCACAAGCATCCATTTCCCTGTTCCCAGAGAAAACATTTTCATTGAAAAATAAAATTTCTTTTATTTCCAGCGATGCCAATAGCCATGCATGTTTCTGCTCTGCCTTGCATTGTCGTGTTCTGCACCCACGTATTTCTGCACCCTCCCAGGAACTCAGGGCCACACCGGCCCCCTCGGGTCTCTGACATTTCCTGGGAGTCCTTCCCCAAACTCTGCTTCCTAACAGCCACTCACCCTTGCCAATATCCTCATTACGAATACTCTAACACAGTGGTTACGTCCATTTCCGTAGGGCCCCCAGGGAGGAGTTAGGCAGCAAATGATAACAGTCTTGCTCATCTAAGCCAGCGTGCTCAGTTACCTGAGTAACAGACAATAAAGCAATAAGACAAACTGGGTGTGTACACTTGCTCAGTCACATACTAGGCACCGCACGGCATGGTCTCATGCTCTCTGCAGAAGTCTCTAAGGGGTCTGTTAGGACAGGAGCAGAAACTGAGGCTGGTGGGGGTGAAGGGGCTCACCCCTGGTCCTAGGGTGATCGAGTCAGGATCCCAGCAGCCAGTCTGACTGCAAGGTGCCTACACATCACCAAACCACATGTTCAAGCCACTTTGCAGTAGTGCTGCCCGGTGACTTTCCTCCTCGTAGTTTCTCACTTGGGGACTGGACTGTTGGACACTGTTAAGAGCAGCAGGAGCAGCAATGGAATCTCCCCCAGAAGCATCATCATCTCTCTAGAAGAACGTGTCTCCAATGTTTGGATAACCATATTTCACAATACTTGGTTTCCCTTGATAACTCAGGTTCAGTATAATCAGGTTGGGTGTTTTTGGTGTCCTGTGTATTTCATTTTATTTTTAATCATAAGATATTAATTTATTCTATGTTTTTACAACATCCTGTTATTTTGGGGTATACATCATAGTCATTCAATATTTTTGTGCTCTATGTACTTTATGTTACGGATTTTAAAATACTGTCTTTGGTCAGACCCTTAGGCTTTGCTGATTGCTGCAGGAGTCCTCTCTCAAAAATTATTTAGGAATCCGTCTGTCACTGCCTGTCCTGGGTCCAGAACGCATGCCTCTTCAGCTATGAAGCAATGTTCTTGAAAACGGGGAACCTAGTTCCCTTTCACGAAGGCGAGTGCCTGTCACAGAGATGAGACATGGTTTTGCGGCTGGCAATCAGTTGGGTATCACCGGGGAAGGCGGCCCCGCCCGGCCTGAGTCACTGTGCCCAAGGCCATGAGAACTGACCAGGTAGGAACACCCGCCTCCCTTTACACAGCCTGGACTCCTGATGCATTTCTCATTCTGCCTTCTGGTTCCCAGACTCCATTGGAGTGCGCGCCCCTAATCCCCTCTTCTTATTTATTCTTGACTTTCCTTCTCTGCTTTGACTCATCTCCTGGGGCCTGACTCCCGGCCACCAGAGCTCCTGTTATCTGCTCCTTGATGAAGCCATCACTCTAGAATGCACCTGTCTGACCAAGCCCACCCAATCTGACAGAGAGGCAAGTTGGAATAGTCACCCAGCAACCGAAATTTGCATGTGGCAATGAGAATGCTTCTATTCACAATGGAAGGGAAAGCTGTTTCTTTTTTTTAATTGACCCCTTTTACCCATTTCTCCCCCCTCCCCCATCCCAGGCCTCTGGCAACCCACCAATCTACCCTTTCAATCGGTGAACTTGCTTTGTTTTTGTTTTATTTCGTACCTATGAGTGATCAGACAGTAGCTGTCTTTCTCTGACTTATTTCAGGAAATGTAAGTTTCAATTAGAGGTGGTGAAACTAAAGATAGACTTTGTGTTTGGTTTTGTTTTCCTTTTAGGTTCAAGGATCCCCAAATAATATCCATAAAACCCCCGTGGGCCCACGTGTCAAACTCCAGCCATGGATGGTAACTCGTGTTTCCGGGACGGCTAATGGAGGGCCAACGAGATCCCCGTATGCTGACGACTCAGTGTTTCTCTACACGGCTACCTGCCTTTCAAGCTTCTTTCCACCCCCCTGAGCAAGGGTAGGAGTTCTCTGGGCTGGTCTGATGGGCATCACAGATTCCTCCAGATGACAGGGAGACAGTCTCTGGTTCCTCCCTCTGTTCCAGCCAATTACAAAAGGTTCCCATTGCTGCTGAGTGACCCAGTGTCCACTGAGGTCCCCGCCTGTGACAGTCTTGCCCAAGGTGGGGCCACCACGGGACGGCTTCTGCCTGGGGTGGGCCCGCGGGTGCTGTCGGCCCCCAGAGTGGAAGGCTCGGTGGCCATCTCAGCAGGTGCCACAGCTGTGCCCTCAGAGGCGGGCCTTGTGCGGGACCCGAATTGGAGTGAGGCCTTGTGCTCTCACTGGGCAACAGAGATTGTGGAAAAATCGCTCCTCTAATGTGCACGTTGCTGTGAGTTGGGCCCCTTGCCCGGGCAGGACTGTGGTGGGAGCTGGGCGCGCTAGGTGGAGGGCTCCCGGGGACGGAGCGCTGTGTCCTGAATCACAGCCCCTGGCACCTTGGCACCCGGCCTCACTCAAACTGGGGGGCCCTATCTCTTTCTGGTCCTCCAGAGATCCTCTCCCAGGGGACCCCCCGGCTCCCCACGGTCGCAAGCCTCGGGCAGGCCAGCGCTTGGTCCAGCCCCGAGTGGCTCCCCACCTTTCTGTGCCACTAAATCCCATGAGCACAAGACTCTGCTTGTGGGTTTAGTTCTGTGTCTAAATGGATGGTCGTAGAGATGGGGCTCCTCTTCCCACCCACTTCCCCCCTCCTTTCCCCGGCGTGGCTACTCATGAAAGCAACACCGGCAATGGACCTGCGTCTTAAAAAAAAAAAAAAAAAAGCAGCACCATCTGGCGTGCACCCTGGGGGGTGGATCCAGGACAGGCCCACATCCACCCACACGCCAGAGCGACAAGTCGCGACCCTGGGATTGAGCGTCTAGCTGTCCTCAAGTTCAGTTAGACAAGAGAACAGCGTTGACCGAGTCTGTGGGGAGCTCTTCGCAACAGAGGTGCAACTTGTGGCTTCTACAGCAGAAAGGAAGGCTCGAAGGTATTCTCTTCGTTGGCTTGTTGTGCTAATAATAGATCACTTGGAATTGGTGTCAGTTGTAAGTAATCGGTGAAGGTTAGGAAGACAAACCCTGTAGAAGCTGCTAATTTTCTCGTAGGCATTATAATTGCAATTTTTAACGGCTGCCCTAAAATGGCCGAGACTTTTAGTTGCAGGTATGGTGTTTAAGAAAGTAAATAATGGGGGCACCTGGGTGGCTTAGTCGGTTAAGCGTCCGACTTTCGCTTAGGTCATGATCTCGCGGTTCGTGAGTTCGAGCCCCGCGTTGGGCTCTGTGCTGACTGCCAGCTCGGAGCATGGAGCCTGTTTCAGTCTGTGACTCCCTGTCTCTCTCTGACCCTCCCCTGCTCACGCTGTCTCTCTCTCCCTCCTAGAAATAAATAAAAAATATTAAAAAACAAAAGAAAGTAAATAATGGTTTAAAAAAGTGTTTGGGGGGCCCCCGGGTGGCTCAGTTGGTGAAGCATCTGACTTCGGCTCAGGTCATGATCTCATGGTTCGTGGGTTTGAGCCCCGTGTCAGGCTCTGTGTTGTCAGCTCAGAGCCTGGAACTGCTTCAGATTCTATGTCTCCCTCTCTCACTGTCCCTCCCCTGCTCGTGTTCTGTCTCTCTCTCTCTCTCTCTCAAAAATAGATAAACTTAAAAAAAAAACCTGTTTTGCAATATGTGCAGATGTGGAATCATATCTGCACATATCTGCACAAATATGCACATATATGCACAAATATGGAATACCTGGAACTGATACGATGTTACATGTCAGCCACACCCCAATAAAAATAAATAAAAACTGTATCTTTACCTATTCAGTAAATCTGCTATATGTAAACACAAAAACAGCAGCAATAGCAATAAAAGCTAACAGTCTTACCACAGACAGTATTGTCCCGTGCACTTTATTAGCTCTTCTAACCATCATGACGACTCTCTGAGAGATTTGCGCCATGAGTTTTCCTCGCTTTACAGATAGGGAAACTGAGGAGAAGCCTGTTAGAAAGCTGTACTCATCATGAAGCAAGACTTAAAGAAGTATCACCATGTGGATGCAAGAATATTGCTCGCGTTGTTAACTGCACTGAGACCTTGAACTCCTTGAACTCTGTGAACTTGAACTCCTTTTGGGAATCATAAAACTCTTCTTTCAGTGATTTTCAAATTGTGGGCTTTGACCCATAGAAAGTTGGGGGGAAATTGTGAAATAAGCATAATGAGTTAGTTAGTTTGTTTTTTTTTTTTAAGTATATAAAATACCAGAAGACATCTCATACCATAAAGGTAAATACTGTTTCACCAAACTTGAATCAGTTTCACGGGGCCTGTGGGTGGGGGAGGGCATGCTAGGTAATAGTGTAGCACAAAAAGAAGTTAGGGTCAAGAGAGCTTGACCAACGGTGTCTACAAGGTTTGAGCTCTTGCTGCGTTAACTGGACCTGGCCTGAAAATTCTCAACTACTCCCTCCTCCCACTCTGAGCTAAGGTTATCATATCTCTGTGTCTCCGGAAGGCAATGACAGCTATCTTTCGTGGTGAGACCAAAATGAGCGTATTATCTTCATAGCATGAGTTAAACACAGACCCCAAGGCATGAGGCTGCACACACAGTGTGATTCACTTACGATGATAATCACGAGGCGGCTATGGTAACAAGGCTCCTTTGCCTTCCTGCCTCGATGGCTCTTCCAGAGCAGACCCACACGGGCATTTCGCCCAGAGTGACCTTCGCTAACCTGGCCGTGAGGGAGTGGCTGTGTGCAAGCCTGGTCCCAGTCACTCACCAGGAGAGGTCACAGGAGCAGCGGCCCTAACAGAGTACCTGCCGTTGGGCACCCAGGCATGCCCACTAAGAGGTGTGTAAGGAGCTTGGTGATTGGCTGAGCCAGCTTCGTTCTGGATCCCTCCTGCTTGTGGCTTAGACACTGGCATAGCTACAGCTCATGGCCTATTAGCTGAATTTGCTTTTGGTGTGTGCAGACAGTGAAACACAATCTGAACAGAATCATTTAAAAAATAAAATTAGCAATTACTTCAAAGCAATGCACGCAAAGTCTGTAGGTCTCACACGGCATGCTTTGGGACTCGATGCATAACCAGCGGAGAGGAGATGGGAGCTAAGAAAGACGGGGCAACCCCGAAGAAGACAAAACTTCTGGCCTCAGAAGCCATACTGTTTCTGTCCGATGTCACAATCTGACTCTTGGGCTCCTTCTGGACTCAGCAATGTCTCCGGCTACACTGGGTGGGGGGAAGCGTGGCCCGATCCCGTCCCCGTCCCCGTCCCCGACACTAGGTGGGAACGGCTTCCTGATGGCATGCTTTGGTTTCCAAGTTATCACAAAATTTGCAAGTATGAATCGTTGGCAGAAAATCTGCAAGGAAACTCCTGGCTCTTATCAGGTTGGGAGATATGAAAGCGTTGGACGTCTATCCCTGGCGTCACTTTTCTGCTCCCCAGCCTTCTCTAGAAACGAGATGCTGCCACCCAGATACATTCTGGGGCAGAGCAGAGCCTTCCCTCACTTTGTCGCATGCCCCCACGGGCTCTGTGTCTTCTCTGGTCTCTGTAGTAATGCCTGCCTGCACCTGCTTAGCTCACGTGTGGTTAATCGTGTGCGTGGAAAGTGCCGCACGGACATCCAATCATTCACAGGCATTACTCTTTCGATGCCAGTCACTCCTCCCAAGGTGGGTACTCCCATTATGCCCATTTTCCGGTGAGGAAAGTCAGGACCGCCCAGGTCACCAGCGATGAAGCTTTCATCTGTCATGCGGGCCGAGGTCTGTGGAGTTCCAGACTCTTGTGCTAAATTCTGCATCACTCAGGCAGCCCGGCTCCCGGCCGACAGCCGTTCACCCAGGACAAAGGAACCGCCTGCTCCATCAGAACTGTGCTACTCGCGGCCTCATGCACGTGGGCTTCTCCGCGTTTCTGCAGGACAACGTCGTCAGTGTGTTAATCTGCCTGCCTAACGTAATCCCCTCACCCACACGTGAAGCACCATTTTCTCAACACAGGTGGAATCAGGACTCTGATTTTATGAAATGAGATGAACGTGGATGCACATTAAAGATTGTACTTAGGGTCACCTGGGTGACTCAGTCGATTAAGCCTCCAGGTCTTGACTTTGGCTCAGGTCATGATCTCACGGTTCCTGAGTTTGAGCCCCGTGTCGGGCTCTGTGCTGACAGTGGAAAGCCTGCTTGGGATTCTCAGTCTCTCTCAATAAATAAATAAATAAACTTAAAAAAATGATTGTACTTAACTCACTAATAAGGGAACTGGTAGGATGTACACAACCATACAAAAGACAGGGGGCGCCTGAGGGGCTCAGTCAATTAAGTGTCCAGCTTCGGCTCAGGTCATGATCTCTCGGTTTGTGAGTTTGAGCCCCGAGACAGGCTCTGGGCTGACAGTTCAGGGCCTAGAGCTGCTTCAGATTCTGTGTCTACCTCTCTCTCTCTGCCCATCCCCTACCCATGCTCTGTCTCTCAAAAAATAAATAAATGTTTAAAACGTTAAAAAAAAAAAACTGATCATACAAAGGACAGACATAGTTTTACATCAGAAATATGGGAACGCACGTGCTGATGGCTGCAAAGCCAGCCTCTTCCGCAGCCTAGGAGAGAGCACTGAACCCCTCCCTCTACCAGACAGAATTTATTTCCATGTCCTTAGACAAGATTGCACTGGTTTCAGTCGTCTACACCTTACAGAGTTACAAAACAGTCCAGGAGTCTGCAAATCTCGGCCATGCCTGCTTCTGTGAAGTTTCCTGCGAGGAACCTCTCCCGTTTGTTTACCTGTGGCCCACGTCCACGTTCACGGTGCATCTCAGGATCCAGCAGCACAGCAGAGAGATCACGGCCAGCAAAGCCACCACGTTCACTGTCCCTGGCCCTTCACAGAACACAGCCCCTGCTCGACCCCATGGCTGGTTTTCTACTGAAGTGTCTTTCTTCCTCATACTGGCTCAAGTTCACCGCTTCATATGTCATAAGAAGCTGGTGACGAAGAGTCTAGGAATTTCTTTCACACCAATAACAGATTGCAGGAGATATTTGGTGTATTAGATGGCTAGCGCTGATGTAACAAAATACCAGAGATGGGGTGGCTAAACAATAGATATGTATTTTCTCACCGATCCAGACGCTGGAAGACTGAGGTCAATGTGCTGGCAAGGGCTTGTTCCCAGCCTCTGTCCCTGATCTCCAGACGACTCTCTTCTCCCTGTGTCTTCACATCGTCTTCCCTGCGTGCACGTCTGCGTCCAGATTACCTCTTCTTATAAGAACAGGCCATATTGGATTAGGGCCCAGGCTAATGGCCTCACTTGAACCTGGTCACCTCTGTGAAGATCCTGTCTCCAAGTATGGTCACATTCTGAGGTCCTGGGGGTTAGGACTCAACATTCGAATTTGGGAGGGAACACAATTCAGCTGATGACACTTCGAGGGGGATTTGTGCCCTCATGAAATCTACCGTGGAGCTGGTCAGATCCTCCACCAACGTGTGCGAGTCACACTATTGTGGCTGCGTCCAGAAGCCATCACCAACCCACTCATTCTGAACTCAGTGGCTGTTCATGAACATCTCCCTTCACCCCTCACCTCTGTTCTCTAGCTGCACCTCCAAATATAGAACAATAAGAACATTGGCAGTGATACAATCGATGTACACCTTCATATAATTATATTTTGATTTATTGTACAAATCAAGGAAAACAAGATCTTACTTTTGGGTCTGAATCAGTAGCACCTTAACAGGAAGCACATGTTGGCTTAAATAATAGAGACGTAATGGTGAGGGGCAAAGAAAGTTTGTTCTTTCTTTACTCTGGAAAAAAACGCGAATGGTGTCCCCTTTTATTTAGAGATATTTAACGATGCAGTACGTACAATGCAACGTTAATATTAGCGCTTCACGTGTCCAGTAAGAGGTATAGGTTTAAAAATATCAGCAACCTGGAGGGGTGCCTGGGTGGCTCAATCGGTTCAGCATCCAACTTTGACTCAGGTCATGATCTTGTGGTTCATGGGTTCAAGCCCCACGTCAGGCTCTGTGCTGACAGCTCGGAGCCTGGAGCCTACTTTGGATTCTGTGTCTCCCTCTCTCTCTGCCCATCCCCTACTTGCACCCTGTCTCTCCTTCTCTCAAGAAAAATAAATAAACATTACAAAATTTTTAAAAATGATCAGCATCCTGGGATCACATGTGGCCATAGTGAAATGTATCACAAAGCCAGGCCTTCAGATCAGCTACTTAAAGTACAGAAACACCATTCAAAGATCATCATTGAGTGCCTGTTATCTTCTAGGACTATTTACGCATGCAATTTCCACTGAGCTTCACAACAGCCCTTCAAGGTGGGTGTTAGCAGACCTCTTTTCATTGATGAAGATGCAGAGGTTCTGAGAGGTTAAGTAGCTTCCTCAAGAACCTGTAGCGCGTAAACAGCAGCAGCGCATTCCCCCCACCCTCCGTGGCCAACGCAAATGCACCGTGTCCGCTAGCGTTCGTGAGGGCTGCGACGTGACAGTGCTGCGTTTTGGAAGGACTCAAACACGCATCAAACCCTGCGCGCTTTGGGTGGAACAGGAGGTTCACCGCTTGCAGATCTTGCACAGGAAGTAGGAAAGATGTTACGAGGAACAGGGCAGGAAGCTTCGTTCCACTGGATTCCCAACTTCGGGGTGGGGGGACAGCCCTGGCCGGCCACGCCTGCTCTTCCCTTGCAATGTGATCTTTTCTGCTGTGTTTGGATAATGCTCCGTGGAAGCCTCCTGCGACTCAGACCCACGGAATACAAGCCCCGTGAACGATTTCCCCGCATGTGGCGATTGGCAAAAAAGAAAGGGAAAGAGCCTAACGGAGAACAAACGGACGCCATTTTCTCTCTTCATGGTCATCACTGTTAGCTATCGGCTGTGTTTGCTGAAATAATTAAAAGCCTCGCCCAGTCCCTCAGTGCCTGTGAGAAGAAAAAAATGAAAGTATTCATGGTGGGACAAAGAAGAAGGAAGAAAAGAGAAACCACTTGTTTGTCCTTACTGCTCCAGAAAATGACAGCCAAAGCCCGCTCTACATCTGGACGGGGAAGCCATAGGTTGAATGTTACAGGGATGTTCTTATGGCCAAAAAAGTCATTCTATATTGACTTGCAATCAGCTGACATTTTATTGAGAAAAACAAGAAAAATGGGCATGAGGAGGTAAAGAAACCAGCTGTTTCCTGAGCAAAGCCCTCTGATCTCTAGAACCTGTTCATCAGATGAGACAGTTGAAATTTGGGGCCAAGTAGCCAGGAAGCCCGCAGCGGGTGCAGTTCATGCCAGTGGGGTGGGAGGTCGGGTCCAGCCGGGAGAACGCAAGCCCAAGTACTCTGGAGGCCCCCGTATGCATGGCCTGGAGGGCCGAAAAGGGGAAAAAGCAGAGGTGCACACAACCCACTCAGAAAACAGCTGCACCTTTTTCCCGAGGACCCATCCATCAGTGTGCCCCTCTGTGCAAAGCCCCCGATCTGTTGGCCGAATCTCTATTTCTTAACCTTCCATGAGACGGGCGGACAAGCGAGGGTCAGATGGGCACTGTGGAGGCTGAGAGCACAGGGTCCGTCCATAAAGGGAGACTTTCTGAGCCTCATCTGAGAACAGGTGGATGGACAGCTGTCTGAATTAGGAGGTTCCGGCCCTACATTCGAGTCCCAGCTCCAAGGAGTTCGACATAATTGTCCAAGGAAAACAATGTACTGGAGGCATGTCTGTTCCTGACCATTGCTCCTTCTCATCTGATCAATGGAATTAGGTTTGAGCGTTTATCATCTTTAACTGAAGAAACTGATCCTCAAAGACAGAAAACATCAAGCTGTTCTCAGCAATGTATTCCTCAGAAATCTTGCGTGTTTGTTGGGAAAAAGGGATTCTTGGGTCACTCTCCAGCCCTCACGGGATCTGGACCTCTGGCTTTGGGTACAGGAAGTGCTATTATAAAATGGAGAATCAGGGCCGCCTGGGTGGCTCAGTTGGTTAATTGTCTGACTCGTGAAGTCGGCTCAGGTCATGATCTCACAGTTCATGAGTTTGAGCCCCGTATTGAGCTCTGTGCTGATGATATTAGCCTGCTTGGGATTCTCTCCCTCTCTCTCTCAATAAATAAATAAACATTAAAATGGAGAATCAACATTTATGGAACTGCTTTAATAGGCAGTCATGATTCTTAGAACAATTCCTTACCTTCTCCCCAATTTTATTTTTCTTAATAGAACAAAATTTATTTTCCTAAAAAGAATACGTTCCTTTGGAAAACCAAGATTAAAGTCCCAGGCTGTGATTGCTGCATCAATAGAAGTTTTATCTTTGGTGCTTTCCATTTCTCCTTCGAAGCTTCCAGCACATTTTAGGCAAATGAG
This sequence comes from Hyaena hyaena, assembly GCF_003009895.1. Taxonomy (NCBI): domain Eukaryota; kingdom Metazoa; phylum Chordata; class Mammalia; order Carnivora; family Hyaenidae; genus Hyaena; species Hyaena hyaena. The sequence goes on from NW_024080654.1 coordinate 1,402,522, forward strand.
GAGTCATTTGAGAGAGTAGCTCAGTATATAAAGTCTCTTGCAATTTTTCCGCAGTACAATTAACGCTACCTCTGGCTGTTTCCACGTGCACATAGTAAAAACAAAGACAGAAGTCACAGAGTATATCAGATTCACGAGGGAATTACTGCCTAAATCTCACTAGTTGAAAGTTACATTAGGTCCTGGATACTCAGTACCATTGGCAAAATAACTGCTAGCAAGGAGCTTGCACCGTGGTATCTTCTCTACTGGAAGCAAAATACAAGTCTGCATCATCTCAGCTCAAGACCACAAGTCTGGACGCACACACACACTGGGCCCCGAATTAGTTTCGAATATACTAATGACCATTGATACACATATACACCATCTCTCTCTCGAGCTCTCTATCTATCTGACATTTTTAATTCCCAAAGCCTGGCACCAAAGTGAATAGTGGCTTAACAATTGCTACTTAAAGAGATGGTATTTTCCTTTTTTTAAAGTTTTGTTAATGCTTATTTATTCTTGAGAAAGACAGCGAGAGAGAGGGTGTGAGCAGGGGAGGGGCAGAAAGGGAGGAAGACCTAGAATCTGAAGTAGGATCCAGACTCTGCACTGTGAGCACAGAGCCCCACACAGGGCTCGAACTCCCCAACTGCGAGATCATGACCTGAGCTGAAGTCGGACTCTTCACCGAAAGAAATGTTATTAATCTTTTTCATCCCATTTGCCTCTTGTACGTTTTAAAGGACATCACACGGTAAAGATACAACTGGAGAAGAGAGGAGGGGGAGTGGAGCAGAGGTTATATATTTAAACTAGAAAAAATGTAAAAAAAAGGGAGGAAGAGAAAATTGGAAAGTAACCCAGCTGTACCTATCAAAACTCCAGATGTGCAATCTCTTTTCTACAGCAGCTCCACCACTGAAAATGTACCTTATGGATACACTTGAGAAAATACCAGAATATGTAAAGCATGTATAAATTAGGGTAGGTAGGCACGTGCTGTGGTAACAGACAAGCCTGCAAATCTCCTGTCATAATGTGTGAATTTCAGTCTCATGCTAAGAGCCCAGAAAGTAACACAGATCAGCGGGGACTCTGCTCCCCTCGGTCACTCTGGATCCAGGCTGACCGAGCTCCCACCATGCTTGAGCTGTGCCCTCTGGAACCTAACCACAAGTGAGGCCGGGGAAGGTAGGGGAGGACATAAATTATCTGATGACCTCCAGTGTCTCTGCCACTAACCGCAAGATACTCAAGATGTATTGCATGTAGCAGCTTAGAAACCAAACTTTGCTAGTGAGTGATGATGTACATGAACTGTGGCCTATTATATAGTTGTTAAAAAAAAAAAAAAAGTAAATCCAAATATACCAATGAAGAAAGATCTCCAAGACGTATTGTTTATTTTAAAAGCATAATGTAGGGGCGCCTGGGGGGACTCAGTCGGTTGAGTGTCCAGCTTCGGCTCAGGTCATGATCTCCCAGTCTGGGAGTTCGAGCCCCACGTTGGACTCTGTGCTGACAGCTCAGAGCTTGGAGCCTGCTTCAGATTCTATGTCTCCCTCTCTCTCTGCCCCTCCCCTGCTCGCATTCTGTCTCTCTCTCAAAAATAAACAAACACTTTTTAAAAAAGCATGATGTAGACTAATATGTATAGTGTAATCTCTATAGAGATAATTTTTAAAAAACAGGCATGTACATGCCAACAATATTTTTCTGAACAGATAGACAAGGTTCTATTTACGATGGCCACTTTGATGAGTGGAAAAGGGGCTGGGAAAGGAAACATTTTTTCTCAATTTTTACTTTATTTTTTTTTAGGAAACATAATTTTTACCAGACGCAAGTACAGTACTATTTTTATCCAAAATGAAAATGCTAAAAAAAATACATGTAACAGACTAGCTGATCATGTCATGAAATTCTTGTCAACTGACCCAAGGTTGATAATGGGATCTGGTTACTTGAGGGGGATTCCATTCTCTTAGACGCTAAATGTAGGAAGGAGGTGTTATGAGGTCGACGACTACCTTCCAATGCCTCAGCTAAAGAACTGTGCGTGTCAAGTGTGTGTGCGTGTGCGTGTGCGCATGTATGTGTGCATCTGTGTCCACAGAGCATGCACATACGTGCAAAACGTCCATGTTGAATCTCCATGGTAGATAAATGGGAGTTTGCTGTTCCGGTCTGTCGACTTTTCTGTGTATCTGAAAATTCCCCAAGTAAAAAGCTGAGGAAAATAAGAAGAAAGACTGTGATAAAAAGCACACCACTTGAGAGCAGAGAGCTTCACAGACCTCCTGCCTTCCCACCTTAGGCCTGACGTAGATGGAGTCCAGAGGCAGCCATATTAAAATGTCAGGAATCAGACATCAGGATCCGAAGTCAAGACACATCACAGAAAACAGTGGTGACAATGGTCTGTCGGAGAACAAGTTCTTGAAAAGGATTTCTGTTCAGGCCTATAAAAATCTGGGCGACCTTATTAAGCATAACCAGACTCTTTAAACTGCTTAATGACTGTCGTAATCGTGGTACCTGCTTGGCTGGCCACACCACTTAGAAAATTCTGCCATATTCGAAACACTTTTGTGAAATCTGTTCTTAAAGTTAGTGTAAAGGAGGCTCTCAAAAAAAATGCACGGGGGGCTGAAAAGCCATCTGACTTTAATCCACTCTCTCGTGAGTCTGTGAGGCGGCGGTGACTCAGGGAGAAAGTATGTGCCTACAGATCATTCTTCAGGAGGCGAGGTAGGCTGCCATTTCAGCCGACGGCCGCCTCTCCGAGTGTCGTTAATGGTCACCGCACACAAAGGTTAGGGGCCCTGCTCACTGCATCAGGCACGGCCTCTGAGCCTTTCCCACACGCTGGCAACTCCCTGCATCCAGAACGCAGTTCCCACAGCCTGGCGGGGGAGCTCAGGACACAGGAGCCAACAAGGTGTATTTTCCATCGCTGGACACAGCGGATCACAGCTTCCTCTCTGGAAACGGTGACTGGTGCTTCGGCCACGTCCAGGAGGTGGTTTTCGTAGACCTGTGTGCGTCTGCTACCTACAGTGCAAGCCTCGGACACATAACTCTCTTAGAAAATGGAATGTTCTAGTCTTTTCTTGACCCTTAGGCAACATACGGAGGAATGCATTGGGTGCGGTTAAAGTGAGAGGAACACAGCCCTTTTTTTTTTTTAATGTTTTATTTATTTCTAGGAGAGAGAGAGACAGCGTGAGCAGGGGAGGGTCAGAGAGAGAGGGAGTCACAGACTGAAACAGGCTCCAGGCTCTGAGCTGGCAGTCAGCACAGAGCCCGACGCGGGGCTCGAACCCACGAACAGCGAGATCATGACCTAAGCGAAAGTCGGACACTTACCCGACTAAGCCACCCAGGCGCCCCAACTTATTTTTATCTGAAATACTTAGGGAGCGGGGGCGGGGGGGGCTCCTGGCTTTCCTCTCCCTTCCCGAGCAGGACACGGCGGAGACCCAGGTTTTTCCAGGAGCAAACCCGCATCTGCACGTCTGAACCGCGTATGTTCCTTGCGACTTGTAGGCCACCCTGCGAACCTCCCAGACGCTCAGGCTTCGTTTTCTCCCCTGCTGTTTTCCAGCTCAGTGCTAACTGCTGTTCGCGGACATAAAGCTCCGTGCGGTTCTTTCCTCAGAACGAGCTACGGGAAAACTACCAATTATAGCCAAGAAACAGTCCTTCAAATACACGTACACATTGTAATGTGGGCTGGAAACCAATTGGAAATGTTTTGATTTGCCCTTTAAGGCCAGAGGCAGGCACTTAAGGCAAACTCCTGAGATGTTTGGAAGAAGAGTTATACTAAATTTAGCATCCTAACCAGCCAGTTGGCATATATGCGATGAAAGATTTAAAAAGAAAGAAATTTAACCCGCAGGGACAGAAGAAGCAGGTGGCTGAAAAGAGGACTATGAACAGACTAATGCTTTTTTTTTTTTTTTTTTTTTAAGAAGGTGCTCCAGGAATAAAACCCACGGTGGTTGTGCGGACGTGTGAGTCTCATAATTGTTATTCGTGGGAGGTTCGGGTTGGCTGGACCCCGAGCTCCCCATTAGGAGGAATTCTGTCCTTCAGGTCGCCCTCCCCTGTTCTGAGCACACCCTGCCTGCCTTACATGAAGGGCTAAGTAGATGCGTTCACTGGACAGAAGCTTCTAGACTTGTAGATGAGCATGCGTCGGCTTGCCCGCACGGGCTCCCGGGTTGTGTCTCTGATGAAAGGCTCCCGTTGAGGCTGGTGGACCCTGGTGCTCCTTCTGTCTCTACGTCATCTTTCTATCTTACCCTGTGGGTGCTGTTCGCTGCTGCTGAGCTCCAGGGATACTGGGGTTTTTTGTTGTTGTCGTTGTTGTGTTTTATAAGCTGCTCCCAAACCAGGCACGTACAGCCGAGGTAAAGCATGGGAAGTCCCCACCCGCGTCCTCCGGGGAGGAGGGGCTGCGCGGCTTGCCTGGGGCCCGGCGGGGAGCCTGGGGTCCCAGACAGAGGCGTTCCAGCCGGCACGGCTTCAGGGTCACACGGCACTTCAGCCAAAGGACACAAAGGACTCCAAACTGCATTAAATCACACGCGGGGGACACTGACACTGGGAGTTACGCTTATAGACAGACACCTGCCGTATCTTCCTCAGCATCCTGAGTAGTAGGCAGACTAAGCAGACGAGGAAACACTGAGACCAGACACTTACTGCCCAAGGGACGGGTGTGGGAAGCCAGGAGCTCCTTCTATAGCATTTTGTTTTGATTTCTTTCATTTTAATTTTCTCCACTTGGTGGATCTTAGGGCTAGATGTTAATTTCCACCACTTTATTTTTAGGTCTTCCTTTAATGTTGCATTGTTGACACCATTGTATACAAATAAATGATATACCTGAAGGGCAATCTTGTTGGGTTTTCCTTAAGATTTCAGTTGAATTCAAGTGATTGTCTTTGATGACATTTACCTCCCCTGCCGTTCTTGGACTTTTTAAGATAGAGTCACCATTGCTTTAAAAACAAAACACACACACACACACACAACTCCTGTCATTTACCAAGTATCGATGGCACTTGGGAAATAATAGCTCTATTATCAACTAAAAGATGTTTCTTCAGTCATACGATTCTTTGCCCTAGAAAACAGAAGCAGAGGTGTAGGTAAACATAGCAGGGATGTGCTCCAGGTACCAGCATGGAAAGAATCACACACTAACAAGGCAGGTGAGTCTGAAGTCTATAAGGAAAATGAAGCAAAGCTGGACGGTTAGCTGGTGGAAGAGACCACCACCCACCTCGAACCTGCTGCCTGGCCTGTGGTGGGTTCCCACGGAGTATGTATTTTAATGTTGTTTTTTTTTTTTTTAATTATTTCTGAGAGAGAGACAGACAGAGAGAGAGAGAGAGAATGTGAGCAGGGGAGGGTCAGAGAGACAGGGAGACACAGAATCCAAAGCAGGCTCCAGGCTCTGAGCTGTCAGCACAGAGTCCGACGTGGGGCTCGAAGCCACGAACCGTGAGATCATGACCTGAGCCAAAGTTGGACGCTTAACCGACTGAGCCACCCAGGCGCCCCTGTATGTATTTTAAATTTTATTTTGAGCGAGTGTGCACACGTGCGTGTGAGCGGGGTAGGGACAGAGAGAGAGAGAGTCTGAGAGAGAGAGAGAGAGAGAGAGAGAGAGAGAGAGAGGATCTCAAGCAGGCTCCACACTCAGCAGAGTCCGACGCGGCTCCATCCCAGGATCAGTGAGATCATGACCTGAGTGGAAGTCAAGAGTCAGACGCTCAACTGACTGAGCCACCCAGGTGCCCCTCCTCTGAGGTATTTAAATAGAAGTTGGGGGCCTGCTTGCAGGGACCTGAAAATGTGTGTCAATAAAGAAAAAAAGATCCACTTAACAATTATGAATAAAATGCTGAAAAATACAAGAGCACAGCTCCTGGTTTTACCGGCGTGCATCCATTATCAGTTAGGGCGTCTGTTTGAATTTTCTTACCACACGGGGAAGGGGTGGGGAGCAGCCAGGCCCCGAGCCCCCTGTGGGGTCTTGTTGGAGGGGGTGGGTGGATGGTCAAGGGCAGCCCCAAGTGGGCGGGGTGCGACTGTGAACCGATGGAGGGCTTCAGAGCTTCGCCCCAGGGATGCCAGGATAAGAGCAGTTTACATCAAGGCACTTTTGTCCGGCAGAAAGGCTGGCGGCTGTACTTCAAGTCGTGCTGAAGTTAAAAGTGACCTTGAACGCGCGGGAGTCCCACCCTCGCCCTTTGCAGGTGAGGCGGCTGCACGCAGAACGCAATGAAAGACCAAGGAGGCGTCTCAGTGGCAGAAACACAGCCGCAAGCGAGGGCTCCCCTTTCCCGCATTTAACACACACATCGGCCATCTATGGTGATGGGTTATTATTATCGGGTATTATTGTTTCCCATATGCTGTGTCCTTCTATAGATGGGCATTCTTTTCACGAGGGTGTTGGTTGTTACTTAAGATATAATTAACTTCACATCAAGAATTGTTTTTAAGAGATTAGGTTAATGTCTCACAGCATAAAGATTTTGCGTGGCACGCGCCCTTTGCTTCTGGGGCACGGTTTAATCACTAAAAATTTGATTCATCTTCCTGGCGTGCTATGTTTTATTATAAATAAACAGAGCATTTTCAGATCCTCTCCATCACTGATGCAAACTACACTACCTAGAAAAATCAGTACGATAGGCAAGACTCTTCCATTTCAATGCTGAACATTTGCCTTCAAGGAGCGCCTGGGGGGTTCAGTCGGTTAAGCCTTCAAATTCTGCTCAGGTCAAGATCTCCGGGTTCGTGGGGTCGAGCCCCAGGTCGGGCTCTGTGCTGACAGCTCAGAGCCTGGAAGCTGCTTCGGATTCTGGGTCTCCTCTCTCTGCCCCTCTGGCACTCATGCTCTGTCTCTCTCAGGAATAAACATCAACAAACAAAAAGGAAATCTGCCTTCAGTACGTCTATAGCGTGAATACCAGACATAAGCCCAAATCAACTGGACACAAAAAGCAGTGGGACACACAGCGTCGTGTCCTTGGCACAACAGTAGCAATCGTGTCTCCTTTGGAAGACCTATTTGCTACCGAAGGAAAGGGCAGGGCGATCATCCTTTTATTACACACTTTAGAGAAATGACTTTTCCTTCTCTGGGTTGTTTTTTAACTTTCACTGGTTCTTCTCTAGATTGGGTTCAGAGACTGACAGCAAGGTGCACAGCAGTCACCTAGTGACTGGTAGTTTGATTTTTTTTCGCATTTCCACTGTGCACCTTTATCACAGTGTTCCCAGTGTACCCAAAAGGAACGTGATGACAGAAGAGTGGAATGGAATGGTGGCGGGTGCGGAGAGCACAGCGACCCAGGGCAGGGACTTCACAGCAGCCTGCCTACCTTTCAGACAGAGCTAAGAGCATCTGACTGTGACAACCCCCGGGAGACGTTTCTGTAAGTGTCCTTCTCCCCAGCTGAAAAGAATAACAAGTGGCTGCATATTACTTCCCAGTGGAGTTTGGCTTGCCCAGTTTGGGAAACACAGTTTCAAAAAGAGGGTGGAAAGAATGACGCGGCGTATTTGGTAACTTAAGTTGCAATCTTACAAAGGCCACGATGTAAGTTGCAAATGCAAGACTTGGCGGTTGTTCTTTCATTTTAGCCAGACTGCTCATTAGTGACACTGGTATGTAGGGTGTAACTTTCTGCTTAGTCACTTGGCTGTAAATTGTGCTCTGGAACTTGGATTTGCGGCGAAGGCGGCATAAAATGACCGAGTGGATGGGACTATTATTCTAGCCCCACCTGAAATTGTGGGCTCCTGGGGAATCTGGAGGGGGGGGAGGGGGAAGGAAAGCTGCCTTTCATGAGATCCTCTTGGAGGGGTGGGGTGGGGCGGGGCTTTGAAACATGGGAATCCTTCCCTTGGCTGGGGCTGTGATCGGCAAGACTGTCTAGAGCCCTTGGCTCCTCTGTGCTGGGGCCGTGGTCATCCTGCTCACCTCCCTCCTGAGGTGAGGAGGAGCCGCAGCCTGAGATCTGAGCACTTTCGGGCAACTAGGAGCTGCTTCGGCCCTGACTGCTGCTATGCCCTCACACCTGCAAGTGAGGCTATCTCCCCAGGGGGTGGGGAGTGCCCATGCGTCTCAAGACCTGCAAAACCCCAGGAGCAGAGACAGCCCCAACCGCGCAGGCACCCCCAATCTTCCCCAGGGAGGCCAGCATTGAAAATGCGGTTACAGTAACCACCGGCCTCTGGCTTGCTTTAGTCTGGTGTCACCAAACACGATTTCATCGGCATTACCATTTTACAAGGAACACTGGACTTTTTCCTTCCTCCCGCGAGGGAAAACGAAGGCTTCGATAGCAAACCGCTTTGCTCGAGTGGATCTCAATCGATCTGGAATCAGGCGTTGAGATAACTAGAGTTCATTTTCCTCCTTTTTCTCTGGCCACTAAATTAGGCGGCTCCTGGAGACTGGGTGATCCAGGGGCAGCTAGAGAGGTTTTCGGATCCTCTTTTCGTGAGGGCTTTATGTGAAACTTTAGGATAAAATAGGATTTGTGAGCTGTGAGTTCGAGTTTCATGGGGAAACCAAGGGGCTCCCTCACGGCCCTTTGCGAGATCCGCATTCACATTACGTGCACGTCCTGATTTGAAAACGGGGCACACAGGCGCCCACGGGCAGAAGGCTCTGGACAACTGTAATTACAGAGAAACAGAGTGGAAAGCAAATTAAAAAAACAAGCGAAAACAGAAAGAAAAAAGAAAAGAAAAAAGAAGGAAAGGAAAATACTTTGAAGGCGCTTTTTCCATAGGAAAAAAATATTTTATTTTTTTAAGAACAAATTCAGTTTGAAACAGACGTGGAATGGGACCTCACGGACTGCGGTTCCGGGGGGCTGACTGCGATGTGGAAGGAAGGAAAGCAGACTGAAAACCTAGGACAGGCTATTAAAATAAAATGAAGAAAGAAAAAAAATATTTATAACTCAAGCATAATACTGTGTTACTTACAAATTGGACAACGAAATCTTAAATAAATATCCATGGTACATAATTACGGCACAAATATGCAGCAATTTGGCAAACCTTTTATACCATTTCTTTTTCCTCATTACAGTGCAAAGGGGGAAGACACTGCCGTTTAACACGCTGTAGCTAAATACATTGCAAAATTCAGATTTTATACAAAACATCTTGCTTAGACTTTATAAAAAACCAACATTGCTCTATGTACACAATCTGGGTAAGAAAAGCCATTTCTGTCTTGTTTTCATGTGTATTTTTATTAAAAAGGTGAATAAGGCTACTGTAACATCCCAAATCCATATACAGTAAAATCTGAACCTATTTACAGCATCTTCACTTAAACGTTTATGGTGCAAATTCCAAAGTCAGGTGACTAGGGATGATATTACAAGCAAGGCATTTACAGTAACTTTTTCCAAAGCTGAACCAACTTCAAATAAAGGGACAGTTGGTAGATTGTCATATTCTGCACCAGACACAAAACAGACGCACAGAACACTTTTCAATTGGTTGCAGGTAACTCTTCATCAAATTCATCTGGTTTTTTCACAGTTTAGCATATAACCAAAATCTAGCCAACCGAGGAGACACACATTTGATTTCATTAAAATCAGACTATTTCCCATTTTTCCCCTTCTTGCCCCTCTCCCCCATCCTAAAGGTAATTGTTGATGGCTTACAAGAAAATCTTGCACGAATGCACGTAAAGGAGAGGGTGGGGTGATGGAAAGAATTACATATGTACTGTGGCCGGTCACCATGGCAACCGTCCACAGAAATATGATATAGATATATATAATATATATTGTAGATATATATTATACATATATGTACACATGTATACCACTCACCCACTCACACATACACACACGCACTTTGGACCAACATCATTTTCAGGTTCAGGAAATAGAGAGGGAATGATTTCCGTGACAATTCATTTTTGCAGGTACTCACTGGAGGTCTGAGAACCTTAAAATGCTGTTGCTACATTTTTTTTTCTCCCAATTCAGAAAGCAAAGTGTTACCATAGTAACAGGACTATGTTAAAGATGTCTATTTTGCATAGCACATAAAAAGTAGGTTTCCTGTTTACTCGTTTTTGTTTCCCAAAAGGGAGGGGGCAGGGAGGGGATGGGGGCCGGCGCTCAACTTGCAGCCCCGAGCCCCCTCCGGGGGGACCCGGTAGATTTTAGGAACACTTCAGCCATAAGGCAAGGGAAAACACAACACAGAAACGAAATGCCGGAACATCTTGCCACTGTTAAGTATACGGTGCGGTAACATCCATTTCCTGGTTTGTGGGGCTTGCATTTCCTAGTCTAGGCTTACGTGAGATGCCTTCGGAGGACTGGGCTATTTCTGTATTTACTCCCCTTGTTATTTTTGGAGCGAGGCTGTTTTTCCCAGATGTAGCTGTCCCATTTTTCTTTCTTCGGCACTGGGCGTTGGGGCCGTGTGATTGCCACCAGTGAATTTCCCATCTCTCCGGTGTGGTTTGTGTGCAATCGTAACGTATATATTAGTACAAATCTTTCGGTTTCTATCCCGGGTGTTCTACAGACCTGTCACAGACGCGCCACCTTCCTTCTCCCCTCGACATCACCGTTTCTTTCCGTCTTAAGGACTCAAAGCGGCTCGCACTAGGCTTCCCCCGACACGGCGCCTCGCTCAGTACCTGCAGCCACAGCGTCGTGAGGCTCAAGGGGGGGCGGGGGGGGGGGGACGACGGGGACTCTGACCTTCCTTTCTTACGGGAGAACCGCCTCACTGGCTGGCGATGGAGTTACAGCCTGGCTGACCTCGGCCTTCCTCCGCTAACGCTTTCCCTGTTTCATAAAATGTGATCAGTGTAGCAGCGCAGTCGGCCCGAAACGCCCTCCAGAGGGACGACCCTCCCGCGGCGCCGCCGGCCGCCCCCGTCCTCCGCGCGACGCCCTTGGGTGGGCGGGTCCCTTGCACGGCGGCCGCTGTACCGCGCGTGCGGGGCCTGCTACCTGCGTCTTAAATCTCAGCGGACCAAAGTGCTGTGCTACCTACCGCCCCTCCCACCTGCGCTCCAGACGCAGCAGCAGCAGCAGCAGCAGCAGTGTGGCCTGCGTTTGCAGACAGACCCCCCTCCCCCGCCCCCGCCACGGGCTCCGGGTCGCTGTGGTCTTCGCGGCCGGAGGCTCCATCTCAGCAGACACGGTTTCTGGAAGCGTGTTACCAGCGGCGCCAGCTGCGGCGGTCCGGCCCCCGGGGTGAGGGTTCCAGCAGCGAGGCGGGGTGTGGGGGGAGAGCGGCAGGGGTGTGTGCAACGCGCAGGCCGGGCGCGGGGCCTCTGAGAGCCTCCCCGGCCAGAGGTCCGCGTGACAAGTCTGGACGCTCCTGGGGAGGGACGCCCGAGGCCGAGGGCGCCCCCCCCCCCCGGGACACCTGCCGGGGCGCCGCCCTTCCTGCGGCCGAGGGCCCCGGCGCAGGGCTTGGAGGCGGGGGCGAGGCGCGCCGCGGGCCCCGGGGGCGTCGGTCGGTCGGTCCGTCTTCACCGCGCCGAGCGCCGCAGGCCAGGCCAGGGGTCCAACTCAGCAGGGCGCTTCCGGGAGGGAGCGCCCCGCCCCCGCCGCGCTCGGTCCGTGCGGCGCGGGGTCGCCCACCCTCCTGGGGGGGCGCACGGCGACTTTCCTCCGGGACGCGAAGGCCCCGCCGCGGCTCAGACCTTGTAGTAAATGTTGGCCGGGCTCTGCGGGGGCATCTCCTGGACTATGTACACCGGGTGCCCGTAGTCCCCGCTCACCTTCTCGTAGTGCGGGCAGAAGACGCTGTCGGCAGTCCGCAGCGGGATGATGATGTCGCTGGGCTCCGAGCCGCCCGCGCCCGCGCCGCGCTTGGGCGTGGCCAGCGTGCTCAGCGACAGCGCGGCCGCGTGCTGCGGCGAGTGCTTGCGCTGCCGCCGCCGGTACTTGAGCAGCAGCACCACCAGCGTGACGATGATGACGATGAAGATGATGCACCCGGACGCAATCCCGGCGAATAAGGCCACTTCGGAACCGAGGATGTTGTTCCCCGAGTGCCCGGCGCTGCTGCCGTCCGTGCTGGGACCTGGGAGGCGGGAGGGGGGAGGGCGGCCCGGTTACTGCTGTCCCCGCTCGATGACCCCCCCCCCGCTCCCCGGTGCCCTGCTGCGCACCCCGGCAGGGCGCGCGACGGCCCCCGGAAGGCGGTGCGGAAGGGACCTGGGCTCGGCCTTGCCCACCGCTCCCGACCACGGGGTCGCTGTCCGTCCCCCTCGGGGACAGGCGGGACACGTGGGACAGGCGGGGACATGTGGGACAGGCGGGGACAGGGGGGACAGGCGGGGACAGGCGGGTACACGTGGGACAGGCAGGGACAGGCGGGGATGGGGGGACAGGCGGGGACACGTGGGACAGGCGGGGACACGTGGGACAGGCGGGGACAGGCGGGACACGTGGGACAGGGCAGGGACACGTGGGACAGGCAGGGACAGGCGGGGATGGGGGGACAGGCGGGACACGTGGGACAGGCGGGGACAGGCGGGGATGGGGGGACAGGCGGGACACGTGGGACAGGCGGGGACAGGCGGGGACGGGGGGACAGGCGGGACACGTGGGACAGGCGGGGACAGGCGGGGATGGGGGGACAGGCGGGACACGTGGGACAGGCGGGGACAGGCGGGGATGGGGGGACAGGCGGGACACGTGGGACAGGCGGGGACAGGCGGGGATGGGGGGACAGGCGGGACACGTGGGACAGGCGGGGACAGGCGGGGATGGGGGGACAGGCGGGACACGTGGGACAGGCGGGGACAGGCGGGGACACGTGGGACAGGCGGGGACACGTGGGACAGGTGTGAACAGGCGGGGACATGGGGACAGGCGGGGACAGGTGTCACAGGTGGGGGCAGGCCCCCCGCCCCCCTCCCCCGGGCTGCGGGCCCCCCCGGGGCCAGGGCTGACCGTCCCTGCGCGTCCCCCCGCCCCCTCCGGGAGCCAGCCCCTGGGCCTCTCTCGCCGCCTCCTTCCTGCGGCCCAGCCCGGCCTGCTGTGCGCCGAGGGGGCCATCGCGCCCCGGGAACACGTGCCACTAGTAACTCGTTTGTATTATGTGATTTACACCTAAAATACATTGGGAAGGCGGCAGAAACTCTCACAGACCGGCTGCCAAGCCCACTGAGAAGCACTAAGGAGCTGCCTGGCACCATTCGATTATCCGATTATCCATTTACCGGTTCGTGGTAAGAATTTGACACATCTTGTCCCCGAAAGCTAGGAACACCTCCCCTCCGCAATGTCTGCAAAGAGGGGACAGCGGCAGAAGGTGGCCGCACCCCCGCGCCCAGCCCCTCACGAAACACCGCTCACTCGGCCCAGCAGCAACCACATAAAAATGTCCTGAGCACGGAAACAAGTGCGGAGCTCTCCGCTCAAGGGCCGTTGTGAGAATGAACTTCAGTGGCGGGCAGCTTTATCTGGAATCCTAAACTTCGGGCAGGGAAGCGATGGCTATTTTATTTTAGGCTGAACCAAAAATGTCAGCCGTAACCACCTGAAGCACACGGCATGATGCAAGTTTTTAAGATGTCACCACCTACAATGCAGAACAGGCTCCATCAGGCTCTTTGTGGATTAGACGCAATTAGGTGAGGGATTAGGACGTTAATTATATCTACATTAACGTCGGCTCTACGCTGCTGTTGCAACAGGCGCGATTAAGTGTCACCAATAAAAAGAACTTCGGTCTGAACGATGACTGGTGCTCCTAACTGGCACTCCCATCTGCTGAATTCTACTCTCCTCAATGGGAGACTTTTGTGGGAATGCGTGATTTTGTTCTGATGGAGCAATTAATAACAAGCACCTGGGAGCAAAGAACATGGACTTGGGGAACTAGCAGTCAGTCTGTTCCCCTGGCGTCCAGGTGCTTGGATGCTGCTCTGCCTCTCGCGCTCGGACACACGCAAGCCGCCGTACCTGGATTTGGTTTGACGAAGGGACTTGTCGTTGAACTTCTTCCATTTGTACCGGCTTCTAGCTCTGGGCGTCGTGTCGGATCGTTGTGCCTGGTGGACCCAGCAGAACTCGCATCTATATGAGGAACAAATGATTACTTACGGCCCAGACACCTAACGAGATCTAGCCCTCAGAGCTGCCGCACGTAAATCTCAAGAGGCACAGACAGCAATGAACGTGAGAGATTCTTTATGCAAAGTGCTGTGACATACAAGAATAGAATCTTCCTTTTAAAACGGAACGGTGCTACTGGTTATGTCAGAGGTTTAGATCGTGAGGCCATCTGTGGAAACCGTAGGGATTCTTGCATTTGGCAGGCAGAGCATTGCAGATGACATTTCAATTTAAACGAGCAAGTTGACTGACTACGATCCCAATTTCTAATTAGAAGAATAAATCTTTCTGCACAATAGGTTATCTGTGTGTGAACAGGCTCAGTGAGCTAGTCTTCTGTACTCAAGATGCAGAAATGGGCCAAATGGTAAGAAACCTAAGTTTTCACTCTGGGTCGCTTAATGTTTTTTTGAACCAAAGAGGTGTTTCGCTTTTATTAAGAAAAAAAAGTGTGTACAGAGATATATCTACACACACATGGCAATGGACATTGTACCTGGCTGACCTTAACCGTGAGAGGGAACTCCAGTAAAAGAAGTTTGTTCCACTGACTTGAGGGAATCTGTCAGGGGCTCAAGGTGCAGAGAAGGATGTGTTTTCAAAACTAGGCTACGAGTGCGTGAAGGTGGGCGTTCACGGCCTCGGTGCCACGCTCGCTGGGGACTCAACCAGATAGATTATGGTGACTTCGTGGAGCAGCGGATGGTCTTTACCTTGTCCAACTTTCATGAGGATCTTCATGGCTCTTGTCTGGCACACCCCTCCCTCCTGGTTATCCAGGCCCTCCAAAGACCCATTTGATGTAGCTGATCGAAAATAAAATGGACAAAACAAAAAAATAAAGAAAAATCAGGAACTCAATAAGCCAAGTTTACATGAACATGAAATGTCTGAAAACAATTTGAAAAATAAGAATTCACTCTTAGTCACAGGTTTTCGGAAAGTATGGAATGCTGAAAGCCAACAAATAAAAAATAAAGAAAATAAAGAAAAATGGATCCTGTCAACACCACTGCACGCGTGCTATCTGCGTTCAAGTTTACTTAAGTGCCTTCTCCTCCCTTCAGTATCAACTGATTTGGGGCTAGTCCATACATAAAAGGGACAGGATCTTCCAGAAAGCTTACTATTTCGGGGTCAGCCTCAAAAGAGCAAAATAGTTAATACAGTAACTTTAAAACATCGTAATCACCGCTCAACACCTGCTTCCTCTACAACAGATTTCCTGCCTCGAGAACAATTAGCTCGGTGCTCCCCGTTTGCCAAGCATCCAAGTTCGGTAAACACTGAGAGGAGACTCCCACACGCCCTCTTCTTTCCCCACCTTATGTGAGATCAAGAAGTATGTTAGGATTCAGGTCTTCAAATTCTAAAGTTTTTTCTCCATCGTTTTTGCCCTGGACCAGAAATGATAAGTGTGGTATCAGTACCAAGACCGACCTTAGACAAACTCTTCAACCAAGCTACACGCCGGACGACAGCTTGACCGACAGAGGGGAACCCACGTGCCCTCTGCCAAGGCAGGGCCCTGGGGCAACCGCAGGGTCGGAGGGGAGGCTGTCTAGCAGTCACTTGCCTCCTGTTTCCCTGCTAGATTCCCTTCCCGCTTCAAGAAGGAGGAGGACAGGACGTGTGACCAGTGTCGGTAAAACAGCCCATGCTCTACTGCATTTAAACACATAGTCGTTCTGCCTCCTTAGGATGGTGAGTTTCTCTGAATGGCGTTGTAACTAAAGCTGTAAAAAGACAGGCTGCCAGGTACTCTGCTGAGGAAGAGGATTTAAATCGCAGGTCAAGTTCCAGAAGAGAAAGAAGGTGGAGAATGCTAGACATTTCCATCACTCC
Source organism: Hyaena hyaena (assembly GCF_003009895.1). NCBI lineage: Eukaryota > Metazoa > Chordata > Mammalia > Carnivora > Hyaenidae > Hyaena > Hyaena hyaena. The sequence goes on from NW_024080654.1 coordinate 1,418,517, forward strand.
GAAGTTAAAGGGGCAAGGCACAGAAGTGTTTCATATACGTTTCTGCGCCGTAAATAATTCTCTACTCTGATTATCAAAGGCTGGTCTACTAATGCTGTACTTTTCAAAGCCCGGAAATAGGGCCAGAATTTCTGGTAAAAATACATCCAGAGGCACTCTCTTAAGGGGCTGTTTGTTTTCCAAATGGTCGATCGGCAAACAAGGTCTACATGCACACACAGAAATATGTGCGCTGCAGAGAATGTTCCTGAGTTACAACTTTTACTTTCACTGCTTTCCTTAAAAACAATGGCTGCTTCTTGTGTATAAATATCTCGTTGCTTATCTGAGTGTTTCCTTAAAGTTTACAGTCGTAAGAATCATACCTCACTCCTCTGCTGACACTGGCACCGAGTTTCTCGCGGGAAAACAGGCAGAACTAACCATAATCATTTTGGGGGTAAAAAGTAGACAGTATTCTCTTATAGATTGTTGAGAAAATGTTTGGCAGAGAAATTAAATAAAACAAATACCTAAAAACTTTAGATGGTTCTGTGAATCTAATAAGAAAAAATTGTTTTTTTCTTCCCCATGTCTCCAACCATTTTCTCTTTTCCCTCCTCCAGACAGCGTCCCAAATTTCTAAGTAACCTCTCCTCCCAAAGCCATAAAACAGTGGCACTGTTTGGGGGCAAGTGCAGAGCAATGCTATCATCTCCACTTCCTTATTTAAAGTTTTCTCACTTCTCGTTCTCAAAAATTAGGCTGTTTTCAAGGAGAAAATCCTGGAAAGCTGAGGTCAATGGCTTCAGAAGTTTAGTTGACTTAATTCAAATGGAATCTCCAGGTTTTCTGCGTGGTAGGCACATAGACGCACTCACACGCAAAGGTGCCCCCAAATGCACAGTGAAATGATCTCACTCTTTCTGGCTAACAGCTTAACAGACAGTTAAAAATACGATCTGAAGGGTGGCGCACAGAAAAGGGGGGAGGGTAGAGCTTTGTTTGTTCCAACCAGGAGCTGGTAAGTCAAAGATTCGGATCTGAAAGAAAACAACGATGACCCCCAGAATGGGTCTGACAAGCCGCGGAAGAAGAGTCACCGTGGAACAGAATTCAAACCTGCGTCCCCGGAGGTGAAAGCTGCTCACTGCTTCTACTGTGTCTGTCTGGAACCACGAGGGGTGCCCCTCGTTTGGGTGATTTTTTTCTTTCGATTTTACTTTGTAGGTCACGCCCTTTCTGAATACCAGTGCGTCCGTGCAGAGCGCCTGTTGGTGCGCCTTGAATGCTGTCCAAATCCCCCCCAGATGTAAAGAACTCAAAGTATTCAAATTAAACTGCAATCTGTAATTTAGCATCCAGGAACTGTAAGACGTAGGAAGAAAACTGTAGCAGGAGAATGAATCTGCTCTGCATCTTTAACAGTTGAAACTTTTTTTCTATTCCTTGGGAGGCGGAGAAGAGCCCTGAAGCCCTGAGTCACACGGAAGGAAATGGACGATTGTTGCTTTGCCTGGTTTTGGGCACCAGAGGTGGATGCTGGTCTGGGGGGGTGGGGGGAAGGGGAGGTGGGGGTGAAGGGGGAGAGTGGGCCAAGAGGCAGAAAGAACACTGTGATGTGCACTCCAGACTCTTGCTTTGTCCCCCTGAGTCAACTTGCAAGTTGCAAAGGTAGGACCAGAAGATATTCAAAATTCATTACTAATGTTAACATAGCGTCCCAAATACCTGGTTGTTTAAAAAGGGAAGATGTTCGCTGTGCAAGAGTTTTGCCCTTCCCTAAGTTAGGAATGACCTGAGCGGTCACGGAAAACCCGGTTGGAAGATGTCAGCAAGCAAAGGAAGCTTCAGAAAGTAAGCGTTTATAACAAGTGTAAAGTAAGTTAGAGTGACTTGCACTTATTTTATATTTGATCCTGTGATGAAAATTAACCTCAGTCTTCCCTACTACCTCCTCAGCAGGAAGCGGAGGGCATATGGTTCTCACTCTGGAAGCCCTCCTATCCCTTGCCTTGAAGGACACTGACAAGTGTGCTGTCCTGATCGCACTCCTCATGGCAGTAATCTCTGAAATTAAACCTCAAGATTAATCGTCTCATTTCTGCCACAAAACCCAGGCACTGAGAACCTTTAAAAGGTGTAGTAGCAGGGCGCCTGGGTGGCTCAGTCGGTTAAACGTCCGACTTCGGCTCAGGTCATGATCTTATGGTTAGTGGGTTCAAGCCCCGCGTCGGGCTCTGTGCTGACAGCTCAGAGCCTGGAGCCTGTCTTCGGATTCTGTGACTCCCTCTCTCTCTGACCCTCCCCTGCTCATACTGTCTCTATCTTTCTCTCAAAGTAAATAAAACATTTAAAAAAAAAAAAAAAAGGTGTAGTAGTGGCTCACTTTGGAAAACAAGAAATCCTTAATGCTTGGGGAGAACATCTAATTCCATTCCAGGAGGCAATCTTGCAATATTTTTCTATTGTTGATCTGAATGTATTAGGAATTTTTAACTTAGAGGGTAAAAATAAACCGTTACCTCATTATACTTAGTTTTTCTTTGTATCCACCTGCATTATCTAATGCTGCCACAATTAGGGTATTCCTAAGTAGATGAAGTTGCATTTAATCATTTGGAGACAGAAAAATAACCCTGTTATACCTAAGCTTTTAGTGCTCAGACATTTTTTTTCTTGGCCTAGAGAAAATATGGACTTTATAAAATTAAAAATTACTGGCAAAGTTTCTCTATCCAGTTAGAAAATAGGCTTAATAAAGATACATGGGCATTTTATAGCCTGCTTTTAAAAGCTTCTGCTTCAGGGATATAATTGCATGTAGTAAGTATACTGAAATTACCAGATTGTTCCCCTGGGGCCTGATTTCCAGTGGGTGGAGATCATTGCTCAGCAAAAAGTCCCCCGAGTTCACACCGCCTAAAAGTTCTTCTTCTTTTTTTTTTTTTTTAAATGTTTTTTTATTTATTTCTGAGAGAGAGACAGTGTGAGCAGGGGAGGGTCAGAGAAAGTGGGAGACACAGAATCTGAAACAGGCTCCAGGCTTCTGAGCTGTCAGCACAGAGCCCGACACGGGGCTTGAACCCACGAACTGTGAGATCATGACCTGAGCCGAAGTCAGATGCTTAACCGACAGAGCCACCCAGGCGCCCCGATACCACCTGAAAGTTCTTTGCTCTGAAAACCGCGCTGCCCATCCGTGCGGCTTCCCGTGAATTTGCACACGGACCCACCAGGCAGCTCTCATTCACGGGGGGCAGCGCACTGGTCATCCAAGGAGATGAACTAGTGAACACGACAGACTAAAGGAGCAAGAAGCTTTCTAGCCGCGCTTTCCAGGCTGTGCCCACGGAGAGGAAGTGAGAGGGCATCTTAACACCCCCATCTGACTGTTTCTGCCCTGCGTCCAGGGACTCCATGCTCCGCTGCACTGGCTCGGGGACATTTGCAGTCGATCAAGGCAGTGACATTGTGCTAATCAGATGGAGGGGTCCCTGCTGGGTTGGTGCATTCTGTGGGTCTCATTCACAAAGAGGTCGGCAATGAGAGCAGCACAAAAAAACTTCTCCAGGATAATGTAATACATAACATCACCAGGAAGGAATATTCTTGGCTCTTCTGGAAAGGATGAGAAAACACGCTCATACTACATGTGAACTGTGTGCAAATGTAGCTTCCTGGGATGGGTCCGGGAAGGTCCCTTATAGTCTTTATTCTTATTAGGAAACTGATCTTTGGGGGAGCCTGGGTGGCTCAGTCGGTTAAGTGTCCGACTTCAGCTCAGGTCATGACCTCACGGTTCATGGGTTCGAGCCCCGCATCAGGCTCTGTGTAGACAGCCAGCTCAGAGCCTGGATCTTGTTTCGGATTCTGTGTCTCACTCTCTCTCTGACCCTCCCTCGCTCATATTCGTCTCTCTCTCTCTCTCAAAAATAAACTATAAAAAAAATTAAAAACAAAAACAAAAAAATGAATAAAGACTATAATTTATATAAAGCTGCACATATTTGCTCTTATTTGATTATGAAACAAACAGCACTTTATGACAAGCCTCTATCAGTATCTGCTTTGTACGATTCTCTTCCACCCACGTCATGATGTGCTGGCCCTGGGAATTCTGGCTTCTTAGGGCCACACTTCCTGCACGCTGGTCTTCCTCCTTAAGCTCAACACAGACCCAGAAGAACCAGAAGCCTGTCACTTGACAATCTGAGAAACCCAAAGCAACAGAATCAAGTGAGAAGCGTGGAGAGTAAAGCCATGACCTTCAAATAAACGTGGTACACAAACTATCTTACTATCTTCTACCAGGGCCTGAACTCTTTGAGCGTCTAAAGGCAAAAAAAAAAAGCTGGAATGAGATCTGTAAGTTGAAAACTAAAGAGCCTGATAAAAATGTCATCAGTTACTGTGAATATATAATACCTGGGAAACTGAGAGCTATCTACTTAATGCCCTGACTTCAATTCAAATTCAAAATGTCTAATATGAACACGGGACTTAATTTCTAGATCTCAAGGCAGTTCGAAGCTTTGGGTGTCACAGGCATCCTCTCAGATACTGAGGAGAAAGATTCTAAACATGGAGATGATAATGTCCAGTGAGTGCCAAAAGTAAAGGCCTTTTTCTTTAATTAATAAAAACTTCTGGAACAGACACAGCCGCACCATGTGCCAAAAGGAAGGAGAAAACTTTGCTTCTTCTAACCTCTCTTCACGTGGCTTTCTTTGTGGACTTATAGTGTAAGAAATGAGGAGTGTGTCACCATCAGTTTCCAAGGGCTTTGCTATTTCTCTCTGGCAGAAAGTCCAGGAAAATTCAGCGTGATTTCAACGCACATGGCATTTCATCCCATAATACCAAACTTGCTTTATCTTTGCTATATAAATAAACACTTCTTAAAATGGCCTCAATTTGAAGAAAGAAAAATACAAAGGAAGAGATTTTCAAAGTGAAATATACATCAACAAAAAGGGTTGTGTCTGTTTTTGTTTTTGAATCTCTACTTGATGCGATAGCTCTCACTGGCATTTGATTAGCTGATTTTTGCATGTGGGGAATAGTTCGCAGTTAAAACACTGTACAGGCTCCTAGTGAGTTAGGATGTGTGGGTTTCTCCCCCGAGGAAACATTGTTCCACGATGATAAAGAAGAATCACTTGAATTAAAGCCACATCACTATGGTTGGGCTTTGAAATTTTAAGGCAGTAAATCATGCATTAAGAATTAATAACTGGCTTAGCCCCAGTGACTTCTGCACAACACAATTAATTAGTTTCTCGGCTAGACAGAAGGGTTTGGAAAAATGAATTTAAAAATGGAGTTACAACTGGGACCTTCCCGCCTTGTATTCTAGCAGTAAACTAGGAGGAAAGATACCAGGTATCAAATACAAACGGGCAGTATCATTTCATTTCCGCAGCTTCACATGTTCGTCACGGACAATGATAGGATCTTCTATTGACAGCTCAAAAATAAGAGGAGGTTTTAAGAATGTTTAACAACCTTGAAAGAGTTTAGTGAACTTTGGGTGTTCCCCAGATCTAATGACCTATATTTCTTTGCCACTTTATATTAATTTGGGGGGGACAAGGTGAGATAAGAAGGTACTAGTAGGTAAACTGAGTCTGAAGCTGCCAGTGTATTTATTGTATCTTAGATCTCATATATGCCATGAGGCTTGGACATGGAGGGAGGTCAACCTATTGAGAGCACAGTAACAGTAGAAAGTAAGAGTCCTCACATCTAGGACATAAGAAATCCTATCAGAACTAACTCAGGAAACCTTTCAGCCGTCAAGAACTGTATACAAAGATCGAGTTAGTGGCAATCACGGAAGATGCTAGGAGCCACAGTTACCTTGGGTAATAAATCCCGAAGAGTCACTGACTACATACGACCAGACGGAAAATGAGAAGCAGTGACCGTGTGTGCGTGTGCGAGAGCACAAGTACAGGGTGTGTGCCAATGAAAGAAACGCCTTCCAGGCTCTAGCAGCGCACTGACATCTTTCTGGAAAAGACCAAACAGCCCTAGCAATGGACTGACTGGCCCTCTTTTTACTAGAGGCCCGCTAATCACAGGAGACGGATTATGGGGCAATTTAGTAGATTTCCTCTTAAAAATACTGCCTCAACACCTAAGTGCCTTGACTTTTAGTGGAGAATTCTGTTGAGAAAACATCCCTTTGTACGTCTAAGATATTATGCTAAACGCAAGGATGATTTATGTATGGAATCTTTCATTAGGTAAAAAAAATTTCAATAACATCCCATAAAACAAGTTTTCATCAGCGTGCTTTAAGGGGATTTATCTTATTGTCACAGGAATTCAGACAAAGTGAACGTCCTGGGGATGTGAGAGTCAGCAGTAAAATTACCTTTATACACGAGAGTCAAACCCAATGTGGGCCAAAGCCTACTGAAAGGAATTGCACTTTATTTATTGTTTAAAAGCTTATTTATTTATTTTGAGGGGGGAGGGGCACTGAGAGAGAGAGAGAGAGAGAGAGAGAGAGAGAGAATTTCAAGCAGGCTCTGCACGTGTGGCTTGGGGAACTCACCAACTGCAGAATCATGACCTGAGCCGAAACCAAGAGTCAGATGCTCAAATGACTGAGCCACCCAGGAGCCCTAGGAATTATGTTTTAAAAATAAGTGGCCAGGGGGCACCTAGGTGGCTTAGTTGGTTAAGTGTCTGACTCTTGATTTCAGCTCAGGTCATGATCTTGAGGTCTGAGAGTCTGAGCTCCACGTCAGGTTCTGCGCTGAGAGTGTGGAGCCTGCTTTAGATTCGCTCTCCCTCTCTGCCCCTCCCCTGCTCAGTTGCTCTCTTTCTCTCAAAATAAATAAAACAAACTTAAAAAAAATAGGTGGCCAGATGACCATTTCGATCGACTGACCAAACTCACATTAAAACAAAGCAAAACAAAACAAAAACGAAACAGCCCCGGCAAGAATGATGTAAGAGTTCAAAAGATAAAACGTTATTCCCCCGTGCGTATATTAGCCTTACTTAAGCATTAAGATTTTGTAAAACTGAGACCTCCTGGTCAAGAGACTGTGATAGTATCTCATGAAAACATTCTGAACTGTGGAGAAGCATGTGTTTGAGTGAATTATTTCCAGCCCACAATCCACTGCCCACTCCTGGGTTTTTGACGGTCTTACTCATTAAAACATCTGTGTGGAAATAGGGAAATGTCTAGATTGCAAAGGGTCAGAGTAAAAAGTCCGCGGTGGGGAGGGCGCACATCCCCCAGCGCCTTGCTCATTCTACTGTCACTAATCGGATGCAATGGTATTAATGGCCCAGTGGCGGGGGGGCGGGGGGGGGGAGGCTGCAGCACTGTGTGGAAAGCATCCGCGAGAGGCAGAGCTAGGGACGGAATTCACGTTTGCTGACAGTTTAGGACATAACCCCGTGGATGAGAAAACGCGCCCCTCTCCAGGGCACCGGGGTTTAGACGGACGTGATGTTATTCGCTTTGACCATCTAGACACCACTGGTAACCCCAATAAAGTGCCCTGTCTGAATGTGCCCTACACATGAACCTCATTCCGTTCAGGGGACACGTTCTATACTCTAGGAATCCAGAGCAATTTTCCACATGTTTGCTTCAATAAAAGAAAACCTTCATCTCTTGGTTCAACATCAGGAACAATGAAACCAGGCTACTTTACTGATGCAAAAAGCCATTTTCAAAGCAGAACTGTTAGTAACTGCTGTTAGTACAGGCTCTGCCTGTAATGTAGTCCCTCCTTCCCTCCCTCCATCCAAACTGTAGCATTTGTACTTCACTATGGAAATTTGAAGTCTCATTGTCTTTATTTGTATTTTTGAGAAATTAAACATTTTTATAGTTTTACTATTTAGCAACTTGCCATTGAGGGGCTTGAAGTACTTGATAACTTTTTAAAAATGCACAGTAGCACAGTCTTAGTAAGAAATGGAATTGATGGGGAGCCTGGGTGGCTCAGCTGGTTAAGCGAATGACCCTTGATTTGGCTCAGGCCATGATCTCACGGTTCATGAGATCGAGCCCCGTGTCGGGCTCTGTACTGACAGTGCAGAGCCTGCTTGGGATTCCCTCTCTCCCTCTCTCTGACCCTACCCTACTCATGAGCATGCGCCCGTGCTCACTAATAAATAAACTTCTTGAAAAAATAAAAAAAGAAATGGAATTGATTAAAAGATCTACAAAGGAAGAGGCCCGTGGAAGACTGGACACGCTGTTCTTACAGCTGCATTTTCCACTGGCGCTTTCTCTCTTCCTAAGCTCGTCGGACGGTCTCTGTTCGACCCGGGGGCCTGTGAGGGACGTGAGCTCCAGTGACAGGACGTACGACAGGGCCCAGGCCCCCACCTGAGCAAGCGCAGACGTCAGTAGGTATCTGGATGGTGCGAGCTTCCTCTTACCGAAATGAACCGTGTGCGCCCCCCCCCCCCACTGTCCCCGTGTACGTGGCGTGCACATAAGCACAGTCTCCTCCCTGCGCATGTGATAGCACACGTATGCACACGACCTTTTCTCTCTTTTCTCTCGCTGGATGAGGGGCCTGGGAGCCCCGCCACGGACGAACGACGCTGGTCTACAGCCCCCTAGGCCTGGTCTGAGCCTGGACTCCGGCATCTCACGGCTGTGTGAACCGACATGCCCTTCAGGAACCACTCGTACTTTCTAAGCTCTGGTTTTCTCAAGGCGATAAAGATGTCTCCACCACACGTTTTTGGGACTGCAAAGTGACACAGAGTATGTGAGGCCACAGCGCTTCTCTTTCCGCAATCAAACGCCTCACCTGGGTTGTCAGAAGCGGAGGGACAAACGTGTGACTCTTAAGCACCGCACAAGTTTTCTCCAAGTGATCTTTTTTTTTTAATATCTTTTTTATGTCTGTCTATGCCTCTTGGCTATTTTTAAAAGTGCTTTAGTTTGCTTTAAATTTTGATCTTCAAGGTGAATATTTAAAAGGCTATTAAGAAAGAAACTCGTTCTCTCTCATGCTTGTATTAGGTCTCCGGCATTACGCGGTTATTTATAAGGCTAAGTGAACTTTCAAAAAGCTATAAATACAGGTGCTAGATATTAACATGCATTTTATGAAACTGTAAAGGCAGTTTTATTCTGAGCGATTCCTAAAGAATTCCATTTTTTACAAGGAATCTTCACTTCTCGTCTGCTCTGCTTTCCTCTTATTTTGCACATGAGGGTTTTCCAGTCCTTCATCCCCTTCAGGACCCTCCCATTGCTTTAAGAATCGGTTGGCTTTTCTTTCCTTAGTGGTTTTTGGGGATAAGGCATAGTATTCACAGGACTCTCTCTGTCTAGCTTTAAATGAGATAAGTTGACACCACTGGATATGAACGGAGCCCCATTCCACGACAGCCTCGTCCTCTACACCCTGGGGGACCCACTGGGACAAATATCCCAACGGCCAGGACTCCATCAGGCCCATGAGCCCAGCGCTTCTCAGCACAATCTCCAGTTAAGCAGAAGCTGAGACTTTATTCCCCAGGCGCAAAGAATGTAAGCTTTACTCATATGCTTACACTCCAACAAGGGGTCTCACCGATACATTCTAGAAGAGCCTTCAGCACAGTCAGAAGAAGATTTCACATGATGTTAAAAATAATAGAAACAACAGTTCTAATTATCAGACTAATAAAATGTTCTTTCCCAGCCCGTCTCAGTCACAAGGCAGCCCTGACACACTTTTCTCCAGGAGGATATTTGTACCACGCTAGAATGTTGCCGAAATTATCAATAAAAATACAGTGTTTCCTGTGTGCGGAGCGAGGGGACTGAGAAACGGCCCGGCAAGGTTGGTGAAATGCAAGCGGAGCAATGATTGCACGGACAGAGCGCCCCTCCCCCCTCCCCGTCTCTTCTGGGTCTTACAGAAGATCTGCTGACAAGCTCGGGCAATTCCACCAACAAAAAGATACATAAATGCATGTTTCTTTGTAAAGGAAGCCCAAGGACAAAAGAACTTTTATAACACTCCAAGAAGAAGACGAGAAGAGATCTTATAATTAAGTTATGCGGCATAACTGAAACTTGTAAACTCTCTGGAGTTTCATTTTATGGATGGCTTGCAAATAAATTACACTTTGCGAGCACCTCTTCCCCGCCCGCTAGCTTGCAGGAAAGCATCGCTTCGCCCTTGGTCTCCGGCCTCATACACTCTGCTCCGAGGGGACCCCGTGGCTGTATCTGCCGGGGGCCAACCTTGGAAAGGAGCACTTTACACAGATCGAGCATTTCATCTCCTGAGACCCTGAGGAGGTCTCCGCGGTGCACAGGGGAAGAGGTCAGGGCAGAGGCTGGTGAAATTACCCGCCGAAGGGCATGCAAGAACCCAGGTCTGCCCGACCCCAGACACGCACCCACCACGCTGATCTGTCACTCTGCGTGGCGTGTGCAGATAATCCTACAGACACCCAAGGGTCTGATGGACATTCTGTGACAAAGATGACAGTGGTAGCTTAGAAATAAACGTGTTTAAATGCTGGAATTCAGCAATTATACACTTATACACAAGGTATAAAGATAACTCCTCACCCCAAAGTCAGGGGTATGAGTGACAGGCTGATATTGTCATGTCACTAAACCTGATGGAAGTGTAGCTTTTGCTACATTTATCATATGAATTCCTGAAAGAAAACCCATAATCATTTTACACAGGCTGCACATTCTTATAGATCTGAAAAGAAATCTACATGTAAAAGGACATTCGGAAGTTCGCACAACTCTTGTGCTGGGGAAAGGTTAGTGAATCTGAGCGCCAGCTGCCAGACCTACTACTTACTCCCTGAAATAAGTGCACGGAAAACCCAAAGGGAAAACAATCTCCAAAGGAAGACAAATATAAGTAAATAAACATAAATGTAAGAAGTGCAGGAAATGGAATTTGCTATTCCTCTGCTTTGATTCTTCAAGGATAGTGTTTTGTTGTGTTTGTATGCAAGCATTTGGATTTATTTTGCAATTGTGCTCAGAAGTGAAGTTTATGCCTAAAAAAACAGCAAGCAAAGCTGACTGTGGAGCCTTCTGATTTTTGTTTTTGTTTTTTCATTTATTTCTGAGAGAGAGAGAAAGAGACACAGAATCCGAAGCAGGCTCCAGGCTCTGAGCTGTCAGCACAGAGCCCGACATGGGGCTCGAACCCACAAACTGTGAGATCATGATCTGAGCCGAAGTCGGACGCTTAACTGACTGAGCCACTGAGGCGCCCCGCCTTCCGATTTTATATGCTCTGATTTTTAAAAAAAAATTGCTTTAGAGAACTGAACCAATGGCCTAGGAAACAGTGACTCATGAAAACTGGCCCACTCCTCAAGGGAGGCCTTCCTGAGGCAAAGAACGGGAGAGGCAGCTTTGGGAGGGACCGCTGTGAGTGAGGCAGGTGGACACCGCAGAACAGCCGTTAGTCAAGCGTCGTTGGAAATGATGACTTCCGCACTAGCCCCCAAGTCCAAGTTTTGGCTCTGGATCTGAAGTTAAATATCGTAAACGTTACATAAGGCTAAACTAGGGCGGGGGGGACTTGCACACGTGGTCCTCTTTGTCACACGGCTCTGCTGTGTGGCCGCAATGGCACTCGCCGGCCATCCATCTTGGACTCACACGGTTTTGGTGGTGTGATGAGAAACCTCTTTGCAGGGAATGTGCAAGGCCCTGTGCTGAGGCTGGATAGCCGACCTGCGCAGCCCTCCTAAAGTCGGACGTGGCCACGGGCCAACACGCCCAAACTGCTGACTCATTCGGCTGTGGGTCATCAGCTCTAAGGAGAAGCTGAAAATCGGGCACAGAGAGCATCTACAAGAAAAGCCGATAACACAAATATGGATGAAGGCTGGGAACACAGTCAGGAAGGCTTTCCTCCTACATTAGATGGACTGTTTACCAAGACAAAACTTCCCTCAAAAATGCACAATTGAGAACACAGTTATTTCATAAATTTTAAAGGCAAAATAAAAATAGGTCCTAGAAAATAATGTGTACTATGCTTTTAAGAAAATTGAGAATCGGAATGTAACTGGGGCGCGCGGGAGGCTCAGTCGGTTTAGCGTCCGACTTAGGCTCAGGTCATGATCCCTAAGTTTGTGGGTTTGAGCCCCACGTCGGGCTCTGTGCAGACAGCTCAGAGCCTGGAACCTGCTTTGGATTCTGTGTCTCCCCCTCTCTCTCAAAAATGGAATAAAACGTTAAAAAAAAGTAAAAAAAAAAAAAGAATCTGAATGCAATAAAGAATTGGGGGCTTTTTCAGACCAAGTGGCAATAACATCCCCCCTTTGACTCATTTAAGATTAGGAGATTTTTTGATGCAAATTAGGCCCAAGGCTAATTACTGAAATAGGTCACTTGAAAAAGTCAATTCTTAACATTTAGAAAACCCACATATATCATTTTGCCACATGTCAAAGCAAATAATCATCTATGAGAAGAACTAATGAGGAAGCGTATCATTTTCTCATGTCATTTCCTAAGGGAACTTAGTGGGTACTTGGTAGGTTTAAAAATACACTTCCAATTAAGGATTAATATTTACTTCTAAAACTCCAAAGCATGGTGACTATATCCTATATCTGGTTAACACCGTAAATCAAATTAAATGTCTTTTAAGAATTCATAGCAGATCCCGTCCATTTCCGTTGGAGAAAAGATACATGAACAGAAGAGCCTACACTGGATGTGTATATCCCACTATACGATGGTTTGGAACTGCAGACCTCCATCACGAGCCACAGACAATGACAATAAAAGAACTTTCTAGAAAATAAATCAAAATTCAAAGAAATTTTTCCTTAAGCTTTCTCCTTAAGCACAGGCAGCAGGACCAGAACCCAGATCTCTGGCCCATTGCTCCAGGAATCGGTTTTATCTAGGGAATTACCCAACACCTCAGGACCCCATGGGCAATTTGGACCGCTCCCCTCTGGGGTAGCTCACTCCAAACCATTCCGTTCCTGTTTCCTTCCCCTAAAGGAACCGCACACAATGATGATGGTGTTAACACTAATACTCTTAGTTACGAAGGTGCTTAGACAATAAGGTTTGGAGCCGAAGACACACTGTATGTATCACAGCACCCTCCACACCAACGTTATCGACTGCCTCAAAGTAAACTGACGATCTCAGGTGTTAAAAATACATTTGCAAAGCTGAGTACCATCCCGCGATCTTGAAGAGTACTATTTTAAGTCGAGTGGGGCTCCTGGGTGTGTGTGAGTGATCGTTTGATGTGGAAATATGTGACTTCTAAAAATCTTGACATTCTTAACTTTTTAAAACTATTTTTAAATGTGATCTTCTTGTCTCTCCCCTTCTTTCCTGGGCAAGCGGTCTATCGGTGGCCTCTGCTGTGGGGCTAGGATAAAAAAGGAGTTTCTGGCTCTTCCCAGGCACCTGGAGTATCTTCCAGGGGTCCCCCAGGTCAGCCTCCCAGCCCTGCACAGCCTCCCAGGGACAGCGCTCACACAGCCTCTCACGGTTTCCCACTCGAAACCCTTAACTCTATCTTAGGAAAGATTCTTTTATCCCAGGCTACCACATGGTTTTGTACAGTAAACCTGAACTCTGAGGCGAGTCCTGCAAACTGCCTGCTACTGAAGCTAAGACTGAGTTCTTACCAAAAGAAAGACAGTAAGAGACACCATGGCTGTATGGATTAATATTATAATTGTAAATTAAACTGCGCTTCTGAGTGCACAACTGCCATGTATCGATGCCATGTGGTTACTCACCGCTCACCCCGTTACCACGGAGGTGCCGACAGCAAGCACGCAGTGTTCTGCATTCCCGCATGGAACCTCAGTGAAGGCCAGATCCTACCACGTGTGCCGAAACCCCACGTGCACCAAGGGCGGAGACACAAAATGTACAAGCCCTCTCTATGATGTCAATGAAAATCAGGGGGCAGAATCTGGGGGTGCTGGCTTGTGTCCGTGGAAGAGCCAGCTCGTGGACTTGGGCTTGCACACACAGCTCTAGTGACACTGACCCACACAGGAGCAGTGGGTGCTCGGCGGCGCCCCCTCTTGGGCATTGCACCTGCTCTCTCCCACCTCCCTGGGCACCAGCCTCCTGTGTGAATCCACCTGGGGTCAGTTTCAGTTCCCTGCACTAAAACATTACTGCCCTCGGTAAACAGTCTTTAAAATATATTTTTTTAATTCTGAAAGCTTATTTATTAGTGAGAGAGAGAGAGAGAGAGAGAGAGAGAGAGAGAGAATCCCAACCAGGCTCCATGCTGTCAGCACAGAGCCCGACCCGGGACTCGAACTCACAAACTGCAAGATCATGACCTGAGCTGAAGTTGGATGCCTAACTGACTGAGCCACCCGGGCGCCCCGTGAAAAAGGCTTTAAAATAAATATATAAACACATAAATGGCTAGGCTTCCAGTAGCGCCATTTATGTTACCTAATAACTATTTTATGTTTTAAAAGATTTCTCTATTATTTTGTATACTTTACCACCCCATCTGCTTGTTTCTTCCATCGGAATACTTTTATTTCATTTTATGATAATTATTCTTTTAAGTCTATACTTTTCCCTTTTCCCTCCTTTGTGGTACTTACTCTTGCTAAGCTAGTCTCTTGGTGTCACGCTGGCTTAAAAATAGGTTTTTAGTCTCTCGTGCTTCAGGTTTGCAGCAAAGGACAAGATAATGAGATGACTATGACCATCTTCATCTTAATAATGAATGCGGTAAAAACTAGCCTACTGTTGAGTACTAAGTACGTATCCAGGGAGTTACCAACTTTGCACACTAAGGAGCGGCTGGTGAGTTGAGGAACCCAGTTTCAATGGGATCAAGAAGACAAGGGAGGTGCGTCCAGTGGACAGCAGTTCTGAATTCCCTGATGGACGAAAGCCGTGGTATGTGAGCAGACAGGGCAATGCAGCCCCGAGCATAGCTTTAAACCAAAGAAACGAAGAAAAAACTGTCTCACTGCTTGAGTGATGTAACCAATGGCCTCAGTCACCCAGACTGCACTCTGACCAAATTCTGGACCTGGAATAACCCTCCTTTGGGCCAAGCTGCAATACTAGCAATCTGCCCCTAGGGGGCATGTGCTTGGGTGTGTGCATCCCTGGACTTCACAGCTTCAGGGAGGGAAGGGTAGTTCAGATATGGCCCAAAGGATACACAGTATGTTTCCTGAAGCAGTGTGTCACTTTACCTTGCAGATAGAAAAAAAAAGTAATTCATTGAACAAACCCAAGTTTTTGTCTTACTCTTCTAATCGTGGTTGGCCTGGAACCCCTAACCATTGAATCTGGGAGTCCCATGCGGAAAGGGTGCCATCATCCAGCTGTTCACTGCTGAGTCCCTAGGGCTTATGCCATTTCTGGCGCAGAGTAAATACTAAATGCATGAGTGAACGATGGATGGATGGATGGATGGATGGATGGATGAAGAGAAAAGTCATCGCACAAGATTTACCTATCAGATCTCACCAACGGTCCTTAAAAATGTTTTTGTCAGTAGAGACGCTGAGTATATTCATACATATCCATTTATTTCAATACTATAAAAACTCTAGGGTTTTTTTCCTCTTTGGGTATTTGTATTATCGAGCACTATGAGTATAGGGTCCCTCATTCAATTAAGGTTTCATTAGAAAAAAATGGACAATTTTCAGCAAAGATTCTCACCGAATTATTTGCCATAATAATAATTAAAAAAACCAATACAAACCTATTTAGCTTATCCTATATTCTGTAAAATAAATGAATAAAATTATACTTACATATAATGTAATAATCTCTGTTCTTCTGAAATTCTAGACCCCAGAGATTAGGGCTGAACTCTTGAAACTTGATGGTGAATTTTACATCTTGGTCTGGTCTGGCACAGTTGAGAAGAGGGGTATTTTCCTTCTTAATAGTGCATCGGTCTGCTTGGTCCTTATCAACCATATAAACTTTATAATATTCATACTGGCCAACAGTTTTAGAGTCCACTTTGGGGCAAATAATATCCAATTTGTCTCCTATCTGTGGGTATAGTACCAGTCCTTGTCCAGGTAGAAATCTAAAAGCATAAAAAAAAAAAAAAAAGCCACTGAGTTGGTAAACACGAACAGTACCAATGATAATGACAATATAGCCAGGCAAGGTCAATAATTCCAGAGCGTGCTTTGATCAATCTGCATTGGTATTCACCCGAAGTATCTTAGCTCAGACCATCACGGGGCGAATGTACTTAGGAACCAAGCTTTAAAGAAAAAAAGAGAAAAGAAGCCACTCTCCTTATACCACCTCCTCGCTTGTAATATTTCAGTGCTCCTTTGTGTAACTGCACAATAACTTTTCCTCGGTGGTGAGTCACACCTTCACACCTGTTTGTTATTTTTTAAAACATCGGCAGCTTTAGTTTATTGGGCAAGCTGCAGAAGGGGAATGGGCTCCAGGGAACAGTGGTGTGCTCACACTCTGCTGTCCTGTTGCTTGCCATTTGCTGTTGATGTTAATTAACAGACAAGTTTCATCAAGAATGTTTCAAATGACTTATCGTAATTAGTGAGCCGCTGATCAAACAATGGGGTTTTTATTAGCCCGAACAAAAGAAATGTCTTACAAACCCATAAAAACTAACCAGAAATAATTCCCCTGGTGTATTGATTCAGCTGCAAGATGAAGAGTCCCCAAATTACAAGGACAGCCACTACCATCCCTGCTTCACCAACCTTTTTCTCTGCCTTGAGATGTATTTGCTCCAATTAATTCTTAGAAGCAAATCTTTAGAACTGAGATGACTGATACAATATCCCCTTAATGCCTCCAGCTAAAAGCTGCCCTCCTCTCTTTTCTCCCTCATGCTTGCCATGCTGCTGAAAGATCTTTCTTAATGGGGAGTTTCTCTGAGAAACTGAAACAAGAGCTTTCTAATGAACATCCATCTACAAGGGCTAACACTAACAACACACTTAGAAACCCCATCTTGTACCTCCCTCCAAGCAGCCAAGCCTGTAGGCTCATTAAAATATTAAAGCCCGAGAACAAAGCATCACATCTGAATCCTTCCAATCCAATCCTTTATTTAACCAGGGGAGTCCACCAGCCATGACAATTAATGGGTCATAATTCACAGAGAGAGAGAGAAAGAGAGAGAGAGAGAGCACGCCTAGATGATGAGGCACCCCAATTTCAAGTACATAGGTGAGGATACAGGTTATGATTTATGCTGATAAATGGTATTAATTTTCTGAAAAGCACATGAGGTTGATGAAGCATCAAAGAACATAACAGATTATGGTATAGATTGATATTAAAAACCAATACCCTTTATGTCAGGAAAAATGCATGCTGCCCAGTGGGTGATCATCTTCTTGGGAATGGGTCAGTTACAATCCCAAAGAGAGTGTGCTCCCTCGTCCCTTTATTTCCTGGGCGCCTTTAGCAAGGGCATGACATTCATAGAAACAGACAGAGAAAGAAAGAGAATCTAACAAAATCTTTCTCAAAATGAGCATTTTTCATTTTATAAGAATGACAAACTTCAAAGAACCACATGTGCACCCTGAAGAATTTCTAAAACTTCTGACAAATGTGGACCAGCTTGAGTAAGAGCCTCTCTGACTTTTTTGGCCATTTATACAGTTTTCTGGGGAGACGCTTTGAAAATTCAAGTCCTAGGCTACTCTCTCCACCTCCTAAGTGTCCGTGTGCTCTCTCTGGGCAATCTGTCTTTCTTGTGGGTCAAACACAACTCTGGGTCCTGGGGGATGGACTGAAGGGCTGATCCGAGTTTACTCCCGCCCCTCACAGTGAGGCTGTGTGTCGCTGCGCTCACCCACGGGGGCAGGGTGCCTGGCAGTCAGTATGAAGGAAATGTGAGCATTATATTGCTCGCTTTGCTAACACATCCTTTTCCTCCTGTTTTATTCCTTGACCTTCTTAGGAAATCTTCACTGCGCCCAAGAACCAGGGGCCAATTCCTGCCTAGGGGTGAATCTGCTCCCTTGGGAGCTGGCAGAGAGAGAGTGGCACATGTGAGCTGAGTTAGAAGCATTCCTAAACTCCAGCTAAGGCCTGCAGCCCTGGGCCTGTGTCTGCCTCCTCCCAAAGCACTGGTCTTCACACCCATCAACTTTTTTTTAATGTTTTTTATTTATTTCTGAGAGAAAGAGAGAGAGAGAGAGAGAGATGGCGTGAGCAGGGGAGGGTCAGAAAGAGAGGGAGATACAGAATCTGAAACATGCTCCAGGCTCTGAGCTGGCTATCAGCACAGAGCCTGATGTGGGGCTCGAACCCACAAACCATGAGATCATGACCTGAACTGAAGTTGGACGGACGCTTAACTGACTGAGCCACCCAGGCGCCCCACACACCCATCAACTTTGACCTTGGACCATTTTTCCAGGGACTCGCCCAGGCTTTAGAGCAGCCAGATGGACCCATTTTCTGGTGCAGCTGGTCAATTCCCTTAAGGGAATGTTGTGGACCTGCCCACCTCCCGCCTCCCAGGTTCACATCATGGCTGTTTACCAGAACTCACCGCCTCACATCCCATGGGTCACTAAGCTCTTTCTTCATTCAAAATGCTCCCTGGATCCTGGATCCTTCATGGAGGGCTATTGTTTTTTTTCCTCTTAACTAAAGAATCACTGCAGATCCTCCTCACCATGTATGTAACGGCCTATGACAGTGTCTTCACACTCCCCAAATCTGAGTCACAGCTTCGGCTGTGGCTGACCGGCTGGGGTCGGGAACCTACGATGCATGGGCCAGTCTGGCCGTGAGGACCACTGTGTTTTAGACTGTATTTTCAGAAGGCACAAATCACGTGAAAACTGGAAACTGTCAGTGGGGAGGGAGTGACGGATGGCGAGGGGTAAGCCACGGGATGGCTTGGGCAAATGCAAGGGAAGGGGAGGAACCTCGACTTTCAGTAAGTCTATCTGATACGCTCATAAAAAGTCAGTCCTGATGAAGCCTACTGTTCCAAATGCCTCGCAAAGTGTCTGTTGGCTTTTCAGAACACGCTGTGCCAAAAAGAAAGGCAAGGATTTGATCCTTTTCTCTTTCAAGAATTCCTTAAAGAAAGACCCGGCACTTGACTGCTTTAAAGGTTTACTTATTTTTAAAGAAAAATAATTTTTAGTGTTTATTTATTTTTGAGACAGGGAGAGACAGAGTGTGAGCAGGGGAGGGGCAGAGAGAGGGGGAGACACAGAATCTGAAGCAGGATCCAGGCTCTGAGCTGTCAGCACAGAGCCCAATGTGGGGCTTGAACTCATGAACTGTGAGAACGTGACCTGAGTGAAGTTGGACGCTTAACTGACAGAGCCACCCAGGTGCCCCCAAAGTTTACTTATTTTTATACACGTATATATATATACATAAACACTATATTATATATTTACATGTAAACTGGCTTATATATAACATGATTTATATGTAATACAATGTATATAATGTAAAAAAATATATAAACTATATCAATACACACACACACACACACACACACACACACACACAAACTGATTGGCCCACCATTCAACCAATGAGATGATGGTTTCTCAGCAGAAGCAGAGAGCCTGAATCATGAGCTTCTTGGCTTCATCACCACTGTGAACCGTGAGCCTCGGAAGCCCCTTTGCTTCCCAGGAACCCTTAGTTTCTAAGGCGACATGAGGGCAGAGAGTCGAGTGAGCGCAACAACCTAAGCAACCTGTTTTGTGCCAGGTGCGCTGAGCCACAAAAAGCATCTGGCCCTTCTCCCCAGGAGCGGGCAGTCTAGCTCCCTGAGGGCAGGCCAATCCCATGTGTCTGAGCACTGAGTGCCCAAGGGCTGACATATACTAAATGCTCAATAAATAACATAGTCCTTGAAAAAACACAGAAGAACAAGGGGAAGCTAAGATAATGCACACATAAATTCAAGTGAAATTACGTGCCTTGGTCTATGTGCAGACCACAAGCACGGGAAGATTCTGGGGCTGGGACACGGATGTCCTGATGGCAGAGATGGCGTTTCCAGGACCTCATTCCAGGGCCTGGCGGTGTTTCTAGAGAGCAAGGAGCAGTGCACACTGAGCACTGGATCCATTCTCTCCGGAAGGATCTGTGAGCACAGCCGTCTTGTACAACGCCTTCCTGTCTAACATGCAAGGCACTCAGCCTCTCCAGAACCACTAATAACAGAAGTGCTGCTACGGGGCGCCTGGGTGGCTCAGGCTCAGGTCACGATCTCACAGTCCGTGGGTTCGAGCCCCGCGTCCGGCTCTGTGCTGACGGCTCGGAGCCTGGAGCTGCTTGGGATTCTGTGTCTCCCTCTCTCTCTGCCCCTCACCCACTCGCTCTCTGTCTCTGTCTCTCAAAATAAAATAAAGACATAAAAAAAAATTAAAAAAACCACAAACGCTGCTGCTTTCGAGAACTTATTCTCGGCTATGCGCTGATCAAAGCCTTTATACCACGTTATCCTCCATTTGATCACTGCACACGTACATGACACGCCAAGCAGATGAAGACCCGCTTTGCCAAACACGCGACATGACAGGAAAAGCCCCTTCCTTTGCACACTTTTCAGTTCTCGCCGCGGCATCACATTAAAGCATAAATCTGGGTTTGTGAGATGCAAGTTTTTCTAAATCGAGCTTTGCATAGATAAGCCACGAGGCTAGGGAAGAAGACGGAGACAGAGTCGAGGGAGGCGCAGGCCACGGGTGTGGTCACATGGCGTCTAGCTGCAGGCCAGGCGTGGTCAGTGGAGACGTCGCCCCCGGAGGCCAGGAACTGAGAGGGGAGGAGGAAACTGACCGACATGAAATTTGAGTTTTGATTAGAATGCTATGGGTGGTCTCCTGATAACTGCCTGAGAATCCAAAATGTACATGAAAACACAAGTGGGTAAATTTCTTAATAATACCACTTCTGAGTGGAAAACAACGACAATATGTCAAAATCAAGGCAGTAGCCACAGAGTTCTGCTTCTGAAACTAGGTCATTTATATTTGGGTTTTATTGCCTCAAGATCGCTGAGAAGCCTTAATAAGTCAGACTGGACGACACAGCGTAAGCCACGGCCTGAATATTTTGTAATTTTTAGTAATACACGTCTCCTATTTAGACGTAGGAAATGCCAAAAACACCCGCAGAACGATGAGGGCGACAGTGGGCTAATTTCAAATCACTAACCTGGCTCTCCACGGTGGGGGTCAGATGCCGATTTCTTTTTGTGTGATGAAATAACACTGATCTTCTAACCAGAAGAAGCACAGAGGAAAAGCCCCAGAGGTACGAGCCATACCACGCAGGGGAGGTGGATTTTGTTAAAAGTACACGCCAACAAAAAGTAGTTATAGGTGTCATTTAATAAAGGCTGCTGGGTTCTAGTCCAAAACAGAAAACAAAGACCTACAGCGCTTCGTGTCCTGGGTGGGACAGAGCCGACTCCCTCTGAGCCAGGCCACTTATTCAAAGGAGAGTCGTCACCCACTGCCTTGCTGGGAAGGAGAAGCCTGACGGACAGGAGACTGGGGGTTCAGTGCTATTCCTGGAGTTGACGCGTGGCTGGGCACCTCGCTGGAGGGCCCCCCAGGATGCTCTAAGGGGGGAAGACTGGGCACAAACAGGCAGCTTCTATGCTTTTCCCCAGTGAGTCATTTCCAAGCAAGACAATGGACGTGATGGCTTTGAATCAAATAGAAACAATATGGAATAAAATAGAAGCCTTACGTGGGGTTTCCAGAGTTAACCTGCATGGAATGAAAAGATCTGATAGTAGAATGTGTTTATCTTCTGATTACCTATCAAATGTAATCCAAGTTTTTTTAAAAAGTTACTCACCAAAGCAGACTCTAATATTTTCCACAGGGAACACTTTGAATCAATCTAATAACCTAAATTAGACATTAATATTTAGTAATCTAAATTAGATCTCTAATAATCTAAATTAGACATTTCAACTTCATATTCATTATTGTAGAAACTATTTATAATCCAGCTCTCATGTGACATGATATTCCTTATTGTATTAATCCACTCTAGGAATCCATGCTTAAAAAAAGAAAAGTAGCATAGTAACATTTAAAGTATACTCTCTCTCTCTATCAGAAATAAATAAATAAAAACATTAAAATTTTTTTTTTAAAAAAAGGGGCTCCTGGGGGGCTCAGTCGGTTGAGCGTCCGACTTCGGCTCAGGTCATGATCTCACGGTTCGTGGGGTCAAGCCCCATGTCAGGCTCTGTGCTGACAGCTCAGAGCCTGGAGCCTGTTTCGAATTCTGTGTCTCCCTCTCTGTCTGTGCCCCCCACCTCAGAAAAAAAAAAAACATTAAAAAAATAAAGTATAAACCAGCTATTTAGGAGTTCGGGGGGGTCACAACATTCAATTTTCTGTGACAGACCAGGACGTCACATGTGTGATCTCACGTCCGGATTCCTCTGTTGATGCGTGTTGCATTAGCAGGACTTAGGGGCTCCTGGGAAATAACCAGATGGAGGAGGGGGTGCCCCGCCACGTCAGAGCCCGGCCAGATGGAACGGGGGGACCCGGGGGAAGCCGGTAGCTGAGATGCTCAGGGAGAGCTGTGCTGGGGAGCCACGAGTGCAGCCCCAACCCCACTACGGGTGCCCCATTTTCTCCCCTACCTGGTCCCGCATGTGTCCCGGACCCCGACACTCACCGCTCAGGACATTCAACGGCCCCTTACACTTTCCTTCAGAGCCGCCCACCCACAATTAACCTACAAGAATGGCCCAGTCGCCGAGTGGCCCCTCGACGCTGCTGCAGTCTGTGGAAATACACATGAAAATCAGAAGGCCTGGTTCTCCTGGGGGAACCGGTCCGGGAGGGTCAACGACTGAGGAACGGGCAAAGCCCCCACACGAGCAAGGGCAGCTCGGCACGCGGGGGCCGCGGGCACAACCCCCAGGCTGACACAGAATGGAAGAGGTCAGAAGACGTAGACGGGACCGGCCCGTTTCTGGTCCACGCACAGGACCGGCCGGGGCAACCCCCGCCAGCCAGAGGAGGGCACTTCTAACCTAAAAGTCTCAGTGAAGGTCCAGAGCCATTTCTATTTACTACTACGTCCCTAAGAATCTATTTTAAACATCTAATCTTTTTACTTTTTACATAAGGTAGCAGGTATCATCCACCTGAGAACAGGACCTTGTCAAATCCTGCCGATGGGCAAACTGGGGAGATGGGGGACACCCCCCCCCCCGTGAGGCGCTACCTCAGGAGCACATGATGGAGCGAAATTAGATTTGTAAATGAACGGACGTTACTCTTTTCACGGAGGATTCATCTTTCGTCTCAAAGCCACATCAGAGCACGTGATCACTACAGGAACGTGGCTAATTTCAACGGCAGACACACGGGCACACACACACCATTCTGCGTGTTCTGCTGACGACACAGAAAACGTACCCAGATGATCGAACTGAGGGCCTGTACCTGGGACTGCTTTGAGCTACTGGGTGGGTGAGTGTGACTGTCAGCTTTCTGCATTTTTCAGAAGTTTCTACGGTAAATGTTACACGCTTCTGTGATCAGGCTGGGACACCATGTTGGGTGTACAGTTTCAAAGAACAAACAGTTCCCTGTTCCTGAGCAATCTTTCCTAATTCTGGTTTTGAAAAACCAGCACTTAAAATATTTAAAGCCTTGGAGAGGTTTTAACCTTTTTGGTGCCCTTCCTTAGAAAGTAACTAAATAAAGTTATTATGGGGGGGGGGGGAAGTGTGGCCTATTTAAGAAATCAGTTCCTGAGTCCACAAAAGCTTAGTAATTAGTGAACAAGTAGTGTATTCACATGAATGAAAAATACGGGAAGGGTATGGTTTATGCTGAATCACTATACTGCAGAACTCTGGAAGTTGGCTAACATTTGAGGGAATCTGAATTCCAGCTTTAGAAGCTGGTTTGCCCCAGGAGCTGGCACCAAAAAAATCACATCCGATCACGGAACGGGTTTATTTGCAAGCCAGAGTTCTAGATTAAGTACACTTTGCATTTACTACATTTTGGAAAACATGCCCTTATCCCATAAGGGGCTCCTATTTTTAATTAAATGTCAAAGGCTGCAGGGAAAAGGAGCGGTCTGTTTGGAAACGAGTCTGTCTCAAATCTCAACAAGAAGGAGCCCTCTGTAGCTTGGCTGGCACTGGCTGGGCCTTCTGGTCACCCCTGGCAAATGGTGCACGTGGCTCTGGGTGAACCCAGACCCGGGCACGACGAGGAACCTCACCATGCCCCTGGGGGGCCTTCCGCGTCCACTTGGGGCTAGAAGAGCATGAACACAGAAGCCCAAGATTCCCTTCAGGAACCTTCTGTGCGCCAGAGAATGAAATGCTGCAAAAGCTGGACTTGAATTCGTATGTGGGTTTCATCAGCAAGCAGAATACTCTCTTGTATCACCTCGTTTAATGCTACATTGTTGCTGCAGCTTCTGAGCTCAGCACAGAAGTGTTTGTTACAAAGGGAATAAGTAAGAGCAGGGCCCATAGCAGACAGAGGTGGTATCGACCCTGAGAAAGACTTGGAAAAAGTTTCCTTTTTGTGGATAGCACTTTACTGCCCCCTTTTGCACTTTCACATCAGAACAAGATTCTGCGCAAACTTTCTCTGAAACCAGAGAGAGTGGGGTGTCGCTACAGGGTGTCAGCTTTATCCAGAATTAGGTCACCAGATACCATGACTCGGAATAGCAGGTGATCACCTTAAAACTTGAAGCGAGCGCACCATGATCCTGACAGTGGCTCCAACCCTCCAAGAAATAAGAGAGTAATTGGAGGTCCTAACTGACATTTTCTGCTTTAATTCGAAAGTGAGAGCTGGGACAATTGATTGTTTTCACAGGTGCCCTTCTTTCACACTTTTCTCAGACAAATATCATCTGCAACATGAACCTGATTTATTCAAGGAAAAGAAAAGGGGCATAAAAGCAGGCTATACAATATGGGACCATTAAAGTGTTATAAATCTGAGAGCTGGGGGAGGGGGGGCGGGCGGCTGCGTGTGTGAGGCGGAGGGGTGCCTTTCAAGCTTCACACCAATGACAAGCAAAATCTCTTCCAGAAAAAGAAAGATGAGAAGCACAAAAATTCAAATGCACAGTGAGTTGATGGGTGCACAAACCAGTTTACCAACTTTTCAAGGTGAGGCGGGATAGTATTTGTGCCTCTCATTGCTGTGTATGCTGGAAAAAAGTATTCAACTCCAGCCTAAAGGAAAAGCCTTATTTATAAAATCCTAAGATGCAAAGCCAGAGGCCTCACTCTGGCCAATGACCTCGACTTGCCTTCGACTGTCTGTGTGCACTGCTGTGTACGCTTTTATTCAAATGTAATCCGTTTCCCTGTCACTCTACAATTACTGTACGAGTCAAAATAATATTAAATTTCACAGCCTGCAATGCTGCACAACTGAATGAAAACTGACTCCTTTTGATGATAATCTTGTTTTTTCTTTGTGACATAATGCTCAAACATTGGTGGGCTAAAGTAAATTTTATTTTAGGGTGCTCAAATATTCTCATGGTTTACGTTTCCATTCAAGAGAATAGTGCAAGTGATTTACTTAAGTTTTATCTGTTTCACTGTAATAAAAACTTCCAATTCACAGGCTGGCCTAGAGCAAGCTGAGGTTGGAAAAGGTATCTTCGTACACTTACGGTGCACACCCAGTAATGCAGAGAATTGTTGACTCACTCTATTATACACCTGCCACGAAGGTAATACCATGTTAACTATACTGGAATTAAAATAAAAACTTAACAAGAAAGAGGAAAAGGTATCTTCGTCTGTAAGTCAGACGTTAAGCGAGTCACTATTTTCTCTTCCCGTGTTCACAGAGAAGAGCTGATCTCTGCCATGGAGTTAAAAACAAACACATGGCCACTTACAACAACGGCAACAACAAATAGGGGTTCTTATTTACCCTTCTCTCAAAACTTTCAAAAAAGTCACCCCATGAAGTCTGTAGCTAGAGAAGGCAAAACTGGGGTGCTGGGAGGCGGAGTGGCAAAGCAATAGGGAAGTGAGTCACTCGGGCCAGGTCTGCCCTGCGAGCTGCTCCCCGCCGGCCCCATTAGTGGAACAGGTATTTCAGACCCCGCAGAGGCAAGAGACGCTGGGAGCTGCTTTCCCAGCTGGGATGTGTTTGCACCTGTAAGGTCTTGTTCCAAACCACGCTTTTAGTGAGAGTCTATAAAGGAAGGTGGTGCTCCTGTTATTTATAGGTGAGGCCCCAGAAAGAAAAGTGGCTTTCACATACGTATAGGAAGAAATTCAAGGGGCACTTCCAGATGGTCTCTGTTGTCTCAGGCAGAAGTGTGTGGATCCATTTGCTCATCTACTTGAGTGGGAACATCAGAGACGAAAGGCACATGTAAAGCACGAAAGGGAGTGGCTTGGCGTTTTGAACACTGGAAGGAATGGAATTAAGATCTCCATGCTCAGCAACATCGCAGTCTATGTGTGGGTGTCTCTTCCTTCCATCCCTTTCTTCCCTATCATCACGCCTTTTTTTTTTTTTAATTCTAAAGAGTTTTGCCTATTTAGATAAGCAACTCACCCATGTTTCATGGGTGAATGAAACCTCTCCCCTTTGGTAGGGGAAACAGCACTGAGAGAAAGAGGCACACCAAGGGGGTCCAATTCCTGCTCTTCAGGCTGGGTGGGGTGTGACCCCCGAGAGTGAGCCTGTTGTGTTTACTGACGGATGCCCGGCCCCGCACCCCAGAGTCCTGCACGGAGTAGATGCTCCGAATGAACGCTTTGATAAGTACGGTTTCAGAGGAGTCAAAACTCTGTTCTCTCTTGATACACGCCAGCCAACGCAGTTCACAGGGCTGTGCGCAATCGCTTTACAACTAGCCATCTAAGCGCCTGCCTCCTGCGCCCTTCCTGCTTCCCAGGCTCGGGAGCAGGGTCATGGACGGGTGCGCGGTGGGCACTGGACGGGAGACAGCCCAGAGAGGAGGGGAGAGGGGAGAGAAGTAAAGCGGGTCCCACAGCAGCCCGGTCTGCCCTGCGGACATCACAAAGGAGACGTCCACGCAGATCCCCCCTGAACTGTATTTGGTGAAAATGCCCACACCGCACCGCTGTGCCTGTGCTCAGTACAGTCCCTGCTCAGGCACCGTGTGATCAGCTTGGATGGGGCTTCACCAAACCGCCCCCACCCCTGTCAAATGCACAGGAATGAAATAGTCTTAAGCTACCAGAGCAGGGCCGCCTGACTCCATTACACTGAGGGACACAGGACGCGGACAGATGGGGAGGAAGGCCTGGCTGAGACCTCTGGCCGGCTATGTGGTCAGCAGGTAAGCAGACACGTCGTCCTGGGGAAGATGCGAGCAGAGGGGCTCCTTCTGGAGACAGGAGGAGCCCAGGCGGCCCGGCTTCCTGAAACAAACTGCCTCAAACTTGCACAGCGTCCAAAGCCAGATGGGATATACTGAATGGATCCACAGGCAAGACGCCAGGATCCCAGTTTGCTGTAGAAATAGGCCTGGACTTGATTTGAGTCTTCTCAGCTCTGACAAGCTGGAAGCTGGCACAGGTCCCAAAATCCAAAATAAAATGGCATTTAATTGTGACTAGACTCTAAAAAAGATGTCATACTATCTCCTTAGCCTGACACGCATGCTCAGCGCCTTACCAAAGGCAACTCTCCTCGGAGATCTGACCTCTTTTTCTCCCAGCGAAGAGATGATCAAATATTTAAATTCTTAAGAGGATAGTGTTAATAGTCAAAGGAATAATACTCGATAAATGCATTAATATTACATACTATCATAGCTGTCTAGTTTCCATGGGGTAGAACTTTGTTATCAAAGATTCAGAGGGGCCATTTAGAATTATAATATCCGTCACAGGAAAGGTTCTAAATCAAGGTTGACAAGGAAAGAGTTACTTATACCTTGAACTTTTTTTTTTTTTAACCCACCTTGTATGCACTTACGTACTGTTTTTGGTAAACGTAGGATTAATTTAGTCATATGATTTCTGATAACTTCACTCAATCACATGAGAGAAAGGCAGAGAATGAAGAGAAGGGGTCCTAGAACCAGAGTAATCAGGTTCAAATGCAGACTGTACCGCTTGGTAGCTATAGGACTTGGGGCGAGTTAACGAATGTGCCTTGGTCTCCCCATCAATATTGCAGGAACATCAAGGCACCTCCCTCAGATGGTTACTGTGAAGGTTTAATGAGTCAGTATTTGTCAGCTGTTAGAGTGGCATCTGGTATATAGCAGGAGCTCTCTACCACTGTTGTTAAAACCAACTGGGTCCACCAGGTTAAGTCGGTTTCTAAAGAGGAAAGAACATGAAACATATAATGGGAAAAATGCTACTCTGCCCATCCCTACGGGCTGACTCATGCATGTGTTCAAGAACAGCACAATCTCTTGCTCCATCCTGCACGGGGACACAAAGTGGATTCAGCCCAGGCTCTGCCCAGTCCACGGTGGAGAAACGGGTGTCTCCATGTTGAACATGTTCCAACAAAGCATCAGGGGTAGGGGGAGAGAGGAGAGAGCATCCGCCTTATAGGAGAGGGGAAGTAACGCGCTTCACATAACAAAGGATGAGCAGAAGTCTGGCAGGTGAACAAAATACAACACGGCAAACCTTAAAAGGTGAACGGGTCATGTTGTAATCTTTATTAACACGTCATTTTTGTGTATTCTGCGTTTGTATATGGTAGGCAAAGTGAGCCATAGCCCGACACACAGATATTCAATTGGTTTTTATTAACAATAGTTGACATTTATTGCTTCACTGTGCCAAGCACGGAGCTCAGCTCTTTTGATCCTGACCACAATTTTATGACTCTTTTATTCATCACTATTAGATTACCGCCTCCATTTTAGAGACGGGACACGGAGCATACTCCCTCAGTCACACAGGGGAAAAACAGCTGCACTGGTACCTCAAAAAGCCAGATTCCAAAGCATGTACTCTTAACTCCATGAAAATAGCACTGGCCTGGGTGTCTTCGCTAAATCAAACTTCCTGACCCTCCCATGACCATCATGTGCATCTTGGAAACCAGAAGACACCGTTCACTGTCCTATCAAGAAAGGTAGCTGACATCACTGTTAGCTGTCCCACGCCGGCTGGTGTGTAGGGTCTGTCTGTGAGCTACGCTCAGATGTGGATGCTTATGGATGGTACCCTTGATGGGGACACGCACACACACACTCTCAGCTGCAATGTTACTACTTTGACTGGCTCCCTGCGTTTTTCAGAGACCTCCTGGGATGGTGTCCTCCACCTTGGCTTCCCTCTGCCACTTCAGGACTTAAGTTTCTTGAGGGTACAGGCAGTCCTTTCTCTCATCAGAGCCTAGTAACGGGGCCTCAGAGTTAACAAATGCTTACTGACTACATCAATGGTTTATCCACTGCGGATGATCCCTGTGGCCTCCACCAAGGCCAGGACCACAGGTTTCCTTGAAGATTCCAAAATAGCCTTAGAAAATGATGAGCTAATGTTCAGCTGTTTCCAAAAAAAAAAAAAAAAAAAAGGTGATTTAGGGCAATGGTTCCCAAGGTGTGGTCTCCGAGCGACACCAGCGGCAGCTGAGAGTTTGTGAGAAATGTAGCTTTCAAGTCCCGCCCAGACCTGGGTCCAGCAAAAAACTCTGTTTTAACAAGCCTTCCAGGTCCCTCTGTGGCCTCAAGTTCTAGGGCCACCGTTCTGGAGGGTAAGTAGATCTCTAGTAATATGTGACATGTCAACACAGCACGAGCAGCCACAAACATACACCTGGGTTGTGTCTGGTCACAGGACTAATTCTTATTGGATGTCCCCACTAGCTCCTAGGTGGAGACTGCCAAAAAGAAACAGCTCTAGTCCCCACCTCCTAGGGATAGAGAGGGCCCTAAAGGGGATTAAGGCTTACAGTATGAATCATGACAGTGCAGTGTATAAGGTTTCCTATACCCTCGTTATTTAACTAAAGAGCTGGGGGATTACAGAGACAAGATTTAAAGAAATTATGTTTGATCTATGTCATAAAGAGGGCACTCATCTAGGGGAATCTGTAAGCTTTATGAGACAGTCCATTATAATGAAGATCCATTTGCCTACAGACAAGGGGGGGATTGGGAGCTTACAAGAGCTTGTTTTTATCTAACATGAACCTCCAATTTAGCTCTGGTAGTTAGATGAAAACTGGCATTTTCTAGTTTCTTTAGCAGGTAAGTTACATTCTGAGCTGGCCCTGCACACGACCAGCCTGGCCCACTCATTCGTAAGACAGCTGTGGCTCAGGGCACAGGTTTCAGGCCACTGTGAGCCAGCTCAACAACGAGTGGAAAGAGCGAAGGACCAGGATTCAAAGGCATTTCATCAGGTGGTTGAACCACGCTGTGGCTCAGGTCACCCATCAGAACCCTGGAGGCTGCGGAGAAGCTGGAAACTCTAATTCGCCAGAGGGAGTGTGCTGGGGAGCAATACAGTGGGCGGACCACAGGGTGCTGGACCCAACAGACACACACACACACACACACACTGCATTACAAGCACACAGCCCATAACTACCACCCAAGCCAAAGGACTGTCCGCCATCACTTTCCTTCAGTACAAACACCTTGCCTCTCCTGGGGTCACAAATGAGAGTAGCACTCATAATTATTCTGGGGTGACACGGGAGGAATCCGTACGAGGAATGCCTTGGGCACAACAGGGATGTACCCAGCAAGTACTGGAAGACCTCTACAAGGACTCTAATTAAGCCTGGATGCAAATAAGCTTAAATTGAGAAAATAAACTGGACTCTTCCCTCGTTTCATACAGAAAGCATGAAGAATCTATAGTGCTGGAAAGCCAGAGCTTTCAAAGCAAAGCACATCACCTGTGGTTCACTCCGAGCATCCTGAACGTCTGTCTGTCCACCATTGAGTTGTTAGGACCTTCACCTATCTGTACTTTTAGAGAAAGAAAATAGCAAACTATTACTACTTCACTGCAACCATTTCCCCCTTCATATTCTGGGTAGAGAATTAGTGAGGGCAGAAATGGCTTGTTTTTCCCTTAATGGAGTGTTCTCCCACTAGTTTCTTTTTTTTTTTTTTTTTTAATTTAGCAAGCACGCACTTCACCAGCCACAAAATGCTTTGAACTAGAATTACACGTTTGAGTTTATACAGGAAAAAGGAAAATAAAGAGCCACTGCCAATTCTCTGCGGGAGCGGCAGAAATCGGTTCACCTGGCATTCGGTGTGCCTGGAAAACATGTCATAACTGATCACCTACTTTTTTCATCGGCGCACCAACTCCAACCATCCTTATCTCTGGGACGGCTTAAATAGGCTTACGCAGGTAGAAGGAGAGGCCAGAACGCCACACAACGGACAGTGGACAGGAGGCATGGCTCCCCTGCTCCATTTAATCACTTTAACCCCATTCCTAGTAGAAAGCCGGAGGCCAGGGCAATTCAGCGTCTCCTTTTGTCATTTGCCTGCCATAAATATGCACCAGTCTGCATATGAAAAGCTGAAGGAGGCCGCAAGCTTGCTGGACATTTATCATGCTCTGTTCCCTGTTAACAAGCAAATGCTATAGCTGAATGGGCCATTAGCAATCATTGTCAAATGTAGAATGCAAGGTGCTTGGATGTGACCAGCTTGTAAATTAGGGGGTGTCCCTTCTCTTTGGAGAATCTAGACAAGTGCAAAGGACCTTTTGATATGGGTTACTGAATTAGACTAGAAAGGAAGGTAACGTAGCAGGCACTGCGCATGGGCAAGTGCATGTGCAGTAAGTTTTAAATGGCTTCTGATCTATGAAAGCTACACAGCAATGACCAGAACAAACGGGTGACAAAGGCGATAAACCCCAGCCCTGCCAAGCAGAGGGTCGGGTCAGCTCCGTATTAAGAACCAAAACAACGCAATGGGTCTGAAATAGAATATTTGAGATTTGCTGAAAGTCTCAGACACTCCCGGAACAAGTTGGTCTAGAAGGGCCCCGTGTTGCTGTTACAGAGAACAGCATGGAGCCCCGTTCGCCCACTCCATCAAGAAAGACACTGGGGGTGTTTGTGGCTTTCAGTATTGTCAACGCCTTGAGAGTTCAGACTCTCCCAAAGAAATGCTGAGACTCTTCTAAAACACCAAATAGGAGGCAATAAAACAAATACTTCTTCGCTGGCATGACCCAATTGGCGGATGTCACTCTGCCTGTAACCCAACCGTGGTTTCAATGGCTTGTTTTGTTTAATGACTAAAATGGAAAGTGTGGAAGGCAAAAACAAAAGTCTAGTTTACTCTCGAGGTTGTTCAAGACCGAAGGCAGTCAGACCCTACAGCATGGCGACTTTTTCGTGTTTGTTTTCAACTTTAAAGTGGGGCAGTGCTAACCCTTTCCAATCCGACCATCCCATTCAACTCGAAGGTGAAGACTCGCATCGGTGAGTAAAACATCATCTAGATGGAGCCCACTGGTTTGGTTCTACTGGATTACTGCTGATTCAAACCCCCCACCCCTTGCTTTTATTGTATTATATATTCTTTTCCAGGGTGGGAAGAACCAAACTTGGAGAAGAGCTCTCCGGCTGAGGGAGAGGAAGAATATGGAATGTTTACCCTTGCTTCTCCCATGCGGTGGGAGAAGGTGCTGGGTCT
This sequence comes from Hyaena hyaena, assembly GCF_003009895.1. NCBI lineage: Eukaryota > Metazoa > Chordata > Mammalia > Carnivora > Hyaenidae > Hyaena > Hyaena hyaena. The sequence continues at coordinate 1,451,104 of NW_024080654.1, forward strand.
GAAACCTGGCTACGATCCAAAGGTCCCCCTTGCTTGCAGGGAGCTCCAGCCCTACCTTCCCCTCTGGTTTCTGAGCCTTCCCAGCATGGCCCTGCCTCAGGCCCAAAGGGATGAAGGCGAGGACGGCCAAGGGCAGTTAATCCTACAGAATGGCTGTCGCTGTCAGGCCAGGAGTTAAAAGGGAAAATCTTGCAGGCTTTCACCACGGCGGTGATCCGAAGTTTTAATCAGCCCCGTATCTCAACCTCTAAGAGAAAGGGCGGCCAATGAAATCTACCTTTGCCATATTATCCACCATCAATGAGCAAGAACTGAGCGGCTTTCTTTGCTGCTTTAACCATCCCGGGCCACAAGTAGGGCTTTCATACTTTCTAATCCCAGTCTCCAAGTCTCTGTGGTTCTCACATAATAGCCCACAGCCTGCAGCAAGGGGGCTGCGCCTCACACCCTTTTCAGGGACGTGTCATTTCCAACATCAAGCTAATCTATATGTTGCCATGGCTTCCCCCTTTATCTGCCTTTACATCTTATGAACTGCATGGATTTACCACATTATTTTTATCTGAAAGACAGAAAATGGTGGTTTTATTGCCATACAATCAGATTACTGCCGCTGGTTTCTCTATGCCTTTTTACCATACTTCAATCAAAAGGGATCAGTTTCTTTATACTCTGCACTTGATTTACATTACATCTGTAAAGACCTAGTCTGGGTTGTAATCCCCTTATTAACTATGACCAGGGTTGATTTGCCTAAAAATAAAAGCAAATTGTGTCAGACCCTTTCACTTTGTTTTTGAGTCGGAACTACAAAATGGATTACTGAAGAAATCTTCAGAGTTCACACGGCTAGCATAGCACTGAATTTAAAACAAGAATTAAACAAGTTAAACAGGGGGCCGTGTCAATGGTTTACATTTTCCATCATGGGAGAAGGGCTGAGTTCCTTATGTCTTTGTATTCTCTGGCTTTACAGAGACAATGAAGCCACAGGAGTTTTTCCAAGCTGTTCGGAACACTGTCCCATTCGCCATCCTTCTCCTTTGCTTTTCTTCTATCCCTCTTCCCAGCCCATTCTAATCCCATCCCTTAAAAAAAAAATGGTTGGGGAGGGGGAGAGCTCTTCCCTGAAAGAGCTAATTCCTGCCTAGAAGCTTATAGCTCTATGGGTTCTGCATATTTTAATCAAAATATTTTAAACAGTTGAACACTCCTATTTAAGGCTCTCCTCCGCTACACAAAGGCTGAGCTCATAAGCAAATCTATGTAGATGTATGATAAGTGACCTGAAAAACAGGCTCTTTATGTCAGCAGCCAACGAAAGCAGAGATTAGACAGACAGAAGTGCCATTTTCATCACTATTTCTTACGAGAGCCCTGCTTTTTGTCGACTTTGTGATGGAACGGTTTAAGAATAAAGTTTTCAGAAGATGGTAAAGAAATACCCTTTCTACAAAAAAAAAAAAATATGTCCTTTTTTGCTGAGGGTCTATAGTCTGTGTTTCCTTTCCCTGCCACTCCCATTCCGATGACGCATGGCTGCAGTCACGCTGGGATCTCAGATCGTCCCCCATTAGGCAGACGCTCTGGGAAACATCACGCTAAGGTAGATGTCACCCTCGGCCTCCTGCGAGCTGCGGAAGGCAAGGTAGCACAGGCTGTCTCGCTCCCGCTGCAGTGTCCCTCCGAGGATAATTACTGCGCTGATCCACCAACCAAAGGAGTCCTCTCAGGAAATTTACAGATAAGAGGTTTTACGATAAGTGGTCGAAATGCCCCATGACTCTTCGGCCAACTTCCCACGGAGACACCATGCCACACCATGCCGATCTGCACTTTTCAGCTGGTCTGGGGGAAAGGGCTAATTCACCTGTCCTTCTACCACTGCCTGGGAGTCGGAAGCGTTCGGGAAATTTGCAGTCATTTGCATTTCTTTACATCCACAGGACAAGTGTCAACAGCTACGCTTTGTGAAAGATTTAGAACCGAGTGCTTAACAAATCATCTTAACCTCCAGCTCCCGTTTCTGAGGCTTGAGGCTGTAATTGCCGAGGTTAAAAAGCGCGGTCCCTAGACACACGATTCCCAAATAAATTCTCTTCTTGCCTGAAAAGGAGGCGGCCAAGCATGTTGTGAGACATCGCTTCAGCTCCGTCTTTGTGCTCGCCCTGGCTCAGTTGTCCTGAAGAACAACGACACTCGATTACCTATAGTTTATCATCCTGACAAAATGTGAGGAATGTGGATGGGAAAGCGCTCACAATTTCACCCCTGGTGTTTTGTGCTTTTTTCTCTCTACATTAAAACCGACAAGATTAACCCAAACGCAAACTGTGGAGCACAGTTCAAGGGGCTATTCAATCAGTGTTGAATGTGCATTTGTTTATCTACAAAAATAAGAATTTCAGACACAATGGAAGGCAGGCTGGCTTATATATGGCATTGAATGGACTGTTTAAACAGCACTATCCTTTGTAGTTTATTTTATCAATCTCTGACAGGTCCGTATTTATTCAGAGCCTGACTGTGGTGGGGCCCACGTATCATAGGTTATCTGGATATTATCCAGCCATTCTTTTGTATGAAGACTATCGATATCAGGAATTCACCATTCTGCAGGGGAAAATGACAGGGGAAAAGCAGAATGAGCTGTTAACTAACTAGTATATGGTGCACAGGGTAGTGTCCCCCTAGACATGAGAAATTAATGCGCGGCTGAAACCTTCAACGAAGTCAGTGCAATGCATTGTAGGATACCACACCAGTACAGCCTTGCTCACTCTAACGTGGGCATCTTTTAGAAGAGGCAACTATTTTATTCTGGCAAAAACATCACGCTTGTTAAAGCTGTTCTACTGAAATGTTAATTGGAAATGAAAGCCAGGCTTTGCAATTCTCTGCCTAGTTGGGGGGGGGGGGGATGTTGTGGGGTGGGGAGGCTTAAACAACCTACCAGGCAAAAACGGAGGCAAGCCTACGGGAGCCTGTGCATGAGATGGGAGTGACCCACCTCGCAGGGCAGCCGCTAATGTTCCAGGATACAGAACTTCTTTTGATGGCTGTATAAACTCTCAGGGACAGCAGACAGTGTGATTAAAGTAGTTATGGAGACGGTGAATTTACAAAGGATTTTCTGGAGCCTGCATCCAAACAGCTGCTCGCGCTCCCTATGTCGACCACCTGCTAAAAAAAGCTGACCTCCGAATGAAACAAATCTAATTACTGATGGCTGCTTCATTACAAATGAATTGTTCCACAGTTCACAGGAACTGATGTGAAACTTCCATGCATTTGATTACCTTTCTGCCACATCACATTTACGGACTGAAACTTTCCCCTGGAAATAAACAGGCAACTTCCCGCAAATAAAGCAACCCCTTGGCACGAGGGGTTTTTATTCATCCTGCAACTTAGAAAAGGCTCTTTCATATCATTCCTCCAGGAAGAAATCTTTCTGATCTCTCAAGCTAGCCTTCAGTTGCATTCTTTCTTAAGTAGACCTTTTCCAGGGACAAATTATCCAGTCCTCCAGGCAAGCCATTATCACAAGGATTTTAGAAGAAATTCTACTCTGAAGGACTGGAGCACTCACAGCCAACAGACACCTCATTGGGGCAGGGAGGCAGGCTTCTCCAAAACGCAGGCCTCCAGAGGGCCTCCAGCTCTGTGGCCGAAGCACAGAAAAACAGAGCAATCCTAACTGTCAGAATGGTGAGTAAAACACCAGTCACCTCTCCCCCCACCCCCCACCCCAAATACATTAGGACAAGAAGATACTGATGGCTGTGGTGGAAGTAATCCTTGTTTCTACGTTTTCTTCCAAGTAGGTATTTCTAATCTTCCGGATACACAGCGAGGAGTAAACAGAGACACATATACACTGAGCTGAGCAATGGAAGGCTTAATGCGAGTTTCTCTGGACGAGATTTAAATGTAAATATTAAACCCTGGTGGGGGGGGGAGGGGAACCAGCCTCCCCAAACAATCCGTCAGTGAAAGTGCAAAGTGGAGCGGTGCAGACAGCCTGGGGGAAGAGGTGAGGGCTGGCGCCGAGAGCATTGCGCGTGGAAGAGTGACCTCTGTAGGCGCAAAGCGAACACTGGCTGGCCTGGTCCCCGCTCGCCCAGCCTGGGCTCCCGGGACCGCCCGGCCCGGGCGCCGGCTGCTGCGCTCGGGTCTGAGCCCGGCGCCTTCCCGCACCTCCGGGAGCCTCACCACTCCGGGTCTGGGGATAGATGTCACTGCGACCATTTTCTCAGCAAGCACAAATCTTACCTTAAAGAAAAAAACAGTAGTCCCTACAAGGCCGGGCGCATGGGAGGGGGTGGCACTGAGTAACTTTTAAATAGGAGCAGCGTTGGAAAGTGCCAGCTAGCGTCGTGCAAGAATGTGTTTAATCCGATGTTTGGCTGGGACGTGTCTTGCCCTTATAGCAGGGAATTCTTGGTAAGCAGGTTGGTGAATTTGAAATGTATCACTTTTAAAAGAGTGGATGTAATTTTTTAAAATGTGATTTGTAAATCAACCCCCCCCCCCACCGCCCCCCATCTCTTTACTCCTAAATCCATGGCCAACTTGCCTGTCTTCAATTAGGCCACTGACTTTCCTTCTGATCTCAAAGGCTTATTACTCCAGGAACCAGCCAAGGTTTCCACACTTTCCCCAAGTTTCCCAAGGCTAAAATCCCATGATTGTGTAAAAACAGTTCTGCATTTGATTCGAAATGTACCCCAAGAAGGAGCTAATACGCACAACTGAACGCACAGGCACCTAATTACGAGTCACCGCCGTATAGACTGAGGGATGAATCGCCTTTTCTCAATTCTAAATATGTCTTATGCCGGCAGCTCACGCCGAAAGTTAATCTTCACAAGGCCTAGCTTTCTCGTGGCCACACTGTTCGGTAAAACCAAGTCGGATCCAAGGATCCCATTCCTACCCAGGCTTCCCCAAGCGCCAAGGCCTCAGGAGCCGCGTCGACTGGGCAGGGCCTCAAGCTTTTGCAGAAAGCGCCCTTAAACACCAAGTCCGCCAACTGGACCGCGAAGAGTTCGGGGCCACTGGTTTAGAAGCGAAGGGCGCAGCCGACGAGCCGAGAGCTCTGCGGGAGCAGCCGCGGCCCGCGCCCCCGGCGGGGAGGAGACGGCTCGCCGCCCGAGTTCTCCGGCGGGGCCGGCGAGCTCCCCGCGCACCCTGGGGCCGGCGGCGCGCTGCGGGGCTCCGGGGGCAGCGGGGGCCGCTCGGCCGACCCCGGCTCGGCGCCCCCGGAGCGCGCGGCACCCACCGCTGCCCGCAGCCCCGCAGCGCGCGCGCGCCGGCCCGGCCCGTGGCCCCGTTCCCGTCCGCGGGAAGGAGTGAGGGCCAGGTACGGCCGCCGGACACTCGCCCGGACGCGACACCCGAGCCGCCGAGGGCTCCCCCTGGGGCAAGGGGGGCGGGGAAGGCGCCCCTCAGATCCGGCGCCCCGGCTGGAAAAGCCGGGCCAAGAGTTCCATCAAGTAAGATGTGGCGAGGGTGGGGGCCGGGGGACTTGGGGTGCGGGGAGCCGGGGTTCCCGAAACAAACAGGCCCCGGGGCTGCGCGGCTCAGCCCTTCCTCCCGCCCGGACGGCGCGACGCGGCGGACCCCGGGCGGGGCCGAGGGGGATCGCGGACGCCACTTACTTGGAGTTCGAGGAATTCCAATAGATGGGCTCTAAAACTATCGACCTGGAAATCGCAGTTCTGCATAAAACCATCAAAACTCCCCAGCAGTACTTCCACACGGGGTCCCTCCTCGCGGCCATGGCCAAGCCGCTCCCAGCTCCGCACGCTCCCGACGACGGAGGGAAGGGGCGCAGGCCGGAGCCCCAGTCCTCGGGGCAGGCACGGGGGAGAGCGCAGGCGGCTCCGGGGCGCGCCGGGCCGCTCCAGCCGGCGCCGAGGTCGGGGGCGCTCCGCTCGGGGCCCTCAGGGCGCGGGGCGGGGGCGCACGCGCGGGGCGCGGCGGCGCGGCGGGCTCGGGGCTCCGGGGCGCCGCGCCGGACGCAGCTCGGACGGCAGGCTCCCGTGCGGCTCCAGGGTGCCGGGCGCGCGGCGGCAGGGAGGGCGCGCGGCCGGGACACAAAGGCGGAGAGACGAGTCGCGCTGGCGGCGGGCGCCGCGCTCCGAGCGGGCCGCCTCGCACTATAGATCCAGGGGGGCGGGCAGCGGCCCGAGCGCGCGGGCGCCGCGTCGGCGCGGTTCCATGTCCCGGAGCGCGGGGCGCGGAGCGGCGAGGGGCGCCTCCGGGCGCGCGGGAGCCTCCTCGGTCTTCGCGGCCCCCGGCCCGCGGAGCAGGCAGGAGGGGCTCGGTCCCCGCCGCGGGCGCCGGACGCGCTCGGGCCTTTGTGTGCGGGGAGGGCGCCGGGACCGCCGTGCGCGCGGCTCCTCGCTCCGGCCGGCGCCGCCGTCCCCGCCGAGGAGAGTCAGCGCGGCCGGCGCGCTGTCAGAGCACTATAAACGCGGGGCCCCGCCCCGCGCCGCGCAGCCCATTGGCCTGCGGCCCAGCAGCCGCGCGCCGGTTGGGCGGCCGGCCCGTCCGTCATCCGCCCCCGCCCGGCATTGGGCGCCGCGAGGCGGGGCGCCGGCTGACAGGTGAGCCCCGCCCCCGGCCCCGGGCGGTGGCGCAAGCCGAGCGCCGCCGGGACCGCCAGGGACGCGGCCCTAGCGCGCGCGCCCGGCGCCTGTCCCGCGGCGGGGTGGGGGTGCCGTCCAGGACAGCCGGGGGTGGGGGTGGGGGGCGCAGCGGGGCCCCCCGTCCCCCGCGCCCTGCACGCGCCTGCGGTGCCCGGCAAGTTCTAAGCTCAGCAGAGGGACAACGTCGAGGGCGAAACTTGCCCCGCGGAAGGGAAGGCGGCGGGCTCCGCGCGGGTCTTCCCCGTTTGCGCGGGGTGTGCCCTCCGCGGGCCCGGCTCACACCCGCACGCGCGCCCCTTAGCTGCCCCAGCAGCCCCCCGAGCGCGGTGCTGCACACCCGACGTCGGTCCTGACGTCCGCGGCGGCCGGACCCGAGTCGACGGGGCCCGCGGGTGCAGCCGACTCCTGGGGACGTGGCGCCCGCGTCCCGGCCGCGCACCCTCCGCCCCCCGCGCCGGGCGCTCCCTGCAGGGTCGCCGGCACGCCCGCGCCCGCCGCGCGCCCTTCTCCTTAACTCGCCTCTGGGACGCTCTCACCCTCCCCGAGGTGAGCGAGAACTTGGGGTGCCGGTGACAAACAGCGGCCGAACGGAGGGGCGGCAGGGATTCCTCCCTCGGGCTCTGGCGAACGCCGGCCCAGAGGCCGCGGCGGCCGAGCGCCGGCGCGTCGCCGGCTTCCGCGGACCCACAGCGCCCGCTGGCGGCGGCCCGCCCACCGACTCCGCAGCCGCGCGCCGACCCTCGGCGGGAGCCCCGGCCGGGACCGGCACCGCACCTGCGGACCGCGAAGGTTTGGGAAAAGTGGAAAGAAGCATGCCGCCAACACGCTTTAAAACGCTCCTGTGTCCTCCCGGATTTCTGTAATGTTTGCAGACGCAACGAACCAGACGGAGTCCCTACCGATTCTATTTCTTCAGCTAAATTATCTACTAAACTGCGTTTAAAAATACATGGTAAAACATCTCGTTTAGACATTTACCAGTGTTTCTTTCACTCTTCTTTGTAACCACGTTGAAGACGTTTATGGGTAAGTATTCCTTTTTGGAAACATTAAACAAAAGTTAATGCACGTTTCCACTGGGAGTGTTAAAGATGTGTTTTAAGAGCAGTTTGTTACGATCGAAAACACTAAGGCACGGGGTGGGGGGGGCGGGTACCGAAAACATTCATATTATTACGGGTAAGTCTTTGAGAAGAAAACTATTTTATTTTCTCTGACTGCTAGTTTTAAAAGAAGCCTTCAATTTGAGGGAAAAATTTTTCTCAGATGCTCAAACATCACACACTGACTTGAAGTCCTGGGCGGGTTCCCACGAGGGCTAAAAACCAGGAAGGGGGCACATGGTATATTATTCATCACTTTATCACAGGGGCTAAAAGGGAGTGGTTTTTTAATAAGCCTAAAACACTTAAGGAATTCGTTTGAAATTTAATGTAAAGCTAGTGATTTTCTAAAAGAACTAAAACCAAAACAGTACCATGTTTTAAATTTGGCAAACTTATTTTGTAAAATTTAAGTTGTGACCTGTTTGCTCCTACACGTAAGGAGCTCTTACCACGTAAACTAGAGGAAATAAAGGAAATTTGCATAGTCTGAAAATAACCCTGGCTTCCATTTTTCGTAAATCAGATATTCACACATCGAAAGCATATTTACCCTGGGGGAAATGTACGTGTAAAACTTGCTTCTTTTTAAACAAAGAGGATACTTGATGAAAAAAATAAAATCCTACACAAAGATTATCATTGTATAACTAGAGCGTGAATAGTTATCAACTTATTTTCAGTAAACACGGATTATCTGTAGAGACTAGGTGAAAAAACATCAACAGTTAGCTATTTCAAGATGAAAATGTCCCTCTGTTTAGATAGTAATCTCAGTTCCATTGACCTGTGAAGGAGAAGAGGGCAGGGACCCCCTCCCCCCATCCTTGTGTAACTTTGGATTTCCCGGAAACCTAACTACCAATAGCCTGTTCCAGAACCCTTACCAATAACAAATCACATATTTTCTTGTTATATGTATATTCTGTATTCTTAAGGCAAGCTCATGTTAGGAAAACGAAAGAAAATACATTTAGAGGGCTGTATTTATTGAAAACAATCCCTGTAAATGGAACCACACATTTCAAACCCAAGTTGTCCAAGGGGCAACTGTAATTAAAAGCATCACTTCAAGTCATTTGCATCTATTTCTGTGCATACATGCCAGGCAGAAACTGTTACATCAGCAGGTACCAGACGAAGTTCAAATTTTAATGCATGCCACACCAAAACGAACAGAGCACATCACTTTGTTACATGTTTGTATTTTATGATTAAAATTGTAGGGAGAAACATAGTTATTTCTGAAAATCCATAGTTTTACCAGCACATATTTAACCCCACATTAAAAGAGTGAAGTTGTATTTCACCTGAGGAACTTACTTCAACTTCTAAAGTTAAGGAAGAATTTCTAAGTCAGGTTAAAAATCTGGGCAATTTCAGATAGTCAATCATAAGTCAATAGAAATAGAAATTTGATTATGTAACGAGGTAGCAAATGTAAATTTCGGTTTACTAAGTTGGCAGTCAAGTTTGCCCAAGAACACGCACCCTATGAAAGTCATGTTCCTGCCTCTGAATTCCTGAACATGCTTTGGTCTTTAGATCTTATGGATGTTTCTTATATATTCCTTGTACAGTCATCCATCAATTCTTAGATCTACTTCAAAAGACATCTTTAACATAACTTCTGTAAAAACAAAGAACAAATGCCTTATCTAAATGTAACATTACAGAGAAATTACTGAAACTTGATATACATGTTGACTAAACGCCGTCCAAGCCATGAACTTCTCGCGTAGCTGCGAGCCTCGACTAGTTTCCTGGCACTGCATGCAGTTTATTTCATGAAGGTCACTGGAATTTTTAGGAGGCTTCTGCAAATGATACTGCTCAAATTACTCAAAGGGAAGACCTTTCAAAACAAGAGTAAATCTTTTCTTAGTAAACTTTGCCATGCACTCCAGTGTCATTTTTCTGCTTCTAAAATTCAGCTTATATGTTAAAGCATCTTAAATTAGTATCTACTTAGGAGTTTGGTAGGAAAAGGATCAGTTACTCCCTGGGCTATTGGATCCCAAGAACATTTTTCCCTTTGGAAGTTTAGTGACAACTGACCTTATAGATGAGAACAATATATATACCTTATGGAACTAAAATACCATTATTTTTCAACTAGAGTAGTCATTTAAATTTGTAGTTTATAATCTGTCATTGATTTCTTATTAGGCAAAAATAAACCTAATCAAAGAGAATGAAAGGCCTACATTCCCAAAACTATAAAACACTGTGAAAGAAATTGAAGACGACACAAAGAAATGGAAAGACATTCCATACAAATTAGAAGAACAAATATTGTTAAAATGTCTATAATATCCAAAGCAATGTACACATTTAATCCAATTCTTCTATCAAAATAGGGCATTTTTAGGGCACCTGGGTGGCTCAGTCGGTTAAGCATTTGACTTCAGCTCAGGTCATGATCTCATGGTTTGTGGGATCGAGCCCCGTGTGGGGCTCTGTGCTGATTCTTGCCTAATCTGCTTTTGCCTAATAAGAAACCATCATGGCTCCGACTAGCTTGGGCAATTGGCATGAAATCTCATATCCTTATTCGCAAACCGACAAGTGTAGAAAAGCAACCAAACTCCGGTCGGCCTTGCGTATGGGTTTAGGTGGTTTGGTGCAGACAGACAGGTAGCAGGTGTTTTGGTCTTAACCAGTCACGGACACTATTACTTTAACTCTCTCTCTAAAGAGGACTCCCACTTTGTGGACTGACAGGGATGTACTGTATAACAAGTTGAATTCTGCTCTGAACACAAAAGTGATCTTACTGACAGCAATCATAAGGAGATGAACATCTATTATGGGTCCAAGAAGCCATTTTTGCTCCCTCTCTATCCCGCGTTACAGGAAGAGATGGTCACAGCACTTGGAAGAGGCTACATTACGTATTCCTTTGTTCATTCCTTGCTACTGCCCTTGCTCAACCCACAGTGCACTTCCGTAAGCCTGGAAAACGAGGAAGAAAACAATCATTATCCAAATGTATACAAAACAACGAACGTATTTTATTCTAATGCACGAGGGAGGTTTAGTAATCAATAGTTGTATGGACACTCTTAAACAGCCCCCCCCCCCCCCCCCCCACCCATTAGGAATTCCTGAGTGAGGGTGAAAGTGCTGACCACTGAGAATTTCACTCTTTAGTCTTCTGGTTTCACATTAGTAGGTCTAAAGAAAATATATGTAAAAAGTACAACTGCTCAACATCCTCTGATCCAACCACTGGAGGCTCTGGAAAAGAACAATCTTCCGCACATCGGTTACTCTGGAAACTACATATATACAGTATCTAACAGATCAGACAATGCGATCTAGTCCTCTGAAAACCAGTGACAACTCTGCGTCAAAGTGTGTTGTGCATCCATGAGCACGTAAGTGCAGACCTTCTAGATTACCGCACCAGTACCAGCTGTGCTCATGCAAAACAGAATGCTAAAATAACGAGTAAACAAAACACAGAAATAACAAATATGATAAAGACATCTGGGCAGGAAAATGGCAATTCAACAAATGGACCCAACAAATGGGTCTATTCCTTGGTCTTCAACACCCATTTGAGATGCCTTCCTTTGGAGGTCCTCTCACTTAATTAAGAGCATTCAGGTACTGGAGTGTTCGGGAGACCCCTGGTGACAGTGGCAAGTCTCAGATACTGAGAGATCCCGTCTTCAGAAATTCCCATGGCCAGGAATCCAACAGATGGACGGTTCTGGGTGTAAAGGAGCAGAAAATTAAGGTAACTGAAATGAGAAACGCTTAATAACAGCTTTGGAGAAATTTAGTTAGGTGACAAGTGGAGGTGCTTAATATAAAATGAGGTATCAGAAACGATACCTAGAGTTCATCAAGCCAGGAGTCTATGCTTGTTTCACTTTGGAAAAAAAGAAGTGCAACATTACTGAGTAAGTAATGTTTGGTGGCCACACAAAGTAGCTGACGGCATGGAGAGGCACAACCACATGGCTGGGTCGCTGACTACATTTTTGTAAGGGAAACTGGTGCGGTCCATCTTTAACTAAAAACCCCTTCCCCTCTTTGCAAGCATTAAAGAGTCCTCACACCGAGCTAATTTAAAGGTTTCGTTTATACAGTTGATAATTCTGCAAACTCCACAATAGAAATTGCAATAACTACATACTTTAAATACTGCAATAAAAGTAAACAGTCATTAGTTAACTCTATAATGCATTAAGAATAACCTAAAAAACAAATTGTGAATAAAGCCATATTTAATAAATTAGGGAACATCTGAACTGCTAATTGGGAGAGAATTTGAGCTTTTATAATACGTACACAAAAGCAGTGGAAACAAATGAAGAAAACAAATTAGTACACACTTTTGCAGCACAGAGAAGATTGGGTGTATTTTATTAACAATCACTTCCTCTTTCCTGTAGCCTGGCACAGGGACAATTTATATCTGATGCGAGTCTCCCACAGCCGCTGACACTGCCATGTCACTAGGCAACTTACTGTGATTTCACACCATATGTGGCAGTAAGAGATTTAAAAAAAGTAAAAGGCACGCATAAGCTAATTTAAAATTTTAAGTCCAGGCTACTCTCTTAGATACAATGTTTGTAACACTTGCAGAGCAAAACAATTTTTAAATAAACAGTTCCCAAAACTTGAATATACAACCCAAGAACAATGGATCTGCACTCCCCTCAAAATAAGTTACATTAAAAAAAAAAAAAATCATGAAATAGAGCTAACCTATAATAAAGGTTAAAAAAGGATTCATGAAGCAACCTATCTTCTTTAGGTAAATAAACTAAATGTTTGAGTAATTAATAGGTATAAGTCAGTTCTCTCACTACAGTTCATGCCTACTTAAAAGTCTATCTTTAAAGATATTTAAACTGATAATATTGTTCCTTACCACAATAGACTCACTGAAGAGCTCAAACTAAAGCAATAGCATTTTTCTTAGCATGCACACACAAAATAATCTACCATTTAGGCAGTGCATTAACTTATGTTTTCACTTTGAAAGACTTAGCAAATGGACTCGAAAATATTGGAGAACATGTTCTCTACTTTGAAGACATGTTTATGCAGCTCAGGTAGCATTTTTAGATCCATATCCTTTTCGTGAATAAACGTTTTAATACCAGTAGACTTAAACATACGTAGATAACTGAGGCAGATTCTAGTGTATTAAGAATCATCCGTAAGGTATCACATGCAGAAACAAAAACTTGTAAGAAGTTTAAATGTGTTTGTCCCAAAAATACACGTGCAGGCACCCCACAGCAAAGAGGATTTGACTATCTTAGCCTTTAGTGAAAGTACAAAGCTAAGTTCTTTCTGATGGCCCACTTTGAAAATAATCTAAGGTTCTATAAATTGTTAGAAGCATTTTTCTGGTCTTCATTAAGTATAATTTGTGCTAATATTTATATCCTAAAACAGAGGCACAGGACTGAGAATTTAAATCCTTTTCTGGGTGCTTAGTCTTTCTTAAAGGTGATACTGATGTCTTAATTGCAGTAGCAGCATAAATCAAGTATCTGTATGAAACGCTAATGCAGGAGTATATTTAATGTACATATAAGTCCTATGTTAGAAGTCTGAGGAAAGATAGCATGGCTCTGGGATTCCTAAATTGTCGACCATCAAAAAGCAAACCACCCTCTTTAAGACTTAACAGAACTTTTAAAAAAAATTGCTTCAACATATGAATTTAAGACTTTACTTTATTCAGCAAAATCATTTATTTACACAATGGGGAATGCTGGTTTGATTTTGTCAATGAAATAAAAACAAAGGAACAGAGACAATACTGAACTGGGTATGTATTCTGTGCCAGAGCTGACCACTGGTCTCCTTACCTGTATCAGGAACATCAAGGACACTGGTTAACAACACACCACACAGGTCCAGGAACACCCTGGGGGGCTTCCAATGCAATTACCAACTTTTTCTTTTTTTATAAATATATAAAAAAACAAAAAGTCAGCAAAACCAGCATTATGATGTAATAGACAGAGTATAACTCTGAAGTCAATGGGTCAGTGAAACCTTATCAGACCATCCACAGCTTACAGAGTGATCTGCTCCTCCTACAGACCACTAACACCGAATCCAAACAGGGGAAAAATAGATCACTTTTCAGAAGACAAAATGATCTGATAAGGATTTGACTTAATGGAAGTTAAGGGGGGAAAAAGGAATGCAGAGCATAGCCCCTATTAGAACAAGCTAACTTTTCCAGATTTTCCAAATTAAAAAAAAAAAAAAAAAACAAAAAACAAAACAAAAACAAAAAAAACCACTTCAACATGAAGCTACCATACAAAGTTTTTCCATTTTTCTTTGTAAAAAGTTCAGAGTTTGCAATTTAATCCTGGGTTTTTAGTGAGAAGGACAGTTTGGGCCTGGACTTCCCCTTGCCCAGGATAATTTTTTGTTCTTCTTTTTGCTGACGTTGTCGCTCTTGTTCTAGTTTCATCCTTTCCTCATGAATCTTTCTTTGTTCTTCAACAATTCTCAACTGTTCTTCAGCCTGAAAATTAAAAGTAAACATTAAAACTTTCTAACAATTTCCTGTCTCCCATTAGTAACGTTGGGAACTTAGGTGACAACTTACAATCAATCAGCAGGAACATACTACAGAATGTTTAATAAAACTTACCTAAGTGTAACAAAACTTTCCTAATTGTGGAATTAGAAAAGAACCCATTAATTCTGCGTATGCTGATTTCTTAATGAAAAATATATTTAAAAATTGTAGAAAAGCACACACTTGAAAATGAAAGTTTCTAAAAATCGTATCTTGAGATCAGTATAGATTTTGTCCTAGTGCCTATTTTAATCCACACCTTCAGGGCATCGGATTAATAGATTGTCAATTACGAACCAAGGCACTGACTTATTCAGAGTAGGTTTTCTACCAATTACTAGAAGTAGATTTATAATTAGACATGAAAAAGTTATACGAGAGAAACCTGGCTGGCTCAGTCAGTTATGCATCCGTCTTTTGATTTCAGCTCAGGTCATAATCTCATGGTAGGTGAGTTCTGCACTGACAGCTCAGAGCCTGCTTGGGATTCTCATTCTCTCTCTCTCAAAATAAGTAAGTAAACTTAAAAAAAAAAGTTACAGAAAAAAATCTCTACTGGGGTTACATTATATTGTCAATACACAATCAAGAAATACTAAAGACCCCTTTCTCTGGAGTGAAAAAAAATAAAGACCCTTTTCAGTGGCTGATTATGCTTTTCAGGTTCACGGACACTGGTATAATTAACTTCTGCAGGGCCTTCTGTCTATACACTTCCCCTCTTCAGCAAAAAAAAAAAAAAAAAAAAAAAAAAAAAATTCAGGCCATTCGAATTCTCCCTCCTCACTGTCTCTCCTTCATGCCCACTTCCTTACTTCCACCCCAGGTGCAGGTCTACCCCTCCAGCCCAAGGGACATTAGGCCATGTGTGCTGGGGATTCTGGTGGTCATGGACGAGGAGTGGCTCCTGGCATTTAGCGGGTAGAGGACAGGCATGCTAGTAAACATCCTGCTGCGCACAGGTCAGCCCCCCAACAATTATCCAATCCCAGATGTTAATGGGGCCAAGACTGAGAATAGCCGTCTAATCCTTTCGGTTTTTAACTCTCAGTGATCACTATGGTCCTCTTTTTCCTATTAAATCTTTATCTTAAAACATTCACTGCACGCTTTGAACGCTTTCCTATTCCCAAGGTCAAATTTTAAAGTCATTACTTCTATCTCCATTATTCTACTAAAATTATTTTCTAGATAGTCAAAAGCTACAATTATTAAGGAGTTCCTTATTCATTCTTCTCTTCACTTGAAGGCTTTTAAAAATTCTTTCTCCTCCCACATATTCTTTAATACGAAACACTGTGGTTCAAAACATTAAGGCTCCAGGTAATCTGTGGCTCAGTCAGTTAAGTCTCTTGACTCTTGATTTCCGCTCAGGCCATGATCTCTTGGTTCCTGAGACAGAGCCCCACGCTGGACTCCACACTAACACCACGGGGCCTGCTTGGGTTTTTCTCCCTCTCTGCCCCATTCACGTGCTGTCTCTTTAAAATAAACATTTTAAAGAACCAAAACACAAAACATTAAGGCTCTCCACGTGATCAGTCCTATCTCCACTGATCGCTTTACAGCAGAAGACGGGAAAGATGACAGACTCTGGTATGCAACATAAAATGTTCCCCGCGTCAGGCTCTGCTGGCCGCTAAGAGCTTGGAGCCTGCTTAGGATTCTGTCTCCCGCTCTCTGTCCCTCCCCCATTCGTTCTCTCTCTCTCTCTCAAAAATAAACATTAGGGGCACCTGGGTGGCTCAGTCAGTTAAGCATCTGACTTCAGCTCAGGTCATGATCTCGCAGTTTTGTGGGTTGGAGCCCTGTGTCAGGCTCTGTGCTGACAGCTCAGAGCCTGGAGCCTGCTTCAGATTCTGTGTCTCCCTCTCTCTGAACCTCCCCTGCTCACACTGCCTCTCTCTCTCTCAGAAACAAATAAAACGTTAAAAAAATTTTTTTTGAAATAAACATTAAAAAATTAGAAAGAAAAAAGTGGGAATTTGGTCAGTAGGCAAGATGGAGAATCCAGCAGTGAGGTGAAAGAGCAGTCTCTCTCAGACCTCTGCCCTAAGCGACAGCTGGCTTTGGGACATGCTCCGAGGAGAGCTCTGCAACAGGTCCAAGACTCAGAACCCTCACAACTGACCTGAAGAGAAATCAGCCCTTCTACCACCTTCTCTATTGCAACCCATATCCTGTAGCGTTATGCGGTCTCCTTTCTTCCCCAACGCAAGCAAAGAGCCAACCAGTTTGTTAATCCTCTCTTGGTGCTCTTTTCCATCACATTCTCTCATCAGTTTGTAGACCCCTCCTCCCCACCCCCACGCAGGGCCCCACATCTCAGAGCTGAAATGGCTTCCTGGTTTCCAGTTTTTACCCTTCATCCACCGGCACCCTACGGAGTGAACGCTACCAGTCTAACAGCTTTGGGGACATCGGTCTGTTCTCTCATGCCCTCCAGGGATTTCAACCACGTGCAGAATATGGCCTAACTTCCCAAATCAGCACACTTCTTAAGACGTTCTATAATCTGGCTCCAACTGTGTGTCTGCCACTCTCTCAAATTCCGCTCGCTTCTATCTTGCCTCCCCTTCTCTTCTCCTATTGAAATCCTACCTGTACATCCATTTCAAATCTCCACTGTGGTGCTTAGACTTTCGCTGATGATTTTAAAAGAATTACCTACTTCTGATCATCTTTAGTTAAGTTCATATGCCAGTTACTTTACCCAATTTTAACAAATCATCACACATTTTAGCTAAGAGCTTGGCAAGTACAACTGAATCAAAGAATAGTCAAGAACCTTACTTTGTGTCCATATGCTTGAAACCCTTAGCAATATGAACACCCAGATCCACTGTTCCCTATGGTTCTAACTGAGCCCTCAACAAAGCAGATTAGATCCTTCAAGAGTGAAGAGTTTGAACATCACAGCTTCAACCCTTAAGAGAAATCTAATCAAAATTACACAGTATTTTTCACCCTATCACACTGACAAATTAAAAAGTGAAATACAAAATTCTAGCTCATGAAGAGTACTATGGCACTACTTACCCAAATCCTATTTTCATAATACCTTTACCCAGCAAATGAATTTTCTGGAATATATTCTAAAACAACACTTGCATACATGCAAAATTGAACAAGGTTTTGGGGCACCTGGGTGGCTCAGTTGGTGAAGTGTCTGACTTCAGCTCAGGTCATGATCTCACAGTTCATGGGTTTGAGCCTTGCATCGGGCTCTGTGCTAAGAGCTGAGCCTGGAGCCCGCTTCAGATCCTGTCTCCCTCTCTTTCTGCTCCTCTCCTACTTGTGATGTTTGTCTCTCTTTCCAAAATAAAAATAAACATTTAAAAAAAGTTTAAAAAAACTGGACAAGGTTTTTTTTAATGCAACACAGCTTGCAGAAGACTGGAAAATTTTAAATATTCCTGAATATGGAACTATTAAATCATGGAAAATCTATACAATAGATACTATGTAGGGGCACCGGGGTGGCTCAGCTGGCTAAGCGTCAAACTCCAGATTTTGTCTCAGGTCATGATCTCACAGTCCTGAGATCAAAGGCCAGGCTCTGAGCTGGGCAGGGAGCCTACTTAAGATGCTTTCTCTCCCTCTGTCCCTCCCCCACTCATGGGAATACATGTGCCCTCTCAAATACTGTGTAGTTTAAAAAACTCACAGAAACAGGAATCCCTACATACTGAAATGGAAAAACCCCCAAGTTACACTGTTAAGTAAGAAACGCAAAGTCCCAAATAGTTCTATATAGTATGCTATTTCTCTGCAAAAAGGGGAGAATAAAAATACATGGATTTGTATCTGCCAAAATATGCATTTTAAACTCTGGAAAAATAGACAAAAAACATAACTGAATATATAAATGAAAAGTAGGTGGATGGGGGAAAAAGATAAAACCATTTATTTTCCTAAAAAATACATCTGGATGATATGATCACATTACCTAAATTAAAATAAATTAGATTTTCAAAGTAGTTTCTTTCATAAATAGGAAATACTAATTCTGCACTGAAATTGACTTTATTTTTAAATGTTTATTTATTCTTGAGAAAAAGAGAGAGACAGACAGACAGAGGCAGAGAAGGGGCAGAAAGAGAGAGAGGGAGACATAGAATCCAAAGCAGGCTCCAGGCTCTGAGCTGTCAGCACAGAGCCCAATGTGGGGCTCAAACTCATGAGCCTCGAGTTCATGACCTGAGCCAAAGTCCAAGACTGAGCCACCCAGGCGCCCCTGAAATTCGACTGGGTAAAGGAAGTTTCAATGTCATCCGGGTTCACGGACCCAGGAGACAGAAGTGCACTGTCCAGAAGAGGGGCTGCAGTCTCTGGCTCTCCCTCAGTGCTGAGCATACAGTGCCCTACGGGAAGTACCTGATAATGAAGTGATTTTTAGAAATGAAGTCAGCAGGTGAATATCCTGTCTTTACACTCAAATATTTGTACTTTGTTCCATTACACCTTTAAACTAAGCATAAATGTTATTCAATTACACCAGGGCAAAGAAAAAAGAGTAGCTGGGCAAAAACCAAAGCCATCTATTTTAATACAGTGGCTCTCAAATGATGAAAAATTGGCTTCCTACCCCATCCATCTGTGAAGTTTGACCCTACAACTTATTTGCTAGCTGTGCTCCTACACCCTAGCCCCCTCTGCAATCTGCCTCACAGGCCATTTCCTTCCCAATGAGCTCATGAGCCGGAAAGTCCACTACTCCTCCACCCTTCTGTCATTTATGCAGACGCTATGCAGAAGAAAGAACTATCCCAGGGGGGCGGGGTGCTGTTATGGAGGCCCAAGAGAAAGTTAACCTCCACCACACTAGAGCCGTGGAATTAGGGTGGGCCTTCTTCGCTGTTAAGTCCAGGACCTTCACAAAGGTGGCTTTCAACCTTGCACCTCACTCGGAAGAGTGACACGTGAGATGAAATACATAAAAGCAACGTATACCATTCTACAAGAACTTATTTACCCCTTCCAGTACCTTCTGTCCCACCTCCCTTTTACCCATAGGTCCCAGTCCCTTTATTAAAATTACTCCTTTCTAAGCATTCTCCTCCTTACACTGCCTGTAACTGTTCATCGAGGTGATCCTTGGCAGCATTTTTTCAGCAAATAAGGATGCTGAAACCTACTAAAAATATATCTGAAGTTGTACAAAATCTTACAACTACAAAGAGAGAAATACTTGTTATCAGCAGTGATTACAGGAAAGATGGGAAAGAATGAAAAAATATTACACTTGGTGAATCATACCACCACTCAGAAATGTGGATTCTGTGTTTTAAACTCTCCAGACACACACCCTGTTAAACTCTGCCATTTGTGATTTTAATTCATCTTTACCTCTGTAACAAGTGTAATGTATATCCCACTTTAGATAAACAATGAATAAAAAAAGTAATGGACAGAAATTTGAAGTAATTAGTTCTGACCCTTAACAAATTACGGATCAGTAAAATTTTCTGGAGTTATTAATGTACAAGGTGAAAAAAATCACATGAGAGTTTTTTTTTAAAGCAATCCCCCTCCTGTGGCAAACTGGTTTTTCTGTTACCTCTTCACAGTATAAACCACAGGATATCGTTAGCTGTTAGCTACCATGTAAAGAGAATTCTGATCACCAGCCACTTCTAGCCCCTTTCCTTCTCAACTTAATTCCCAGCTGTTACCTTAACCTATCATCTTAAATGTATTTTTGGAACTTCGACATTACATAACTTCTCCCAAGATCCTGTATTACTTGAAGTGGACACAACGGCTTCAGGAAGGACCTGACAGCTGAGGCTTGTATGGGATACTCGACACGGAAATCACTGGCCTCCGGCGCTCGGCAGGGAGTGCTCTGCAGTAACTGCCCAAACACCAAGCTCAGACCTTCAGGATTATACCATTTATGTCCTAAAATGAACTCATCCAGATTGGTTCTTTTACTCAGCAATACCCTAAAAGTTCTCTTTTCTTTCAAGTCGGTGCTTCTGTCTGCCCTGGTCCCTCATTCCCTCGTGTGGAGGTTTTCTCACTGCCTGCCCGCTGATAGCTGGCTGTCGGCATGAGGACGTCCTCTGGTTCCTACACCAGATTCTCTCTCCTTCTCTCCCCTCTTCCTCCCACCTCTGCACGCTTCTATCGTTCACCAAGTCCATTCTCTCTTTACAGTTTCTACCACCACCTTCGCAATTCCAGCCCCATCTCTGACAAGCTTTCAGCGGGTTTCTGGTTGACTTTCTGTTCTTCATCTACACTGTACAGTGCCAATTTGGTAATGGCAGAAAAATTTCAAAACACTGTTGCCCAAAATACATTATCATCATCTTAAATGAGCTTCTTGTCTTATCAGTTGAAAACAAGCCTCTCACAGTGGGGCGCCTGGGTGGCTCAGTCGGTTGAGCATCCAACTTCAGCTCAGGTCATTATCTCACGGATTGTGGGTTCGAGCCCCACGTCGGGCTCTGTGCTGACAGCTCAGAGCCTGGAGCCTGCTTCAGATTCTGTGTCTCCCTCTCTCTCTGACCCTCCCCTGCTCATGCTGTCTCTCTCTCTCAAAAATAAATAAAACATTAAAAAAATTTAAAAAAAAAAAAAAAAAAAAGAAAGAAAGAAAACAATCCTCTCACGGACTAAACACTCTTCCCTAACTCTCCACCACTTCATTTTAAGTTAAAGTACTTGACATTTGCATTCGGTGTCAAGCCATCTGTACTGGTCTCTCTTAAAATGTGTTAAGTACGTCACTATTGACTACATGTATCACTTAATCCTGTGCTCTCTCAGCTTAGAGACGCACACTCTACTATAAATGCCGATTCTTTTTCCAACTGCACTCGTCTCCTGTAACCACTGTAACAAATTACCACGAACGGGACAGCTTATGAAAACAGAAGTTCTTCCTGGAAGCAAAGTCGTCCCAAGTCAGTATCATTGGAACTGAAGGTACTGACAGGCCCCCTTCCTTCTGCAGGTTCTCAGAGGCAAACTTTCCCTGGCTGCTTCTAGCCTCTTCACGGCTGCCAGGGGTTCGCGGCTTGTGTACACGCACTGCTCCAATCTTTTAGACCAGCATCTCCAAATTTCTCTGTTCTGTCCTCAGGTCACCTTTTCCTCTCCAAGTGGAGTCTGCGAGCCCTTCCTCATGGTGCTCCCCCCACACCCCGGTCCTCTTCAGTCCAAGGCGGCAGTGTCTCTGCTGATGAGGCACCCTCACAAACACCGTGGGTCGCCCACATCTGCAGGCCACTGGACAAGATGCTCCGCCACAGATCTTTCCTGGATAATCTCATTGACTCCTGGTGTTTGCTAACTTGGCTGGAGGAACTTCTGAGTCACAGGCATAATGTCATCAGCCCTAGCAAATGGTTGTTCGGCCCCAGCCTTGGCCTTCTTTCCAGTCTGTCTAACAGTAAAGCCTCCTAACTTTACAGCATCTTCTGTGGTGTAGATAGGCTGAAATTTTCTCCAAACATCAAGCGCTGGCTCATTCCATTTTACCTATCCATTCTTTCCTCTATCTCTTCTTGAATTTTACTATTAACAGCCAGGGGAGGAAACCAGACTGTACCTTCAACACTTCACTTAGAAACAGCTTAGACTTCTGCAAGTTCAACACTCACGAGCCCCACCTTCTACACAGCCGTCGGGCACAAGCCACGCAGGTGTCCCACCACTATACTGTGAGGACCTCCTTCCCTCTAGTTTGCAGCAACATCCTCTTCCTTTAAAGTCTCTATTTCTACCAACGGTCTTTTTGTAAGGCAGTATAGGCATTTTCTATCATGTGCCTCAGAATCCTCCCGACCTTTAACTGTCCAACTCCAAAACTACTTCCGCATATTCAGGTAACAAACTAAGTAGTTCCAGATGACAGAAAACTATCCTGGAGGCCAGAAGTTCGAAGTCAGTATCACTGGTCCAAAATCAAAAGGTCCCACTCCCTCAGGAGGCTCTAGAGGAGTCTATTCCTTGCTTCTTCCAGCTCCTGGGGGCTGCCAGGACTCTCCGTCTCCTGACCACATCACTCCAATCTTCAAGGCCAGAATCTTCCAATCTCTCTCCGCTGCCTTCAGCCTCTCCTGTGTGCACTGTGGTGAGAGCCCCCTCTCCCTTCCTCTTATAATGATATGTGTAATAGCGTTTAGGGCACAGTGGATAAACACCCCAAGACTTTTAACTTAATCATACCTGCAAAGACTTTTTTGGGGCCACACACAGTAACTAATGTTACTAAGGTAACAGGTTCCAGAGATGAGCACACAAAACACATAAATAACTTTGTGTGTGGTGGGGGGCATTTTCCAGAGATCTTTTTTTTAATGTTTATTTTTGAGACAGAGAGAAACAGCATGAGTGGGGGAGGGGCAGAGAAAGGGAGACACAGAATCGGAAGCAGGCTCCAGGCTCTGAGCTGTCAGCACAGAGCCCTACACGGGGCTCAAACCCACAAACTGTTGAAATCATGATGTGAGTCGAAAAGCTAGACACTTAACCAACTGAGCCACCCAGGCACTCCCAAAAATATCTCTTAATTGCAAAGTGAGATCCAGTTTACTTTGAGTATAAGGAACACAGTTCACATATAATCAACTTCCAAACATGGTATTATTTTTTCATTTCTCAAAAGAGTGAAGTACAAAGCGGTAAGTACAATGAACATGGTAAATCTCCCTATTTGGCAATTTGAGAGAGACAGAGATGGAGCAAGTGCATGTGCAAAGGGGAGGGGGCAGAGGGAGAAGGAGAGAGCATCAGAGCCTGATGCAGGGCTCAATCTCATGACCTTGGGATCATGAGCAGAGCCAAAATCAAGAGTCAGATACTCAACCAACCGAGCCACCTAGGAGCCACAAGGAAACTGTTTTTAATAATAAGTAAGAGAGGAAATACATGGTAGATCTCAAACTTAGGATTTGTATGTATTTTAAAAATTCCAAACAATGTTTCCCAAGTAAAATCAATTTTTCCTTTTGTCAGTACGTTTATAATTTTATTAGAAATTGTCAGTCTGCCTCTTATTATAGTTATTTATTTGCAAATTAACCAGATTCCATTTTACTACCACTACCACTCACCAAGGGATAGTTTGAGGATCATTTTCTTGTGTTGCTACAGCCTCCCGCAGGACACCGAATTCCACAGCAACATCTATCACTTTTCTTAGTCTCTTTCCCTTTCTAATTAAGTATGATTCATACCCATTTCAGAATAATACCTGGGCTTTTCCCAAGCACATCACAAAAAACTTCTGTGGAGGAGTAAAAAAAAAAAAAATTTTTTTCAGTACTATTTTTAACATTAAAAAAAAAAAATTAAAAATCGCCATTGTACGAACAACAGCTTCTCAAATATGTTAAGACAGCTGTGCACTGCCAGTGGTAACCCGGAACCAGATACCAATCTGCCAAAAAGCTAAGTCCCGTCAAGCCAAGACACATGTGAATTAATTCTTGTTTGATTTTATTAATCAAGCATGTCTGTTGGTTAATGTTCTTTTGCCTCCTTCTGGACAGATAAAATCAAACATCTTGACAAACAATTTGGAACCGATGTGAGCAAAAACTACTCCTGGTCTAGAGCACCTAACATGAATTTCACATGAGAAAGCCCATGGGGCTAAGCTAATACATTCCTTGTTACAGATCATTACTGTGATCAATCTTTGAGCTTCTGTCATAAGGATCTAATTAAAAGTTAGTCAAAATGTGGTTTAAATTTACTTTCTCTACTAATTATTTTTATGTGATCATGAAAGTGATATATGTTAGTTATAGAAAAGGTAGAAAGTAGAGAAAAGTATAAAGTCACATATAAGTCTACCAATTAGAGAGAACTATTCCTAGCATTTTCCCCCATCTACTACACTGTGCAAATATACTTTTCAAATTAGCAGGATCATAATGTACACAAAAATTTTGCATTTAGCTATTTCCCATGTCTTAACAAAGAGTTTCTGACTAAAGAAAAACCAACTGTATAAGTGATCTGAACACCTGGAAAATTTTCACTCTTCTAAATAAGGATAAAACCGTTTTATTAACATATTTGTATCTGATTTACTTTTCTTAAGATAAAATTCTTAGGAACAAAATTAATTAAAGGCTCCTGATATTTACTGATTGTTATTTTCTAAAATGGTCACAGACATTTCAACTCCCAGAATCACCACATAAAAAGGTCCCTTTATACATCCTTGCCAACAACACTTGGCATGAGGGGAAAAAGTCTTTTTCTATTGGTATTTAGCATTCGAGAAAAAGAAAGGGGGGAGGGGAGTCCTTTGTTTTGCCATATTGTCAACAATTTATGACAGCACTTTCCATTCTCCATATGAGTGAATTCTTTCTGGTTTCTTTTTCTATTAGGGAGCTGGTCTTCTTTACTGACTTCTAAGAAATCCTTGTACTATTCTTTAACAGTTACAATGTTTAAGAAAAACCCTCTAGGGAACCTTCTCTCCCCACCCTCCTTTAATCTGCTTTGGAACCTCAACTACCATTGCTTATCTCACCACCTTCTTGGCTACACAGAAAGCTGCTTCTCTGCTGCAGCCTATCCCACTATCCAGAGAGGGATACACACTCCTGCCTGTATTCGAAGGCCCGAAAAGGCCTCTGCCCTGCTCCATTTCCTCACACGCCTGTCCCCATCGTAAGTACAATTTCCAACTATCCACTGAGGCCCAGCTCACGCAGATCTCTTCTAAGATCCAGGACAGTCAGTTATCACACATTATCCATAGGACTACCTAGTATTTTTGTATTACTAGTTAACTTGTCTTGGAATTGTCCTTGTTCCACAATTAATACATTAAATACTTACAGAGAACCTAATGTCTTATCAACTGCTTTTTACACACAACAAATTCTCAATATGGATGATGTGAACAGTGAAAGCTTGGCTGCTCCCTCTTCCGCCCTCTTGCCCTCTAAGAGTTAAGAATGCACCCCATTCTTCTCACTATGCAATGACCCAGCCCACAGTGCTGGCATACTTAGTACGCCGTAAAGACAAACAGAACTGTTGCTTCAACAAGATAAACTAGCACTACAGACACACTCAGGAAAAGTCCCGGACTGTCTACAACACGGGCATATTTCCCTTTCTTAAATATCTGTTCTTTTAAAGAGAATTCTTTTCCACTAGTTATTTCCCAATAAATGTGTAAAAAGATTAAAGAACTTGCTGAAAATTGAGAGGATGAGGAATGGACAACAAAAATGCAAGTCTCCATGTGTGGCTGGCATCTTTACGCAGTAACATTCTGTCTTTTCCTACACAAAGAAAGGATGCTCTCTGGTTTGCCTGCAAGCAAGCAACTACCAATAGAGCCAAATAAAAAACTTCTCCAACACTGACAATTATTTCTCGAGCTTCCAACATTATCATGCACAGGAAACAAATGAGTTATGTCCAAGTTCTTGCCAAATACTCTCAAATTCAAACTCTTTTTTCTCCAAGGTATTTTTTCACTCAAGTTTTTTTTTTTTATTTTTTTTATTTTTATTTATTTCTAGGAGAGAGAGAGAGAGACAGCGTGAGCAGGGAAGGGTCAGAGAGAGAGGGAGATAAAGACTCTGAAATAGGCTCCAGGCTCTGAGCTGGCAGTCAGCACAGAGCCCGACGAGGGGCTCAAACCCACGAACCGCGAGATCATGACCTAAGCGAAAGTCAGATGCTTAGCCGACTAAGCCACCCAGGCGCCCCTTTTTCACTCAAGTTTTACTGATGACAGGCAATATGAACAGTCTCGCTGCAGTCTATTCTGCCAAACCCAAATGTTCCAGAACAGTGCTGGTCTAGGTATGACCCATGAATCAGCAACAGTCTGCAAACCATAATGGATCCGTAACAAGATATGTAGAAACCAGGAGTGTTTTAGAAGCTTTTATAGCCACTTGACATCATTTTTCTAGTAATTCATCTTAATTGTATTTTGCAAACATAGTCTGAGACAAATTAGGATTAAAAGACAAAAACAAAAACTGGCCGATTACCACCACTTGAAAAGCAGTGGCTCTAGAATAAGCTTGCTGATCTTTTCCCAGTAACGACACACCGAAAGTCCTATTTTTATGGTGCATGTGGGTAAACAAAGAAAATTGCCATAAGAAATATAGAGAGCCCAAGTTTCCCTAGGTACCCAGTTACCCCGGGATCAGAGGGATCTTTGCAGGGTGTAAGTAGTGGAGAAGCGCTGCTCTAGAAGTCACAATCTGGCAGTCCAGGCCCTCCCAAACGGAACTCCCTATGCTATCCAATCTCGGATCATGTTCTAAGAGGAATTCCAGCCGCCTGGCAATTCTGGTTCAATGTTTTAAATACCAGCTATACTGTCCCACCCTTCTGGAAATACCTATGCCCTATAAACCACACTGTATTTACCTTTCAAAAAAGCTCAACACTCAAGACTCAAATTAAGGCTCATGCTTTACATCTTCCTTCCTCCTACCTGCACTGAGATTTTCTTCTTACACAGAAATCACTAAAAAAGCATGATAACATACTCATTAATAAGAGCGTAGGGACGGATCTGAGAATGGGTCCTCATACATTTCACTTTCATAGTGCCTGTTCTACCGCAAGAGATTTTAAGGTCTTCTCACTGGGAAAGCAGGATTAAGTCCTTCCCTTTCGCTATGACTTTTACAATAACAGGACAGCATGTGAACTAAGAATCCTGGTGTCATCTGCATTAAGTTGCTTAGGCCATTTCCAGGATTGGCTTTTTTAGAGCACACCATCTTCTAAAAGATTATGCCTTGGAACCAACTGCCCCCTAGTTTCAACTTTTTACATTCTTACAAACTCTGGGACACATTATTTATGGTCTTCCTTCACCCCTACTCTCATTGGGATCCACTGTCAATTAATTACTTAGACCAACTCAGATCATTTTGTGCCTTTATAAACACAGTCACAGAATTTGTTTTTTTCCTAAGCCACTTAACTGGAGCTTACAACTTGCTTTCTTCCTCATACAACAGTAGGACTTTGCAGCAAATGTCTTCCTATGACTGTATCGGTGTCAAAATATTTCTTAGTAAACAATACTTTTCTAAGAGATTTAGAGCCAAGAGTCCCTCTTCTGGGTCATGTCTGCATTCCTGGGAACTAACCAGCTCTCATTCTCCATTCACCCTAAGTAACTTCCCTTCCACCTCTGATTTAGATTCTTACTTCAAAGTAGAATTCCTATATGCCACTTTCTTGGGGGAAAGAAAAGTTTTTCCTTCAATGCCAGTCTTCCTTTTGTTTCCTGGATTTTTTATATCCACAGTCATTTCATTCTATTTTCTTCCTCACACCAAGACTGCTTCAGAATATACACTTTTTAAAATTTTTAATTTCTGAGAAAGAGAGAGACAGAGTGCGAACAGGGGAGCGGCAGAGAAAAAGGGAGACACAGAATCTGAAGCAGGCTCCAGGCTATGAACTGTCAGCACAGAGCCCAATGCCGGGCTCGAACTCAAGAACTGTGAGATCATGACCTGAGCTGAAGTCGGACACTGAACTGACAGAGCCACCCAGGCGCCCCAAAATATAAACTTTTAAGTTGTTCCACATCACCTGTGTGACCTGTGGGTCATAATTACAGAAGTGTCTGTATTCCTTGCTAGATTACAAACTTGGAATCAGAAAAAGAGCTTATGAATCTGACACGCTATCAGATACAGACTCCCTCCATACTTCACTAGTAACTGAGAGGGAACAAGGTCACTGATGTGACCTGAAGTGCTGCCTTTTAAATACTTCCAAGCTTTTGTATTATTCAAGCAGAAAAACGTAGATGAGGTTAAGACAGAAAAACTCTGGAACTGGCGATACTACAATTCTCCCAGGAACCCTCTTTTAAAGCACTGCAAATTTTAGAATGCTCTCCAGAGTCACTAGAATTTCTGGATAGCCCCGGATAGATTCCCCTGGAAGATGCCAGCTAAAATCTCACAAACCATTTCTGCTCTTACCTCAAATCCCTGAAAACAGCCCCAAATGCTCTTAAAAAACCTGTCTGTTAAAAAGCACAAAATCATCCCACAGAATCTGACGAAGCAAAGCAAACAGAAATGCTTCCCGTGTGCCCTCCACACGTACCAGTTTGGCTTGTGCTTCTGCAATTTTTCGGTTATTCTCTTCCAGTATTCGCTCTAGCTCCTCACGTTTTGCACGTTCTTCCTCCTAAAGGGGAGGACAGGTTAAGATGTTAGAAAAATAAAATGTTTATTTTCACTGATAAATATTTACTAATCTTCCTCTGAACTTTTTCGAGCTGACTTAGAGGGCAGCTTTACAGCTACCTTCTGTCTGACAAACGATAAACTGTGCAGCCACTAAAATTTGTTTCTAGCACTAAATTTAAATCATCCCTCCCAGTCCAAACAGCAACCGACTAAACCCTCCCTAATGATAGTTTCCTGGCAATTACTACTAATACTTTAATATCACACAAATCAACAAGGACAACTACAAAACTGGATAGTATTTACCAAATTAAAAAAATAATATATAAAATATAAATAAAGTGAATATTTGTCTCACCAATTATGTATACCTACGTATTCTTTACCTATACTCCTTTAATCAGCATTAAAAGTTGAGTATTTACTGTCTTGTCCAGTGTCCTGCAGAGTGTGCTCCTCGGCTGCCATACGCGCCAGCTTCCTCTTTAAAATGATTTGTACTGTTAGCTTGGCAAGACCTGCATCAGCAGCTCAACCATTTATAAAGGAACAACATACAAGGAAGGCTGAGCTGAGGAATGCAGATGTTTATGGTAAGAAGGAACAAAAAATGTAATTCATCATTCCTAAGGCAAACAATTAATAAGAAAAATACATTTACTGTTAGTGAAAAATACAAATGGTAATCCATACTTCATGGAACTAAGGGCTTCTTCCATGGGGAGAATGGACTTAACATTCAGATGTTGACCATTTCTAAAGGCAGCTTATCTTGTCATCTACAGTCTGAACTGAAATTCAGGAATCCAGGGGGTGCATGGTCCGGAAATAAAATTCTGTAATTTATGTTTTATTGGAGAATTTAATGAGATTTTATAATGCAAACTATATGAAGACTGCTTGATGGTTTGGGCAGTGTTCAGATCACAGCATACATATTCAAATGATTTTAATATTTGGAAAGACTGTCAGAGGGTTGTGTCCGTGTAAAAAAAAAATTGTTAATATGAAACAAAAAGCAAATGAAGAGAAAAAAATCTTCCTATGATTAATAACTCGCTACAAGACAGCACCATTACTCCAAAATTATCTTCATTATTAAAAGCACTGATAGAAGTAAAATTTCATACATTTCAATCGCACAGTCTGTGATAGCTACCAAATAGAGACACGTGTATCTACTTAAAGACAGCACAAGGGAAAATGCACTTGAAAAGCTAAGCTTACTGGAAAACAAGACAGATTTAGTATGATGCCAACTTGCCTGTAATAATGCCAAGATTCACAATGGTACAAGACATATATTTTGAGTCAAATATTAAAGTTCAAGAAAATAGAACTACAGGATTTTCTATGGCACACACCAATGGAATTTGTATTCATTATGCAAACTATGTCAAGGGACACTCAGCACTGTAAAGTAATTTGCCTTGAGTGTTTCAGTGACTTTCAACAAGTTTTAGGAACCTGGAGTAATCAGTGCAAATAAGCCATAAAGCTTCAGTAGCAAATTACTGTCTCACAGAAAGACATTTTCAACTTCTGCTCCAGCTGCTGATAAAACAAATCATGTGTTTAGCTTGACTCCAGACAAGGACAACCTGTTCCTTCATAACTCTCTAGAGAAAAAAAGGAGTTGTTAGTAGATACTAAAAAAAGTGGATGAATAATCTGGACATTTTTCCTAAAAAGATTCCTTGAAACACATTAGGAAAATGGAGGGCCTTATGATCAGAATGCTAGAATTAGTCCATTGTGTTGAAGCAGGATTTGGGGGAGGGGGTAAGGGATAAAAGAAGGAAAAAAAGAGCAAGAAAACCTATTTATCAAAAGCAGGTGCTGTCACTCAATGTTAGGCCCTGCTCTTTGTAATCTGACTGAAGGCAAAAAGCCTCTCACAGTCTAGGCAGTAAGAATGATAAACAGAAAAGAAGAATACATAACCACAGGTGGATTTTTAACCTTTTCCCTTTACCACTCCCTGTCTCCCGCCACCCTCCCAAAAAAGAATGTAAGTCCTGCAGCCATGGCAAAAGTTTCAAACACTTCTCAAATATGTAAGCCAGTTCCATTAAATCAAAAAGTATCCTTGAATGCGTTTTATGAAAATAACTTTGAAATATCAGTCAGCACTTCTGAATAGGCTAAAAAATTAACTTTCGCAGCAATGTTAAGTTTAGATGAGAAAGGAATTAGTCTGTATTCCATCTCTTTCTGAACTGAGCAGGAGGCACACCCGACACTGAAAGTTTTGCCATGGACTGTCTCTACTTTCCAAACGACCGAGCGTTACCTCTCTGGCTTTTTGTGCTGCAAGCTCAGCTTGTCTCTGTCGCTCGAGTTCTTCGAGCAACTGCTTTTCCATGATGCGCTTGGCTTCCTCCACCCTTCGGAGAACTTCTCGCTCGATTTCATCCTTCCTTTTCTCCAATTCTTCCTCTACCCTTTTTGCCACTAATTCTTCCACTCTTCGTGCTGTTTCTTCCTCGATGAGTTTTTCTTCTATTTCCTGCTGCCGACTAACCAACAAAGTAGAAAAAAGGGACTTAGATGACACAAGGAAACCAAACAATGAAACCTAGCTATAAGTCTGTAAAACATTCAGCCGGATTCTAGGATTTTATAATTTTCGTGCAACATTCAAAGACATACTAAATACCAAGATGTTCAGGGATGTAGTAACTCAGAAACTCAAACAAGTACGAAGCCATGTTTTGTTAGCTGTCACTCTCCAAATCCAAAATGACTATACAAAGAGCTTAATTCATTAGTTCTAATTTAAGAACTGTAAGCAGACATCTGAAACAAGAAGTCTACTTTGTTACCAACTTTTTAATGGAAGGACAAACTGCTAAGTGCATGGATTCACTCATTCGCCAGTCCACTCAGTCTAAGGGTTGAGCTTCAGGAGAAGTCAGGAGAAAATATTATGAAGCAAGCAATTCAGACTAACTCCATCCCCCTCACTAGCAAAATCAGAATAAATAGAGACTTGGAGATTCAGACTGCCAAAGCAATGTAATGTAGCTTTTTCTGAAAACACAGACC
Source organism: Hyaena hyaena (assembly GCF_003009895.1). Taxonomy (NCBI): domain Eukaryota; kingdom Metazoa; phylum Chordata; class Mammalia; order Carnivora; family Hyaenidae; genus Hyaena; species Hyaena hyaena. The sequence continues at coordinate 1,482,659 of NW_024080654.1, forward strand.
AACTTAATTCAGGTTCTGAACCTAATACCTCTTACTGTACCTCCTTTCTTTGGATAATTTTCAATTAAAAGCTCTTCAAGATGTGGGAGGGTAGATGAAAATATACTGCCAATTCTAATAAAAAGTTCAATGAAGCATGATACAGTTTTAATAATTTTGATCCAATTTAGAGAATATAAACCAGCTTATTTACTCAAAATGACACTGCACTGAAAATACTGACATTTATCAAGGCACTATAGTGGAAACCATGTACATTTGATATCACTAATATCCAAAAGAATAGCTACTGGTCACATATGTCTAGTCTGAACCGAAGATTAGTACAATGTAAAGATATAAAAGCTCTTATAAATATCTGTGTTTACGTGTTAAAATGACAATATTTTAATAAAGACTAGGAATGTATTAAAATTTCACTGGTTTAACAGGACTACTAGAAAATTTTAAATTACATAAGTAGCTCACATTGTTATTTTGAGACGGTAATTTGTACTGAATTAATAATAAATTCTGAGGCTCTGGAAGTATACCTAAATCCTAAGAGGCCAATTTATTATTATTAATGCTTCAACTTTCTCACAACCCATAAAATTAAATACAACCTGTAACCTTTATATCTTTTGATGACTCATAAATATGTATGAGCCAGTCATTCAATTTACGTGTTTAGTAAAGATTTTATAGTGTCTAAGCGACCTTTAAACACCCTAATCCACTTCAACTAAACTGTATTTTGGGGGTGGGGGAGGATTCAATTCCCACTCAAGTGCTTTTTTTTATTCGCAACTCCTGTTACTTATTCACACTGATACCATACTAACACCAGTATCTCTTTAACACTCTGATTCATTTCAGTTTCTGCATTTATAATCTCTTATGTTTTTCTGTCAAGGAGATAGTAGCCACTTGAAAAAGCACAATTTATTTTTGGTTCCAGATATATGCATTACCCATTCTGAAGATTCTGTGGCCTGTTTTCTTAAATATTTCCTCCCAACACTAAATTATCGATTTTTATTTAAAAAGATACAAAAGCCTAACAAATACTCTAAACAATGCTCCTTTCCCTATTCAACTTCCAATAAAATAGTTTAAGGTAGTTTCAATAAGCCTTTACCTATGACAGCTCAATAAAACAGAATAGCTATCTATCCCAATACTAAAATGAATTGCCAGACGTTATCTCAAGGAAATCATTTTGTTTCTCTACCTCACCCAAAGAGAAAAACATTAAGCTGAAATAAGTCTGATAACTGTCAAACCTAGATGACGGGTATATTAAGATCATAATACTCTCTCCACTTTTGCAGAAGTTGGAAAGTTTATGTAAAAAAAGTATACACCACTCCCCACAAAGCAAACATACTTTTGCTGGTAAAGAAACCTAAGACGAAATTTTTTCTTAAAATGTCAAAAATGGTGCAACTCAACTCATAAGGACAATGTAAAAAAGTTTCAATTAAAACTTTACCAAGTAAAAAGGAGAGAGAAGAATGGAATAAGGCTTTGGGCTAGTTTATCACTAGAAAAGTTGACAAATAACTTAGGAATTTGGTAAAGATGGAAGAGACCTGATACATATTCAGGGTTTTTTGTCAAGCAGTCCCTGAGTAATAGCAATAGCACAATGGCTAATGGGGTCACATTTCCACAGATTTGGTAAGGAGAAAATAAGCCTAAATAAATTCAGTTTATTACTTACAGCAAAAGCCAGATCAGCACAGTGTCAGCTCTGTTCCTGGTCCCACTCGTGGACACCAAACCAGAGGGGACAGGTGACATGCAATACAGGCATAGGCAGTGGGCTGTTCTGCTGCTAAGGAGTCAATTCTAAGGACAGCTCAGCGGTTTTATAGCCCAGAGGGGAGGGCCAGTGGAAAGTCCCAAGCTCAAATGAAACTGAGAGGATGAGAAAAGGCCTCGTGGAGTTTCTCACAAGGCTGCTTATCTCCCTTTGTTCCTAGAGGAAGCCCAGGGCACACCACGGTGACCGCAATTAAGCCTTGCTGCTCTGTCCCCCCTGGTGACAGGCAAGGTCAGGGCGCCACAGCAGAATGGCTCCCCTACAAGTATTATCAACAATATAACTTTCTGTTGTTGCTATTCTTAGTAACTTACTGTTATTTTAGTACAAAAAAAATTTTTTAAAGCGATTTTTCAGATTTAGCACTGAAAAAGTTACTCTCAATAATGTTTCAATTCCCCTCTCCCCACACGGGATTCAGGAAAACACATGTACAATTGAATTAAGCAGTTCATCTCTACTGATGACAAGCTTATCATAATCAATGATAAAGAGCTATAAGGCTAACTTTCATAAGGGGCACTGATATTTTCTTGGGGTAAAAAGATCACTTTTGCTCATCAGCATCTTAATAATAAAAAACATACCATTTCATGTCACTGCCTACTACTCCTTAAAACTTTTTAAGTTTTTATTTATTTTGAAAGAGAGAGAGAGAAAACGTGTGTGCATGAGCGGGGGTGGGGGGAGGTGGGAGGGGGCAGAGAGGGAGAAAAAAAAAATCCCAAATCCCTGTTCTGCCACCACAAAGCATATCACGTGGCTTGATCCCATGAACCATGACCTGAGCCAAAATCAAGAGTCAGATGCTTAACCGACTGAGCCACCCAGGTGCCCTGCTCCTTCAAATTTTTGCCATAGGAGTGGTCACTTTCCTGATATTCTTTAGTAGCTCTAATCTCTTCCTCAGGCTCCTCTACTGAATATACTCCCTTGCCAAGAATTTGTGCCAGTGCTGAAAGGGTTGAATCACAACCTTCAAGTTTTCAATGGTAGTATGTGTAACACTAGGTCCCATTTTCTCCATGCTCTCAGGTATTTTAAAAACTACAGTCACCGGGGCGCCTGGGTGGCTTAGTCGGTTAAACGTCCGACTTTCGCTTAGGTCATGATCTCGCGGTTAGTGGGTTCGAGCCCCGCGTCGGGCTCTGTGCTGACTGCCAGCTCAGAGCCTGGAGCCTGTTTCAGTCTGTGACTCCCTCTCTCTCTGACCCTCCCCTGCTCACGCTCTCTCTCTCTCTCCTAGAAATAAATAAAAAACATTTAAAAAAATAAAAAAATAAAAAAATAAAAATAAAAACTCCAGTCACCATCAACTCTAAAATCATAACTACTAAAACAGTAAAGGGCCAGCAATACAGCACTTTTAAACTAGAGTATGACTTTGAACACAGCAACTGGCAATTTTATTTTAAATACTGTACACAAATATTTTAACATGTATGAAAACCCTAGGAGCTTCCTTCTAGGAAGTGCTTCATAACATCAGCAGACAGCATTAATTCAGCACTGAAAAGGGACCAAATACTGTGCCAACAGCTTTACACATCATGTCATCACTTACACCTCTGATGGTTCCTGAGGCACAGGAATAGCTCAGGAGCTGGGCTGCAGCTCACTGCATTTTGCTAAGAGAGGACTCCAAACCTAGGCAGACTCCAAAGCTAATCATCCAGGCACTATACTACCCTACAAAGGCAAAGGCATGCAAAAATATGTAACGACTCAAATTCTTTTAAAAAGTCATAAATTTCTTATCAACATCAGCTAGATCTTATGCCCTTATACTTTGTCTTAAAGCCCTAACTTCCTGGAAATACAGTTCCACATACTGGATTGGCTCACAAAAGCTGTTCTCTGCTCTCACAATGAGCTCATCAAGTACTCTAAGGGTCACTGTACAGATCCCAGTTCAGCTTAGACACTTTAATTCAAAAGGCTCTCAACCTGTCATGCACTTGAATACTAAGCATATTCACACCTGGACTATCACAGGCTACAATAAATTATTATACTCATTAACATTTCCTGATTTGCTGCAAGTCATTTACAGCTGTCCATTTTCTCAACATGCACAAAGCATCTCAATAGAATACATATGAAAATGATAAGGAGAGAGAACCACACTAAATGTCTGGGACACAGGGAAGAGGTAAACTTCTGAATTCAATTTTGAAACATGTGAATTAGTCAAAAATGAGAAAAAAAATGTTTAATGTTAAGCTCTGCCTTTTATAACATTAATATAACTCACAAGAGCACTTCATAAACTCACCAGGCTCCATGTGGCTGTGTGTACACAAATTATATTACGCCACGTATGGAGGCCCATCATATGGTATGTCTAGTTACCGTATGTGTGCGGTTTCTCATCTTCCTAAGGAAGACCAGTATCTTCATTTCAGAAATAAGAAATCCAGCTTCACAGTTAGGTGATGTATTCAAGGCCTCACAATTGTAGATAGCAAAGCAATCTGGTTTCCGTTATTTCCACAAAATTAGTTAAGCCCAACAGCGTATTCCCATTTTGCAGTCTCTCACCTCCCACGGACCCTTTTCCAGGTACTTGGACACTGTGCACTCTGCTGTCCCTTCTCTGCTTCCAGGAAGCGCCTGTCTTCCTCCAACAAACATTCCCCCAGGTCCTCTCAGTCCTGTGAGCCAACTGCTCTTTTGCCTCCACACTCCACCTGGATAATTCTGTCTACTCTCAAGGTTTCCTCCAGGCTTCAGGCTCCCATATCAACCGTGAATAAACTCACTATATCCAGATGTAAGTGCCGAGAGTGGAAGTGCCAGTAGAAACTCCCCTGGATAACACCTCATCCCTGACCCGCCAGGTTTCTGGCATTTTAACCACAGTCTGCCACGTAACAGTTCCTTAAACATTTTGTACTCGGGGTGCAATAGCCACAACATAAACACGGGAACCAACATTAATGCTTTCTCCTTTATGTTCCAATCCAGTTTTATTTGCACTAAATGTTTCTTAAACCTGTCCCTCTTTCCCATTCCAACAACCGCACCCTCACTACTCCTGTGTGGTCTTCCTGTAACTGGTTATCTATCCCATAGAGCATTGGGTGCTCTGGCTTTTGGGGGAGAAAAAAAGCTCATCCCATTTACCTCCTCAAAATGTTTCCTGTTTCTAGGAAGAAATCCAAGCTCCTTAATATGATTCGCAGCCTCTATTTACCTCCCTGGAATATAGGGACCCCATGACTTTAGTGTTTTACCCCACTTTAAGGCCATTCAGCCCCCCTCCCTCCCTTTATTTGGGGGAGGGGGCGGGGACTCTGCTTTGGTCCACAGGTACCTTCCTATGCCTTGCCCGGCAGTCTCTTATTTTTACCTACCACTCACTCTTTAGGAGAATGAAGGTGTTTACCCACCTAAGATCTTCCTTTTTACAGTCCCATCACCTTCACTGAACTCACCACACTATTATTACGTACCCACCTGGCAGTCTTTAGGCTTCTTACAGAGGGGTGGACTATCCTTACATCAGCAGCACCAAGCACAGTGCCCGGCTCTTATTAAATGCTCAATACGTATGAGATGAAAGAATGAGTTAACCAACAGAGACTTGTAGGCACACAACTGCTTAGGCCCCTGGCTCCCTCGGTGGTATTTCCATGGCCTCACCCGTATTAAGAAGTGCCTACTGCATGGCGCACAGGAATCCAGTATATAGGTGGCTGCCCGCTCTGCCCCTGCCCTTCACGAATGCGATGGTAACGTGCTGCTGCTGCCAACGTGACTATACAGCTGCCCGGTTTTCTCTTTTAATCCCTGGTTTTCGTCTCTGCTATTCACGTGCAGCTTGCTAAATGCTTCCAATTATTCTCTGCATACCAAGTTTCCTTTTATTTTTCCTACACGTCGTAGCTTTTCAGTGAATGGCATATAATTTTTCTTTGGACACCTGTTTTCATGCAGAAAAATCATCTCAGAGATGACTTCAGAAAGTTTTAAAAGGTTCATCAGTTGACATTTATTTGAGTTCGTTTTTACAGTTAAGGATCTTGTTCCAGACCAGAAAACCCTGGATCCTATGTAATCAAGGTTTGCTGCAGAACAATGACTTGTACCTATCTGGTGTTCACATACGTATCACCGCCAATGCTTCCCCATGAAGGAAAAATGAACATGTGCAGCGGAATAGCCGTCCAGGCACTAAGAGCAGCTAGTGCTCCAGTCCTGTAACTCTTGCTTGCAAACTTTGCTCCTTAGAAACTCACTCTGCCGGAAAATCTACAAAATACAAACTCAGCTGCAGAAAAACGTAAAGCCTCTGAACAATTCAGTACCTATGTCTGTCTCAGAAAATTCGGGTAATTCTCCTACCTCGTGTGCACTTTCTACACACCAGCGGAAGAGCTGAGGAACGTGGCTGTGAAACGCGAGAGTTCACATCTAACACTACCCTTCCACCCGGCTTTGGGGAATGAATACCAGAGCATCAGGGTACCACGGTCTTACACCGAAACAAAACCCTGCATTCTCAGACCAAAAGATGGTCAGCTTAGAATTATTTGCACCTACACTTGGACCTAGAAATGCTTGAGGTGACTTTTTCCCCAGACACTTTTATCCAAACAGTAATTCAAGTTGGGAACCTCACTGTCACTCATTTCCCCCACGTTAAGGTCCGTACCTGAGCGACGCAAAAATAAAAGCAACTACCCCAGGGTCCTCTCGTCGGAAGTACGCAAGGGAAAACCCCACACAGGACCGCACCTCCTACGTTCGCTGCCGAGGAGTACCCGGCGACAGTAATGAAGTATAAGGATGCTGTAACTTTTGATTGGGATGTCGCTTATGCAGGTGAGTTCAAGCGTCAAAACTCGCCGTACTGCAGGCTCAAGGCTGTGCAACTTTGTTTTTACAGCTCACAGAATAACACACACAAAACGAGGAGGCTCGAAAGAAGAGCAACCGCGACATCTTTAACAGAAAGGGACACCCTAACAGGAGGTGCACCTCTGGCTGTACCGCTGGGGCCAACGGGGTCTCATTTCCCGAGCGGCCCTGTCGCAAACGGAAGCTTCGATACTAGAAAGCTCTGGCCAGCTGCAAGGCGCGTCGTCCCCAGGGTTAACCCCTCCCGCTCCCCCCTTCCAGCGGCTCCGCAAGCGCCCTCCATCCCTACCCACCGGCTCGCTCGCCCCACGCCCTCACGGGCCCCGGCCGCCCCTCTCGGCCCCTCGCTCAACTCCACCCCCTACTTCCGGCACTCGGCTCCGCTCTCGCGCCAAAATCGCGTTCTCCGCTCCAAGCCCTCCCTGCGCCAGCCCCGGGATTTGCCTCCCGGGACGGGGGTCCGTCCCGCCCCAGGCTCCCCACTCGCCCTGCGGGGTCCGGCGGCCCCCTCTGCCCCCCGCCCCCTCCCCCCCGCGCCCGCTCGGCTCCCCGCCCCTCCCCCCCGCCCGCGGCCACTCACATTTTTCGCTGCCGCTCGAACTCCGCTTTCTTCTCCTCCTCCTCCCGCTTCTGCTTCTCGTCCAGGCTGCTGCGCTTGCTCACCGTGCGCCCGAAGATGTCGATGCGGTCGGGCGGGGACGAGGCGCGCTCCCGGTCCCGCTCGCGCCGGGACACGGCCGTGTTGGTGGAGCGCGAGCGCGAGCGCGACTCCCGCCGCCGGTTGCGTTTACTCTCCCGGGACTTGGAGCGCTTCCGCACGCGCTCCTTGTCCCGCGACCGCGACCGCGACCGGCTCCGCTTCTTGTTGTGTTTGCTGCTCTTGGTGTGTTTGGAGCGGGACGAGCTCCGGCTCCGAGACCGGCCCATCCTTCCGGGCGACGCTGTGACTAACCGCTGGCCTGGCGCCCCGCACGCGTCCCGCGGCCCTCGCCTCCGCCTCTGGACGCGGGCCGGCCGTCCTGTCGGGGCCGGGGGAAGGAAGGCTGTCGGCCAGCTGACTGTATACCGCTCTGTGAGGCGAACGGCCGCCGCGAAGGCCGCCTCCAACGACAAGGCCGCAGCGCCAGGAGTTGCTAAGATGGCAGCCGCGGCTGCACCGGCCGCCCTTCCCACAATGCCCCGCGCGGAACGCGCCGCTGCGCGAGCCCCGCCCCCCGACGATTGTTGCCGAAGGCGCGGCGAGCGCTTCCGAGCGCGTTCGGCTCCTTCCGGCTGCCCCGCGCCGGCCCGACGCACTCCGGAGCCGCGGTACCCAGCGCGCTTCGGCTTTCCGGTAAGAGGCCAAGCCCAGGCCGTAAGAACGACCCCGTCGCGTTTTGGTGGGAATGAAGTCATGCCTCAGCAGGACCCACCGACCGCACCGTGGTCTGGAGCTGGTTTTGTCAGGCAGCCCTGCGCTGCACCCGGGTGACCCTGAGCAGGTGACGTGCGTGGCTTCCTCGGTTGTCCGGTGCGGAGACCCGCACTTCCCCAGGTGGCTGTGAGGCTTGGAGGGCGGGCTCGGTGCGTGGGAGCCAGGCCGTCGTGCGGGGCCCCACGGGCTTTGCGTTTTGTGAGCTGGTGTTCCGTCCTCATTTTGGGGTTGGGGACGCCGAGGTCCGAGGGGAAAGCCCGCAGCCGCTGGCAGGTGGCAGAGCAGGCGTGGGGGCGGGGGCGGTGCAGCCCTTGCACATCACCACGAAGACCCACGGTGGCAACAACGACCAAGCACCTAGGGGTAAACATTAACCAGTTCCAGGGTCCCCCTGCTGAAGCCCCTCAGCCTTTGCTGAAGGGCAGAAACACGACCCGCGTAGATGAACAACATAGGCCCCACCTTTGGATGACAAGTGGGTCTCCAAAGTGCTCCAGTTCTTTCCAAGTGAAATTACAAAATTAGCAATTCCCAACAGAGTCCCAGGTACTCTTGGGAATGCGTTAGAACTAACTAAATAATTTTAAGTTTTATGCAGAAGATCACATGGTTGTGAGTTATCAGGAAGCCCTTAAAAAAACCAAAAGAGTCATAAGCGTTTGCCCTATAAAAGTAAAATAAACTGGACGCCAAGGCATTGACACAGCAATAGGAAAATAATCAGAATAGAAGGGTGGATCTAGTTTTCTGGAGATACATTCAAGTACAAACAAAAAAACCTTTTAATAACCTGGATTGTATAGAATTACCCCATTAATGTGTAAATGTTCCTGTCAATCTAATATGTACACACACACACACACACACATATCTCAGATGATGTCCATCTAATGCTAAAGATAGTTATTTCTGATTGGATGATACATTGGTTTCCTAGAGCACCACAAACTCATGGCACGAAAAACAGAAACTTTTTCACTTACGGTGCTGGGGTCCAAAAGTCCAAAATCAAGGTGTTGGCAAGCTTGGTTCTCTTGAGGTCCCTGGGCGAGAATCTGTTCCATGCTTCTCAGCTTCTGGTGGTTGCTGGCAAACCTTGGCGTGCCTGGCTTCCAGTCTCTGTAGCTGTCTTCACATGGCATTGACAGGGTGTGTGTCTTCTTATGAGGACACCAATGATTGAATTAGGACCGATCCTAATCCAGTGTTAACTCAGTTATAACTAACTACAAAGACCCTGTTTCCAAATAAGACCCCATGTCCAGAGTGGACATGAATTTTGGGAGACGCTAGTCAACATACTACAGGTTGGATTTATATACATATATATATATATATATTTTAATGTTTTATTTATTTCTAGGAGAGAGAGAGAGACAGCGTGAGCAAGGGAGGGTCAGAGAGAGAGGGAGACACAGACTCTGAAACAGACTCCAGGCTCTGAGCTGGCAGTCAGCACAGAGCCCGACGCGGGGCTCGACCCCATGAACCGCGAGATCATGACCTAAGCGAAAGTTGGACGCTTAACCGACTAAGCCACCCAGGTGCCCCACAGGTTGGATTTTTAAAAGCTTCTCCTTGGTGTTTTTCTACATGTTGTGAATTCTTTATAAATATGTAATCTAGAAAAAAATATAAGATGTTTCTTTCCAAAACTATAGGAATGTGAAAACTCTACGGTAAATGATAAGGATGATGCTTTAGTAGAAAAAGAATGGTTTATTAAATGCTGTTGCTATAATGAAAGTAGAGACACTTAAAAATAAGGTACAGTTGGGGCACCACCGGGGGGCTCAGTCAGTTAAGTGTCTGACTTCTCCTTCGGTCATGATCTCAAGGTTTGTGAGTTCAAGCCCCGCCTAGGGTTCTGTGCTGACAGCTCAGAGCCTGGAGCCTGCTTCTGATTCTGTGTCTTCCTCTCCCCCCCCCCCCCCCCCCCCCCCCCCCGGCTTGTACTCTCTCTCTCTCAAAGATAAATAAATAAACATTAAAAAATAGAAGATACAGTTACTTAAAAGCCATTTTGCATCATAACAGGAAGAAAAGTAAATTTAAGATGGATTGAAATCTATATTTAAAAGCATATGCTATTTTTAATAATCATGTAAGACATAAAAATGAGAGTCTATGAAGCAGTGGTTATACTACTTGGAGATTCGATAAAGACACACAAAAGCCTGTGTCTTATCCTAGGATTCTGCTACAGCACTCGGGCCCCAGAACCTCCATTTTGCACAAGCGCTCTGTGTGCTTCTCTTGTAGCTATTCCGCCAACCACAGTTTGAGAAACACTGGTGTAAAAGAGCAGGTTAATATATTTGTCTACGTAAATAAAAAACAAAACTTTGGGAGAAAATCTTTGGAATATTTAGCAGACAAGGCACTCATATCTCTACTATATAAAGAGTTTCTAAAAAAATAAAAGTTTCTAGTAATCAATAAGAAAGACAACCCAATAGAAAAATGAGCAAAGAATGTACACCTGCAGTTCACAAAGGAAGTATAACCGATTGGAAAAAAAAAAAGGATAAAAGAATCTTAACCTCACTTATAACCTAGGAAATGCATATTTAAATAACAATTATTTGCGTGTGTGTATTTTCCTTTTAGATGAACAGTAGTTTAAAAGATTACTAATAAAATGTCAGAGCAAAGGGTTGATTTGGCTGTGCCTTTCAGCATTTTAAGTTTTTACGTCCCGTAAGTAAGGAATCTCACTTCCGAGAATTTGTCTCACAGATAGGAGAGCACGATATATATGATGTAATGATGTGTAAGAATACTCATTGGGGCATTGTTTGGATGTCACACAATTGAAACCAATCAAACATTAAAGGTGGAAAAGTCTGTGGTATATCCACAAACGTAGCACAACACGGATTTACGTGGACTGCCTTGCAAATGTGTTCTCGGTATAATTATGGTTGGTGGGTGAAAAAGGAACGTTTAGAAAAGTATGCAGGCTTCCATCTCAGTTTTGTTTCCCCAAACATCGTTGTGTGCTTATATTTCTCTGTGTGAACGATAGCTACAAATTACATAGAAGGGTCTGGAATTGGAGGAGTAATCTGAGAATCTAGTCTGGTTGCTTGGAAAGCACGTGATCTATTTTATTTAGATTACACATATTCTGAGGTTGGCTTAAAGGTAATTTGTGGAACTTTTAAAGGAAGATGGTATATATCCCATTTAAGCCATGTCTTTTTGCTGCCCTTGGGGCGGGGTACGGGGGGAACCCTGGAGACAGAAGTGCATCAAAGACCACCATCCCTGTCCCAAATCACTAGGGATTTTCTCTGAGGGTCAGCAAAGGAATGAGGGACACATACACTTCACACCTCATTCTGTAGTGTAATTATCAAAGTCTCAGTATTTCACACTCCCTGAACTTACCTTGTTTTCTTATATATTCTCTCCTGCCCTGGAATCCAAATTCCAGGGCCCTTTGCTGTTCTGTGTTCACTGACACCCACGGGTTAGCGTGCTAACCTCACTAAATGTATACTGAACACATGCTGAATGACGAAGATTTGAGTGGTTTTTACTTTGAGTGTGATTTTGGTTTTATGTGTTTTGCTTTCACATTCTGTTTAAATTTCCAGATGCCCACCTCCTCCATTCCCTTCTCCCAAGATGGTTCCTCGGTTCATCTTTGGATAATTATGATAGCCAAATGTAAATAACAGAGCCTTCAAAAAGACATCATTCTGAAGCACAATCTCCTAATTAAAAAAAAAAAAAAAATACCAAGGAGATGCCTGATATCTTTCCTCCTAATTCTTTAAGAAAAATTTTTTTAATGTTTATTTTTGAGAGTGAGAGAGACAGAGAGAGAGGGAGAGAGAGAGAGAAAGCAGGGAAGGGGCAGGGAGGGAGGGAGACACAAAATCTGAAGCAGGCTCCAGGCTCTGAGCTGTCAGCAGAGAGCCTGATGTGGGGCTTGAACTCCCAAGCCCTGAGCTCATGACCTGAGCCAAAGCCGGATGCTTAACGGACTGAGCCACCCAAGCACCCTAACTGTTAAATTAGTAATCTTCAACTCCTTTTGACAGCTTTTAAAATTTGAGGTGTATCTTGTAATGTGCTGATGATGATCATTTACTCAGGTTCTAAATATTGAGCACCTAGTTCACGCCAAGTACCGTACTAGTTGCTCATAGGTTCACACCTATGCTTAGCGGATAGGTGGAGCGCTTGGGCGCCAGGTGCGAATCTCTCCATAGCTCACTTACCAACCAGTTGGTTTTCTTTGCCTGGAGCCGTCTGACACCCCAGTCATACTCATCCCTCCCTGTTCCACTCAAGGCCTTACCCCTTGGCAGGTTAGTTCTCCTTGGCAGAACTTGTCAGATTTGTAATTAAGGAAAGTGATTTCGTGAGCTTCTCTAGGAGGAAACCCTGTCTGATTTGTTTGCTGCTGTTTTCTCATTGAGGCCACACTACCTTTCACATGGGAGGCATTTAACAAAACATAATCTGAATGACTAAATAAACGCGAGATACGCACCGTCTGGTTTCTCCTGGCAGCCTTAAAACGCGGCCTCTTTTACAACGGCTTCAGACATCCAAAATTACAGAATATCACATAATTTGAATAGAGAGCAAGCTGATTTCATCACAGCTCTGGTAATAAAATCAGCAACACTCTCACTTCCAAAAACTATCTTTTGATTCAATTAAAAACGTTCAGTTCTCTCCAGAACATACAGCCTTATTTTCCTTAGCAAATGTTACTCGAATTCTCCACCGCAACAGATTGCCCGGAGGCCCCGTGCTAGGCAAGGTTAATTGTAAAATTGTGAGCGCGCTTCTGTGGAAAAAAAAGAAAATCCAATGTTTGCCGAAGGAACAGGTAGGGATTTTTTTTTTTCTCAGAAAGAAAGAAAAGCCTTCAGACTCTTAGAGCACATAGAGAGTGAAGCAGCAGCGACGGATGCAGAGATCTGTGTCTTCCGGTTCAGATGCTTGAAGGGCCAGGCGGCATGCGGCCTTGGCGTTGCCAGCACAGAGGGGCAGAGGGAGCCCCTCCAGCAGCCTGCTCGGACCGGAGGGGACTGGAGCTGATCTCTGAGGGAGGGGAGAGCGGGCCTGGCAGGCTCTGACGTGGCGCCCATGCCAAGCAGAGAAACAAGCAGAGGCCAAGAGTAGAAACAAGTCTGGACTCAGGAGAGACTTGATTCAAAAGGATTATTGCATGGGCTGGGGCGGAGCCTGTGAGGAGAAGCCTGTTGCAAGAGGGGGATCCGGGGAAAGGGGGAGACTGTCGTGACCATGACACCTGCAGGTGTGTCCAGAATTGGGCAGACAGGGGTTTTCTTTGACAAAGAGGGGTAAACAAGGGGAGAAAGTTCCAGATGTGTGGGAGTGAATGGCAGGGGGAGCCTGATGGGATAGTGCCTGAGACCACGTTTTTCTCTGAGGTCAGCCTCCTTTCCGAAGGGGTGTGTACGGCTCAGGCTGAGGGTGGGCCGACCTTCAGGCACCTGGGGGCAGGAGAGAAGCTCAACCAAAGGGCGATTAACAAGCATTTTGCTCACGTTGATCCGTGGGGACAAAATAATTCAGCTCATTTATGAGGTGAAGAATGGGAATTGGGAGAGTCTGTGTCTGGCCTCGTCCTAGGTCATCGAAAGGGCGTTCCTGTGAGGCTCACCTAAGTCACGTGTGGAGGCGGGGTTCTTTGCAGTAGGCCGCCTTCCAGAAGTCAAGGTATGGGTGGGGAATCTCGTATTCTCTGCTGTTTTCCAGGAGCATGGGGTTCAGTCCAGATTCACCACCGTCAGCAGTAATAGCCTCCAAGGACACCTCAGGGTCTTCATTCCTTCTCTGACTCTTTACGTAGGGCTGAGTTTCTGACCCCTTTATCCTTCTTATCCTTCTTTGGAGGAACCTTTCACATTTCCCACAATGCAGGCTTATCAGGGACAAGCGCCCTTGGTTTTTATCTGAGAAAGTCTTTATTTCTCCTTTATGTAAGTTGGGAGGATAATTTTGCTGGGTACAAAATTCTGGGTTGGTGTTTCTGTTTTGCTTTGTTTTTCCCTTTTAAAGTGCTGAACTTTTCGGGGTGCCTGGGTGGTTCAGTCAGTTGAGTGTCCAACTTCGGCTCAGGTCACGATCTCACGGTTGGTGAGTTGAGCCCCGCGTCGGGCTCTGTGCTGACAGCTCGGAGCCTGGAGCTGCTTCGCATTCTGGGTCTCCCTCTCTCTCTTTGCCCCTCCCCTGCTTGTGCACTCTTTTTTTTTTTTTTTTTTTTTTTTCTAGGAGAGAGAGAGACAGCGTGAGCAGGGGAGGGTCAGAGAGAGAGGGAGTCACAGACTGAAACAGGCTCCAGGCTCTGAGCTGGCAGTCAGCACAGAGCCCGACGCGGGGCTCGAACCCACAACAGCAAGATCATGACCTAAGCGAAAGTCGGACGCTTAACCGACTAAGCCACCCAGGCGCCCCTGCTTGTGCACTCTTTCTGTCACTCTCCCTCAAAAATAAATAAACATTTTAAAAAATACTAAAAATAAATAAAAGACGTGATGTATTAGGTGATAGGAATTGAGTAGACAGGCCTTTGGTGTGAAGTTTATTTTCATGTGGCTGAGAGTCAGGCTGTGTTTACCACAGCTGTAGGTATGAGAGACTTCATTTCCCTCCAGTGCCCTGGTTTCTGTGTCTCCGTTGTCTCTGGGCTTCCCTAGGAGCTCCTTCATCGATAGAGTCTTACAGTTCTTTTAGCTGTAACCCTGTTATTATACAAAGAGCCCATTGATTTGGTGGAAGGGGTGGGAGGGGAATCATTGTCTAATCCCATAATTAGGTCTTAGTGTTTCAGTGAGTCGTTACCCCTGCATCGTGACCTACCAAAGTTTCTTAGCTTATTTTCCTTCCCCTGAGGTAAGACGGGAAGGCTAGTGGGGGCTGGGGTTGGCTAACATTCTTTTCCCCAAGAAGGCTCTGGGGAAGCTTTTTCTCTTGCTGGGTAGGTGTTTGTTGTGACCTATTTTAAAATGGCTGCTCTCTTGGGGCGCCTGGGGGGCTCAGTCGTTTAAGCGTCCGACTTCAGCTCAGGTCATGATCTCACAGTTTGTTCCAAGGATTCGACCCCTGCGTCAGGCTCTGTACTGACAGTTCAGAACCGGAAGCCTGCTTCCAATTCTGTGTCTTCCTCTCTGTCTCTGCCCCTCCCCTGCTCATGCTCTGTCTCTCTCTGTCTCTCAAAAATCAATAAATGTTAAAAAAATTCAAAATGACTGCTCTCCCCAAACCCCAGCCACACATGAAGGATCTTCCTCCTGTCTTCCCCGTGAGAACCTACTGGGGGTGCTGCAGGTGGGACTCTGTGAAAAGGTGGGGGGTCCTTGCTTACACTGTGCTCTAGGAGCGCTTAACTCTCAAGTTAATCCATCCTCAGCTTCCAGCAATTTCTGAGGCCTGTGCATGTCCCTGCCTGTTTGGGCTCCAGAGGCTCTGCTTCAGGTCAGCTGGTTTTGTGGTCTCTGCCTTCCCCTGTCTCCGGTTTTCAGGGTGGGGGTTTGTCCTGTGACCTCATTACTCTGGTAAATGTAAGAAGAGTCCTTGATTTTCAGTTTGTTCTGCTGCTTTTTTGTTCTGAGAGAGAGAGACATGACTTCCAAGCTTTTTGGGTTTTTTGTTGTTGTTTGTTTATACATTTAAATAATTTTTAAAATTCTCACAAGAATTGCGTACCAATAACCTCCAAATTCACAGTTTCTTTCAGATGACAATCTTAAAAATGTGTCTGCACTCTCTCCCCTCTCTGGATTTCTTTTTCCCATTTTATGGGAACAATATATATTTCTTATGTTTATTTTTCAGAGAGAGGGAGTGAGAGTGAATGTGAACGGGGAAGGGCAGAGAGTGAGGGAGAGAGAGGATCTCAGGCAGCCACCACGCTGTTAGCACAGAGCATGACATGGGGCTCACAAAGCCATGAAATCATGACCTGGACTGAGATCGAGAGTTGGAAGCTTAAACAACTGAGCCACCCAAGTGTCCTGAACAATATTTTCTTGAATTTAAAAAAAAATTTTTTTGGGGAGATATTCCAAGTGTCCTAAAAGTTAGTATTTTACTAATCAGCCTGTTGCTAGTTAACCAATTTCCTTTTGGGTAGTTTAAAAATGGCCTGCCTTCATCCCTTCTCTCTTTTGTTTCCATCTACAGTTATGAAATGAAATGTAAACTCAGCTGTTTTACTGAAGTGCCTTTATAGTGTTGGGGGGGGTGGCGCTTGGCATTTATTGGCAGATTATTAGGCCCCAAGGACCGTGCTAAGTGCTCCTCACACTTCACTGGGCTTCTGAGTCATCAAGAGATTTGGTTTAAATGCAGACTCCAGCTCAAGTGGTCTGGGCTGGGGCCTGACTTCAGCGGTTTTCATGCCCAGGCCACTGACGTGGGGCCGCACTTGTCCCAGTTACTGCCACTTACAGATAAGTACTCCGAGACCGAGGGGTGACAGAGCTTTCGTACAGCTTCGCAGCCAGTCAGTGTTTGAATCCAAGTTCTTAAGGCAACAAAAGAGGTAGCAAAGGGATGTCCCGCGGTTCATTATCTTGCCATCCCCACTGCCCTCGGGTTAGATCTCTGTTCAGGTCACTGCTCTGAGTTGAACTGTGTTTCCCAAAGACGTGTGTTCAAGTCCTGACCCCTGGTACCCACGACTGCGAGCATATTTGGAAATAGGGTCTTGGGGTGCCTGGGTAACTCAGTGTCTGGCTCTTGGTTTTGGCTCAGGTCATGATATCATGGTTTGTAAGTTCAAGCCCCACATGGGGCTCCATGCTCACAATGCAGAGCCTGCTTGGGTTTCTCTTTCTTCCTTGCTCTCTGCCCCTCCCCAACTCATGTGCTCACTCTCACTCTCTGCCTCTGTCTCTGTCTCTGTCTCTCTCTCTCTCTCTCACTGCAGGACTTGAGTGATCGTCTCCCATGCTCAGATACTTGGTCTTAGGCTGTGGTGTTTGGCAGAATTCAGTGATTTTTCAGGATGTCGGAAGGTGCCCACAACTGGCACTAGTATATTTTTGGTCACTTCAAAGCACCTACAGACACTTCCTCTTCCATACAAGAGTGAGCTTAGGAATGAATGCTTTGCTTCCTTCTAGGGCAGGCTGCCTGAAGATAGAAACCCTTTCCTCCTGCTGCTTTATTGCCAGTTACATTCAATACAGTACACAAGGGTCTGTTAACACTGTATTGTAGTGTATACAGTGTGCCCCCCCACCCCCGTGCAGAAGAAGATTCCACTGAGCCAATAGATAGAAGTGATGCCATTAGTGATAGTGAAAGCCCCCTCCCTACACAATAACCCTCCTCTCTCTTGTTTCCCTCGTGCCAGCCATGAAGGTTTTCAAAGGGAAGTGCAGGTTAATTTATTTTTCATTATATTTTGTATCCCTTATTATTGTATGTTGAAGTTTGTGATCATTTTTAAAATTTTTTTTTAAATATTTTTATTTATTTCTAGGAGAGACAGAGACAGCGTGAGCAGGGGAGGGTCAGAGAGAGAGGGAGACACAGACTCTGAAATAGGCTCCAGGCTCTGAGCTGGCAGTCAGCACAGAGCCCGACGTGGGGCTCGAACCCACGAACCGCGAGATCATGACCTAAGCGAAAGTCAGACGCTTAACTGACTAAGCCACCCAGGCGCCCCCATTTTTAAAATTTTTAATGTTTATTTTTGAAACAGAGAGACAGAGTGCAAGTGGGGGAGGGGCAGAGAGAGAGGGAGCCACAGAATCAGAAACAGGCTTCAGGCTCTGAGCTGTCAGCACAGAGCCCGACGTGGGGCTGGAACTCAGGAACTGTGAGATTGTGACCTGAGCTGATGTTGGCCGCTTAACCCACTGAGCCGCCAGCTTTAGTGTTTTTTTTTATTTTTATTTTTATTTATTTATTTATTTTTTTATTTCTAGGAGAGAGAGAGAGACAGTGTGAGCAGGGGAGGGTCAGAGAGAGAGGGAGTCACAGACTGAAACAGGCTCCAGGCTCTGAGCTGGCAGTCAGCACAGAGCCCGACGCGGGGCTCGAACCTACGAACCACGAGATCATGACCTAAGCGAAAGTCAGACGCTCAACCGACTAAGCCACCCAGGCGCCAGCCTTGGTATTGTAATAACTTTTACATGAATACTTTTGGATTGTGAAATGAATCATCTGAGTTTCCATTATTTCTTATGGGGAAATCTGCTTTGATATGCAAGTGCTTTGGATTACAAGCATGTTTCTGGAATGAACTAGACTCGCAAACCAGGGTTTTACTGTACTGACAGAATACATTGTTGACCTGAAATTCAGATTTAATGGGATGACCTGTACTTTTATTTGCCAAATCTCCTAATGCTAATGACGTAGCCTTCCTGATTCCCTTGTATGTCAAGGTCGTTCTTGCCGTGGCCCTGAACTGTGGGGGCGTTCTGATTATGCTTCATGGACTCCACAGAAATCCCTTGGGATTTGCCAAAGTGGCCTCCTCCGCTCGGGACCTGGGGATCATCCCACCAGCCCTGCAAGACAGCCCTTTTCCCGCTTGGTATGTTGTAAAAGTTGGAAATCTGTTTGCTGTTTTGTGGAAAACTGTGCTTGTCAGTGTAATTTTAACAGTTCTTGTTTTCCTGGGTGAGGGTGAGCATTCTTCCATATGCGTGAGGGTCGTTCACATACCATGAGCAGTCACAAGCAGCCTGTATCGGGTGCGTGTGCGTGTGCGTGTGTGTGTGTGTGTGTGTGTGTGTGTGTGTGTTTAAATCAAGCTTTTGTTTCTTCCCTCAATTTCTAGGAACTCTTTCACATCAGAAAGCTCAGTCCTTCGTCCCGGACGTGACTGAAAATACTTTTTCCCAGTTTATTGATATTACTGTGTCTTTTGATTATTGATGGCTATCGTCTCATGAATCTGTCACCTGCTTACAGGTGAATTAAAATCTCTCCCTATGAATATTGCTGCTGGGCATTTATTGTACTTCCTGTCATTTCTAACAGTTGGGGGACAGAATTCTACTCTTTCATATCAAGAGCACAGCTTTTTTTGGATTTGCTTCCCTGTACTTCGCTCATCTCTTTACCTGAATTGAATCACTTTTATGGGGTGAGCCTCTTGTGCGGAGCATAGAGTTGGATTTTGCTTTGTGATAAAATCTGAAGATCTTTAATAAGTGATTAAATCTTATTTTCATTTAATTATTAACAGATACATTTGGTATTAGCTCTATCCCTTTACTTTATGTTGTATTCCAGTTTCTAGCATAGTGTTTAGAAATCTTTCACCATATGATTTGTTTTCTTTGCCTTTTTGTATATCTTTGCATTTAAGGTATGTAGTCTCCTTTTATTGGCTACTTTTATAAATATAATATTACCTATGCTGCTTTTTTATGTTTATTAATTTTTGAGAGAGAGAAATAGAGCATGAGTGGGAGAGGAGCAGAGAGGGGAACACAAAATCTAAAGCAGGCTCCAGGTTCTGAGCTGTCAGCACAGAGCCCGACGCGGGGCTTGAACTCACTGACCTGGAGATCATGACCTGAGCTGAAGTCGGACGCTTAACAGACTGAGCCACCCAGGCGCCCCTAATGTTAGGTATACTTTTACTCCTTCATTTTTCAGATGGCATCAGTGACAGTGGAATCTTCCCCCTCCCTCTTTTCCTTCTATAATCTGTCCGTGGCAATCATGATGCATTTTTCCGTATTTACGTTTGAGCAGTATGGTCTGCTTCTGCAGACTCCCAGTGACCATTCAGAGATTCCATCTCCTTCCAGTTCTGACCCCGCCTGGCCTGGCCCGTGGTCCTGTGACCTCCCCGTCCACGTGCAAGGCGTGCACATTCCTGTCCTCACCCTTTATCCTCCCGGCGCCTACAGAGCCAGCCTCACGGCAGTGCTTTCCAAGGACTGAAGTTCATCTGCCGAGTGCTTCTCAGGAACGTCTCCTGGGAGTCATGGTCTCGGAGTCTGTGTACTTCAAAAATGCCTGTCGCTTGTGTCTTTGAAAGACAGCGTGGTTGGAAATAAAACCCTTGTGCCCGGGTCCTTTTTGTGGTTCCTCTATTTTTAATCTGAGAGTTAGTTACTGCCTCATTGTGTCTGGGGTTGACCATTGCTGGAAGGAAATCAAAAGCCACACTGATCCTTTTACGGCCCCGCCCACCCTAGGAATCTGACTTTATCCTGGAGGCCGGGTAACCTCACTAGGATGTGTGTGTTCCTTGAAGATTCTCATCAGTTTCTCAGACATAGTGTGTGCTTTGCTCACTTGGAATTGTGCATTCTTTTACGTTGGAACTTTTTTATTATGTATTTAACTATATGTCTCATTTCACTATGACTATTATTGTTGTCATTATAAATGGGGAGAGGCTAGCCACTCAGATATTGTTTTCCGCTGTAGTCTTTGATCTCTTTTATCTTCTCACTGATCCTTCTAAACATTTGATTTCCATTCTTTGCTCCCTATTCTCATTCCTATCTCTGTTTCTCTACATTTTTATTATCTCCTGTCCCTTGTTTGCCTTCTACTTGACCTTCATTTCTGTATGATTCTCCCATTTATTTGTTTTGTTTGTTTAGTCTTGCCATTGCTTACTTACAGTCTTGTGTTTCTCTTACAGGGTCTTCATGGAGACTTTTTCCTTAGAATTCTTTTTTTAAGAATGAGAATGTTCCTTAGGTACTGGTATTAAATGATCTCTGATACATTTTAAGTGGGGAAAAAAAGCAACAGGCAGAGCTCTATGTCACTGATTGTATAAAAAGGGAAAAAAGAAAGAAGAACTATAAATGTGTATGTGTCTGTATAAAGTATTTCTGAAATAACATTCAAGAGATGGTGACATCGTGGGCCTCTGGCAGAAGGGGGGGTTTTCATTTGTGTGCCTCTTGTGACGTTTGCATTTTGAACCATATGAATCTGTGATCATTTCCGATGAAATGAACTTGATACAAACAAAACTAAAATAAAAACTGAGGTCAGCTGGGAATATGTATGTGTTAGTTTTTAAAGTACTTTAAAAAATTTGTTTTTAAATGTTTTTGTTTATTTTCGAGAGAGAGAGTGACAGAGTGCAACCTGGGAAGGGGCAGAGAGAGAGGAAGACAGAGTTGTAAGCAGACTCCAGGCCCTGAGCTGTCAGCACAGAGCCCCATGTGGGATTCGAACTCAGGAACCGTGAGAACATGACCTGAGCTGAAGTCAGACCTTAACTGACTGAGCCTCCCATGCATCCCTGTATATGTTACTTTTTAAAATAGGGCCTGGGGCACCTGGGTGGCTCAGTCGGTTAAGCGTCCGACTTGGGTCAGGTCATGATCTCATGGTTCATGGTTTCGAGCCCTGCGTTGGGCTCTGTGCTGACAGCTCAGAGCCTGGAGCCTGTTTCTGATTCTGTGGCTCCCTCTCTCTCTGACCCTCCTCACTCGCTTGCGCTCTCTCTCTCTCTCTCACAAATAAATAAAAACATTAAAAATTTAAAAAAATAAAATAAAATAGGGCCTAACGGGGCATCTGGGTGGCTCAGTCAGTTAAGTGTCCTACTCTTGATTCAGCTCAGGTCATGATCTCACGGTTCTTGAGTTCGAGCCTCACGTTGGGCTCTGCTCTGGCAGTGTGGAGCCTGCTTGGGATTCTCTCTTCTTCCTCTCTCTCTCTGGCCCACCCTGACTCGTGCTTTCTCTCTCTCAAAATAAATAAATGAACTTAAAAATTTTTTTAAATAAAACAAGGACTAAAAATAACATTAGCAAGATGTCCCTTGCTTTATCAGACATGGAAGTGTTCCATAGCGTTCTAGAACGAGGTGGGTTTAGGCCACCGTGAAGAGCCACAGGTGAATGGGAGTCATGCCCCTGCCCTGAGCAGAGCTCAGCCCCAGGTCCGGCCCGCCCCGCCCTCGTTCCTGCCTCCATCCTCCAGCACCTGTTTCCCTTATGTCTTCTTCCTGCTGGGTTAGGTCCTCAACGCACCGGTGACAAATCAGCTCCATTAAGAACGAAGCTCCCTGACTCCCTGTAAGTACTTCCCCAAGCGCTTCCGCAGACGCCTGTTTCTGCGTCTTCACCCCGGTCCCTTCAGCTGGGACCCTTCTCCACTGACCTGACCCAGAGGCCCCTTAGCCGCGCTGATCCTGCCCCGCGGCGGCTTTGCAGGAGCCCACCCTGGAAAACACTCTCCCGCCTGGGCCTCAGGGCGCCGCACGCTGGCCTCCCCACTGGCCGGTCCTCTGCACTTTCCTTCCCTTCCCCGGGCCCTCCAGCCAGGCCCTGCAGACCCCTCCCAAACCCGTATTTCCACCCGAACTTTCCTTGGGACTTTCCTTCTGAGCGAGGCCGGACGCCCACGTAACGCCGCCAGGAGACAGGTAGAAGGAATTTCGTGTTTAAAGCAGAGCTCTGGCTGTGTCTCCCTGGAACTTTGCGCGTCGCCAGCTTCTCCCCCCTCAGTTCCCTTCTCCCGCCCCTCCTCTTGTGGCCCGGGAGTCCCCAGGAGCCTAAGCTGGAAGGAGGCTACGCCCTGGGGCCAGGTGCCTTTCCTTCCTCCTGGGGCCTGCCGCCCCCCTGTCTCTTGGGTCACTCCTCGCTGGCCTGTTTCCACCCCCCACACACTGCTCCGCGACGGTGCTCACTTCGGCACTGGAAACCCAGCCACGCTCCACAGCACAGAAGCTTCCTCCCCGGCCCGCACAGACCCCTGTCTGAGTCTCTGAACTTCTGCTCCTTGTTTCCGTCCGGCTGCTTTGGCCTTTTCACTCTCCCCATCCAACTACCAAGCCTGTTCCCGTCCCAGGGCCTTTGCGCTTGCTGTGCCTCTACCCCCAGACTCTCACAAATTCTTCTCTGTGCTACATGTGAACCCCCCCCCCCACCGCATTATTCATGTTCCTTTTGCTTCTTTCAGGCGTCTGCTCAATTATCATCCTTCACGCAGGCCTGCTCTGACCACTGTTGCTGAGAAAGCTGTCCTGTCTTCTCCACATTGTTGTCTACTGCATTATCTGGCCTTGTTTCTCTTCTCCCTGCTTATCGTCGCTTGTTCACGGCCTGAGCCTGTTACTTGAACAGAAGCCAGAAAAGGCAGGGATCTCATCCACTTCATGCAGTGCTGTATCATTTGTGCCTAAAACAGAGCCTAGAACATAGTATTTGCTCAATAAAGATTGGTTGAACAAATACGGGGAAGAATGAATAAGCATTCAGGTATGAACTCATTTATGTAAAAAATTACTATATAATGAAAGCATTACAAAACAGATAGAACATTGATATTTATTTGTTTAAAAAAATTTTTTTAATGTTTTATTTATTTCTGAGAGAGAGAGAAAGAGACAGTGTGAGCAGGGGAGGGTCAGAGGGAGAGGGAGACACAGACTCTGAAACAGGCTCCAGACTCTGAGCTGGCTGTCAGCACAGAGCCTGACGCAGGGCTCAAACCCACAAACCATGAGATCATGACCTGAGCCAAAGTTGGACGCTTAACCAATTGAGCCACCCGGGCACCCCAATATTTATTTGTTAATAGCAGGATAATTAACCATATGGGGAATAAATAAATCTCATGTCTTACCTGTGTGCATATAAATTATGTAAGGAAGGAAATGATCCAGTAGAACTATGGTTTTTAACTTATGTTTACAATTCATGTTTTTATGTTTTATGCATCCTGATATACATTTTCCTATTTTTATATTTTAAATATTTAAAGGTAAAAATCAAAACTATGCTCATGCTATAAGAATTTATATTTTCTTACATGTGTATTTTGCTTGATGGTTTAATCATGACCCTAAGGAAAAACCAATATGAGAACATATTACTTAATTTCAGTACATAAGAACTTAAAGCTTCATCTTATTTAAAAAAAAAAATTACTTTGGAGTTCATTTATTTGTGAGAGAGAAATAGAGTGTGAGTGTGGGAGGCGCAGAGAGAGGGAGACACAGAATCCAAAGTAGGTTCCAGTCTTGGAGCTGTCAGCACAGAGCCAAACGCAGGGCTCAAACCCTCAAACCATGAGATCATGACCTGAGCTGAAGTCAGAGGCTTAGCCGACTGAGCCACCCAGGTGCCCCAGGAACTTAAAGCTTCTTAGTGTAGAAATAAGCCCACTGATCCAATCAAAGGAAGGACACGGGGCCTCGGAGCACAGTGAAGCAAACCTTAATCAACGTTCTGGCAAGATCAGGCGTCACAGGGGCAGGCACACTGGGGGGCGGTTACCCCAGACCATTTATCTCCTAGCATGTAAGTCCCTCCCCTGGATCCTCATTGGCTGAGCACTGCAGAGGTTACAGCCTTTCCCAGATGTTGCCTATGCCCATGTAAGGCAGAAAGTAAGTCTGATAGGAACAAGTGTACATTCCCTGAGGTGACACAGAGACCTTCAGTCCCTCCTCCCTTTATTCTGTGGCACATGCTCATTGCAAAGCCTGTGAAAATAAGCCCACCAACCGGAGAGGCGTAGAAGAACCAGGAAGTGAAGTGTCTAAAGGTTTGGGACTCCGTTGTGGGGGGTGGAAGTTGTACATATTTCCCTTAGTGTAACTGGACAGCATAGCTTTTATTTAGTGTTTCTGAAAATGAACCATGTCTTTTCTCATGCTTATGACAAAAAAAAAGTTTAGAGACAATGTTTAAAGTATAATGGCCTGGGAAAAAAGATTCCAATATCTGTTGTGAAGACCTAATAACCTTAGTATATAAAGAGAGCTTATAAATCAATAAGAAAAATGTATACCCAGTAGGTAAAATAAATACCCATGAACAGGTACTGCACTAAAGAATTAAAGACAAACATTAACATTTTTACTTATAGTTAAAGAATGATACTTAAAGCAAGTTGATTCTATTTCTCTCTTATAGCAAAGATTTTTTTTTAAATGCTAAAATTTCCTCATGTTGGCAGGGGAAAATGAATTCTGATATACTACAAATGTAAATTAGAGCAACTTTTCTGGATAGTAACTGGCACTACAGCTTTTTAAAAACATGAACTAATCAAACCTAAATTTATACTTCCTAGAATTGTTATTTTTTAAATTGGAATACAACATAAATATCTGAAAATGGAGATTGTAGAATATTAATAGATCTATGCAAAAGAATAGAGTGAAGTCATTATGAATACTGATGTAGAGGTAAAATACTTCCATTGAAAAATCTAACATTTAACTAAAGTATGCAGATTGAAAATAGGAAGTTCAATTTTTGTTAATAAGGATGTGTTTATTACACCAGATCAAAATATAAAAATTAGACACATTACTTCTTATAGTAGAAATATGTCATCAAGCACAAATGGTAATTACTAAAAATTAATTTTAAAAAGGTAAAGTAAAAAATATGAAAAGCAAACAACAAATTGAAAAGATGAATAAAAATATGAAAACTCACCACAAGTACATAAAACATAAAAGTATCAGTTGGCAATTTGAAACATTTGCTTTAATTTTTTAAGTTTATTTATTTTGAGAGAGAAAGGGGGCCGGGGAAAGACAATACGAAGCAGGCTCCACACAGTCAGCACAGAGCTAAACGCACGGCTCAGACAAACCACAAGACCATGTCTGAGCTGAAATAGAGAGTCAGACGCTTCACCAACTGAACTATCCAGGCGTCCCAGTATTTGCTTTATTTCTTATCTACACAAATGATACACGAATGAGCTCTTGTTGGAAATATTCAAAACGTGTGGATGAAACATGGTCTCCTTGGTCATTCTCTCTCCCAGAGATGCACCTGTTGCATAGACCTTTGGACTTTTTCTCATATGCACTAAATATATTATTTTGTCTACTTTTTTAACTTAGCCATATGTCTTAGGGTTTCCACCTGTCAATGCATGTAGATGTAACTCATTTTTTCAATGCTGCGTGATATTTCCAAGTACATACACAAGCTTATGACGGAGCCGGTTTCCCTTTACTGGTCTATTTATTCACCCAAGAGCAATGTATATGCCTCACAGAGTTCCATCATGGGGCTAGAATTGGAGGAGCCCAGAGTCCTTGTTCAAGTACATCGTCTTAAAAAAAAAATTTAAAGTGTTACCCCCACCCCCAACTGCCTGGGAACCTCTGCAATACCCCTTCTCACACCAATTCTGCCTTTTTAAAAAAGGCCTTTACATTTCCTATCAGCAGCACTATAAGCAGTGCTGTGGGCTCATCCCCACTTTCTGGTATTGCTGAGTAGTGGGCGGGTGGGGGGTGTTTGCAGAGGGAGTGGGGGATGCAGGGAAGGAAGGAAGGCATGAGGTATCTCAGTAAGAGTGGCGGCACCAGCAGCTTTTGAAAGCTGACAGTCAGTCGCCTCACCCTGTGAAAGCCTGGCATATGGCAGGAAATATTGCTTTAAGGGTTCGTCTGCAGGGAATACTGTTTTAAAGATACACCTGCATGATGTCTGAAGGCTGGAGCAAAACCAGATGCTTTCGGAAATTTAAGGCTGTGATTTTCTTATTTGTTTGGAAGAGTAGGGACTCCAGCGCATTTTTAAATAAGTTTCCTTTCCCTTCCGTTGCTTAGGTTTGTTTAATAAAAGTTGGTTTCACCCGATAGTGACAGGATTAAAATGCAAAGTCATGCGTGCTTAGAGTCAATTTATATCTGTGTGGAAAGTTTTTTTTTTTTTTTTTTTACCTAAACAGGCTATATATCACGCTGGGCATTCCTACTGCCAGGAATCTGAGATCGTTTTATTTGAAATGTGGTTCTCCTTGGTTGGTCTCAGAAGCTCTTCAGGGCATGGGTGTGGGGGTGCCAGCTGATGTTGTTGTCTGCATTTATTGTGAAAAACTTAGAGGATGGAATAAAAACTTCATCTCAGCTGAGAGGGAATGAGGTCTAAGCATTACTGTTACCCAGACCCCTTTGTCATTTCCACAATGAGAACTTATTTTAGAGACGTTCGTTTGGATGGGAGGAGTCTGTGTAGCTAATAAACAATCCCCGTCCTCCCAGACTCCAGCAGAATGGCAGAAAAGTCACTTTAGCACAAAGGCGTAGACAATAAACACAGAAACAAAAAGGGTAGGAGAGGGGACTGTGTCAGGGGAGGGTCCATTGGCAGCCTTTTTGCAAGTGGGAAAATGGAAGCGAGATGGTAACTCGTTAAGTTAGGGGAAGGGGCAGAATCTGGAATCTTAGAATTTCTAGAAGGGACATGGAGAAGAAGCCAGCCAGCGGGAGCAGCAGGTGGGGGTCGGGGCCAAGGAGGACCGGGTGACGTTAGGAAGAGTCACCCGCAGCAGGTGGGGGTCGGGGTGAGAGGGGAGGACCGGGTGACCGCAGGAACCGTCCCCCTGCTGGTTACTTCTCCTGCCTCAGCCTCTCCAGGAGGCACAGGCAGCAGGAGGTGAGGACGGGAAACATGACAGATGCAGACAGATAGCGTATGACAGGAATATGAATAAATGAAGTTAGATTGCAAACCAAATGTAGTTTGTCCACAACATAACTTACTTTGGATCAAGAAATTACTTTATGCATATGATTGGTGTTGTGTGTGTGTGTGTGTGTGTGTGTGTGTGTGTGAGAGAGATATGTGTGGTGTGTGTTTTACGTACACAACATACACAACATGTGTTGTCTGTGTTATATGCATGTTGTGTGTGTTGTATCTATTGTCTGTACTTGGGGTGTAAGGTTTGGTGTTGTGTATTGTGTGTAGGGTATATTGTGTGTATATTGTGCATGTTGTATGTGGTGAGTGTGTGGTGTGGTATGTGGTATGTGTGTACTGTGTGTGGGATGAGTGTGTTGTGTGTGGTATGTGTGTGGTGTGTATAATGTGTGTGTATTGTGTGTGGGGTGAGTATTGTGCGTGTTGTATATACTGTGTGTGCATTGTGTATGTTATTTGTGACATGTATGTTATATATGTTGTGTGTGTTGTGTATATAGTGTGTGTACTGTGTGGGGTGAGTGTGTGTATGGTATGTGTGTTCTGTATGTAGTGTGTAGTGTGTGTTGTGTACTGTGTATGTTGTATGTGGTGTATATGTGTTGTGTGGTATATATGTGGTGGTGTATTGTGTGTGTGGTGTATATGTGGTGTGTGTGTTGTGCGCTTTGTGTGTGTGGTGTAAATGTGGTGTGTGTGTTGTGTGCTGTGTGTGTATTGTGTGTGTGTGGTGTGTGTGGTGTATATGTGGTGTGTGTGTTGTGTGCTGTGTGTTATTGTGTGTGTGTGGTGTATGTGGTGTATATGTGGTGTGTGTGTTGTGTGCTGTGTGTGTATTGGGTGTGTGTGGTGTGTGTGGTGTATATGTGTGTGCTGTGTGTGTATTGTGTGTGGTGTATATGTGGTGTGTGTGTTGGCTGTGTGTGTTGTGTGCTTTGTGTGTGTGGTGTAAATGTGTGTGTGTTGTGTGCTGTGTGTGTATTGTGTGTGTGTGGTGTGTGTGGTGTATATGTAGTGTGTGTTGTGTGCTGTGTGTGTGGTGTGTGTGGTGTATATGTGGTGTGTGTGTTGTGTGCTGTGTGTGTATTGGGTGTGTGTGGTATGTGTGGTGTATATGTAGTGTGTGTGTTGTGTGCTGTGTGTGTGGTGTGTGTGGTGTATATGTGGTGTGTGTGTTGTGTGCTGTGTGTGTATTGGGTGTGTGTGGTATGTGTGGTGTATATGTAGTGTGTGTGTTGTGTGCTGTGTGTGTGGTGTGTGTGGTGTATATGTGGTGTGTGTGTTGTGTGCTGTGTGTGTGGTGTGTGTGGTGTATATGTGGTGTGTGTATTGTGTGCTGTGTGTGTATTGTGTATGTGGGGTATGTGTGGTATGTGTGGTGTATGTGGTGTGTGTATTGTGCAGGGTGAGTGTGTGATGTGTGTGGTGTGTGTGTTGCTTATATTGTGTGCAGCGTGTGTGTGTGGTGTGTGTTGTGGGGGGAATGTAGCATCTACATCTTGCCACCGTTCTCTCTCACAGCTTTTCTCCAACAGCATTCTTTTCATTTCTTCTAATTTTTACCAAACACAACATCCACGTTTCCACTCTTTCTTCCTCTGACTTCCCTGCCACGGAAGTCAGGTTCAAGCCTGCCCTCTCCGTGACGTCCATCCACCTTGACCTTATCGGTCCTGTGTCCTCTGCACCTGTGGCCCGAACTTCCCTTGCATCTAGCGTGCGTGGTCTTGGATTGTTGTTTTGCTTTAAATTGCTTTCTGTTCAGCTAGAACCTGTGTCCTACTATAAACGTTTTGTGTTATTGACTCTCGCGTCCATGTTACAGGGTGAGGCGTGTGTGCTCTACCTCCTTCTACAACAGCACGGCTAGAGAAGAGGGGGCACGCAGTACTTTCTTAGCAGGCAGAGCTGACCCGGCTCGGAGACTGCAGTTTGGTTTCGTGGACTCAGAGTTCAGCCTTGCGTGGGCGTGTGCTGATCCAAGATCTAACCTGACGGAGTTCGTGTGCTTGTTTTAGTAAAGTCCTCAACAGACCAGTTCTCTTTCTGTAGTGGTTTTATTTTAAAATAATTTTAGAGTTACCGAAAGTTGCACAGAGACTACTAAAGTATCTTTTTAGATAATACATAAATACATATGTGTTGTTAATTTAACGTCACTACATGTAAAGTCAATGAATTTTACATGTGATTCCTTCTACTGCCAAGCACCTTGTTCTTCCAAAGTCAGAATAAGAATCTTCGAAATAGCCCTTTATAAAAGAATTTTTGTTCAGTCCACAGTTGTAACTATCAGTCCACAACTGTTTTGATCTCCACTGGAATATGGGCATACTTCAGAAACTCCCCACCTGTATTCTTTGGGATCCACTTTCTTACTTTAGGACCATGTTTAGGGTCAAAGAAGATGGATGTGCCTGGTTCTCAATTTCAGACACCCTCTTAACATGAATGAGTTCAAATCATATTCGCCCCTGAGCGATCACGCCCTAGAACTGTACAGGTTGCTGGGGTACGCCACCACCTGAGGTTTACAACATGAGACGTTAGGTCTCTCACATAGTTTCAGCAGATCCGTGTCCTAGAGTTCTTTCCCTTGGGCCTAACACATCGTCCTGTGAGTAAAGGAAACCACGCAAATACTCTACAAGGTGTTCCTGGCAATGTAAGTCTTCAGAAAAAGTCCCATCGGGATAGACCTCAACAAAACATAAATATACTTTTAACTAAAACAGAAACGAAAATTGCTTTGCGACTTTCCTGTATTCTAAAACACATGTGGATATTGTCTGTGTCAGTAAATATACACCTATCTGATTATTCTTAATGGCTGCAAAGAAAGGACAAATGGACCATAATTTGTAAAACAGATTCCTTGTTTAAGCTGTTAAGACGTGGATGTATGGTGTTTATAATTTTTTCCTATTTAAAAAAATGTAGTGATGCTAATGTCGTTAAATATTCATATATTTCCCCGTGTGTTTTCTTGGTGAAGACGTCTAGAAGTCACTGAGTGGAAGGGGAAAGCGTTTTTAAAGACTTCCGATGCCCTTGCCAGCTCACTCCGCAAAGCTTTGGTCTCTGCATCAGCTGCACATGAGTGTTCGTTTCAATTGACTCCTGACCACACTGGGCATTATCTTTTTCATGTTTTCACACTGGTTGCCAAAAATTGTGTTTTTCCTTCTCCAATGATTTGTATATATTTGGTGACTAGTGAGAGTGAACACTTTTTTTTTTTTTTTTAACATTCAGTAACTTAGTATCAGACGTTAAGTAGGTGAAACCCTCAAGCCTCAGTGAGTGACAGAATGCTAGGTGTAGAAAGCATCACAGAATGACCTTCAGGGCAGTGGGGAGACCGGGGATCCGGCAAATGGGATCTCAAGAAACACTAGTAGAAAAATGCACGAGTGGACTTTGGGACGCATTAAAAATGAGGAGCCTCCTTCCGCACCAGCCTGAGTTTGGGGTGCTCAGAGGATATGCAAATGGAGAATTTCAGGGGCAATTTAATAACACCCCCTGGCTGACCGTCTCTCCAGCAATTCTGCACCTTCACCTGTCTGAAGTTATGAGTCATCTGGGAAAATTATATGCCAGGAGGGAGGGTTTCCTTCCTGTCCGTTGGCACTGTCCGCCCCCTCCTGCTGCAGGCTGCTACTCTCTCTGCTTTGCGTCATCTATTTCTTCTACTTCACGGGCTCGTTCCCCTGGGCACCCAAGCAGCCTGTTTGTTTCCCACCCTTAAAGGACCTTATAGATTAATAAGCAGGTGGAAGGGGTTTGTCCTCAAAAAATTAAAAATAGAGCTACCCTACGACCCAGCAATCGCACTGCTGGGTATGTATTCAAAGGATACAAAAATGCTGATTCGAAGGGGCACAGCCTCCCCGGTGTGATAGCAGCCCCTACCAACAATAGAAAGAACTCATGTCCATCGACTGATGAAGGGATAAAGAAGATGTGGAATGCTACTCGATGATGAAAAAGAATGAAATCATGCCATTTGCAACAACATGGATGGAAGTGGAGTGTATTATGGTAAGCGAAATAAGCCAGAGAAAGACAAATATATGATTTCACTCATTTGTGGAATTTAAGATACAAAGCAGATGGCCATAAAGGAAGGCAAAGAAAATAAGATAAAAACAGAGAGGGAGGCAAACTTTAAGAGACTCTTAAATACAGAGAACAATCTGAGGGTTGCTGGTGGGGAGGTGGGGGGGGGATGGGCTAAATGGGGGATGGGCAGTAAGGAGGGCACTTGTTGAGATGAGCACTGGGTGTTACATGGAAGTGATGAATCCCTGGGTTCTGCTTCTGAAATCATTATTATGCTATATGCTAACTAACTTGTTACTTGTCTACATGTGTTACTGTACTGTTCTCAATTGCTATTTACTTTTCACTCTTTAAAATGTGACCTGTGATGTAAAAAGTAAATAAAATGTGAGGTATAATGTAAAAAATAAGTAAGTAAATAAAGTCTGAGATATAATGTAAAATATAACAGGCATGTAAGAGTACATGAAACACAACTGTATTTGTTTATACTTATATGTACGTGTTGGTTACATAAATATATGTTTAGAGATCGATGTCTAAACTACGACATCACCAGCACCTTTGAAATTCCCTGTGTGATGTTCCTGAGTCACACATCCTTGTCCCTATGGAAATAACCACTTTTCTGAGCTTTGTGATAATCATCCCTTTCTTTGTAGTTTTCCCAGATTGTATGTCTCCCTAAGCTAACTGTATAGTTTCTAGTTTGTCTGTTACATAGGACATATCATCATATGCATCCTAAATTAGTTTGCTGTTTTTGTTTTAGGGGCTTTTCTTTTTTGTGCTCAACATTATTGAATTTCTGTTGTGCTGATGTGGGTAGCTGAATTATGTTCAAAGTATAATACGCCATTACATGGATATATCCAGACTATTTCTCTTTTGTACACTTGAAGGGTATTGATGTCATTTCCACTTTTTCTCCTCTTTTATTGTTAATGCAGAACATGCTTCTGTGAATATTGTCGTCACTTACTAGAAGAGATTATCTAGGAATTTAAATGGTGGCTAATAAGATGGTCCATTCTCAGGCTAACTAGATATTGCCAGTTTTTCTGGAAGGCTGTTCTACAAAGTGCATTGCCCAAAGCGTTCCATAAGTATTTCCGCTGCTCCACACTCTTGAGAACGGTGGCATCAGCAGGCTTCTTAACTTTCCAGCTGATTGATAGGAAATGCCGATTCCCTGTGGTTCTAATGTGCATTTCCCATATTGCTAAGAAGGTCAATCATCTTTTTAAAAGATGTTTATTTATTTATTGAGAGAAAGAGGGAGAGAGAGAGAATGTGTGTGCTCAAGGGAGGGGCAGAGAGAAAGGGAGGGAATCCCAAGCAGGCTCCACACTCAGCAACAAGCCTGATGCGGAGGCATGGGCACTTGATCTCGTGCCCATGAGAGCGTGACTTGAACCCAAGTCAAGAGTCAGATGCTTAACTGCAGGTGCCCCAAGGTTAATCGTCTTTTCAAATGTTTGTTGGCCATCTACGTTTCTTCTTTTGTAAAATTCCTTGTTTGCATCTTTTTGGTTGTTTCTCTTTTCTTATTGAACAACGTGCGTTCTTTTTATCCTGTGGTATCCATAATATTATATATATTGTATATACCCTCAGCCACTTTACGTCTTATACTTTTACCTTCTTTGTGGCATCTTTTTATGAGCAAGTGTCATTAATTTTAATACAGTCCAATTTATCAATCTTATATTTTATGAGAAATGGTTTTTGTGTCTTGTTTAAAAAAAACCCTTGTCTACCTTGAGGCCATAACTATCTTCCATATTTCTCTTAATGTTTCACAATTGTGTGTTTTATAACCAAGCTGAAATCTATCAGTCAAGTACAAATGAAGCAAACGGTCCAGTTGCAATGCAGAGATTGGAATTTTAGAAGTTCAGTCACATGCTGAAATGGTCAAAGTCTAAAATTAACCAATTACTTTATTCGACAGCTAGAAAATAGAAGGACTCCGAGGCCCCATTTCTTCCCCACTGCACCAACGCTATCTTCTTATGCTACCAGTTCTTCTGTTTGCTTACTTACCACCACTTTGCTCTTCATTCCTTCTTTCCTCTCAAACGTTCCATCTGGATCTCTCTCTGTCTTTTCTTTTTTTTTTTGCTTTTAGGCATTTCTGTAGGACACAGACGACTTCTCAGTCCTTGAAAATGTTTCTACTTTGCCCCTGTTCTTAAAAGGTATTTTCACTGCTCTATAATTATACGGTGATGGTCATTTTGTGACAGTACTGTTCCATTGTCCTCTGGCCTCCATGGTTCCTGTTGAGAAATCATCTGAAACCCTAACTGCCACTTTATTAAAGACAATCAGTCTTTCTTCCTGTTCCTCTTTTGTTTTTACCGTTTTTCTCTCTGTCATTGATGTTCTTCAGTTTTTCTATAATGTGTCCAGGTATAGGTGTCTGGGGTTTGTATGTATTAAGTACGTGTGTGTGTGTGTGTGTGTGTGTATGTGTATATATTAATATATGTAGATGTGTGTATATAGGTGTCTTTGTGGAAAGTTCTCAGTAAATATGTCTCCAAATATTGTGTCTTCTTCGCTGTCTCCCCATTACTTCTGGAGCTCCAGTTAAGCACATTCCTCTTCTCCATGTCCCTTCCACTTCTCTTTACTTCTCTTTCGTATTTTACAGAACACAGTGACAGGCATTGAGGGAGTGGAGTGGCAGGCGTAAGAGCGTTTCAGAGCGGAGAGTACGTGCTCACTCCCGCAAAGTCGTGAGGAGGCTCGCGTAGTTAGTGCTCCCAGAGTGAAGGGGCAGGAGCGAGATGAAGCAGAGATGTGGGCAGGGACAGGTTGTTCAGGGTCTGTAGCCAGTGAGAACCATTCCAGGGTCTACAGAGATGGTGAGAGGATAAGATCTGTGTATGGAGAAACTCACTTGGCTTTTGAAAGAGAGAATGGACTGAAGGAAGCCCAGATAAGAGGTCAGGAGACTAACGAATAGGCTACTGTAGTGTCCAGACAAGGAACTAAGCACCAAGGTGCTGAGAGGTGAGAGGAAGAGAGTGAAGTAGAACTGAAGACGTCTAGGAGACAAAAATCAACACAAGTCTGCGTTTTGGAAGTTCTGGCTCGAGGATGAGAATGGAACAGAAACACAGGTCATACTGTGACACAGAAGGAATAAGAGAAGTCATTATTTTCAGATCATATCCCTAGGGAGTCTCAAATCAACTAAAAATCTGTTTGCCTTAGGGAAGTTATTTATGAGCCCGAATTTTCCGTGTACCTCACTCTCTGGGTGGCTGTCTCCCCTCTGTTCTCTCCTCAGACCTTTTCTCTCTTGCTCAGACTGCTGTCAACCTCACGATCCACTCGTGATCACGCTATAAGAGCAGCCAGGAGGGAAGATCCACATGCCGCCATCACCACCCCTGCCCACGCCCTCGGGGTCCATCTTTCCCCCGTTCCTGCAGATGAACTGTCCACACCAGGGCACGCCCTCCACTGTGCACTGGCTTCCAGTCCCTTTGCCCCTCAAATCCCTTTCTCTCAGCATCGTCATTTCCCCACTCTACTAAATCATCCCCATCAGTATAGAAATATGTGGTTTTTCTCCTTTAAGAAAGACCCTCTGAGCCCACGTGCCTACCCAGCCGCTACTCTACTTCTCTTCTGTTTGCACTCGTACTTCTCAACAGAGTTGTCCGTGGCCGCTGGCTGTGGTTTTTCCCTTCCCGTTCTCCCTTGCATACACTTACTAGGCCTCTGCTCGTACCCCACCACCACTGGACCTGCCGTCATTAAAGTCATACATGGTAGGCATGTTGCTAACTCCACGTGGGCCGTGGCCAGTGGCTGAATGAGTGGCCCAGGGGTATATATCGCCCTCAAAGCAGGACAAACTCTGTGTGTGAGCTCCACTCCCAAGCCTCTGTGTGGGACCAGACTGGAGCCCGTCTCCAGGAAACCACATTCTTGCTTGGCCTTCTTCCTGCTCTGTCCCACTTCCTGGGCCCCCTTCTCCCAAGGTCACTACGTACACCGTACACCTCTTGAACCGAGGTCCTCTGCCAGGTGCTGCTCTAGCAGCCCAGCGTAAGACAGGTCCTGTGTGCCTCATCACTGGATGTCCAGGCAAGACTTTCCACATGTGTGTCAAATATTAAATGTTCCTACTGTCATAATTAACCTTGGCCAAGTTGCCGGTCTGAAATTTTTAGTTAAGAAGTTCTGCCTCGTCCTTCTGTCTCCCTGACCTACTTTTACTCAGATGAGGGTATCTTGCTATTAAAATGTTAACTACCCTCCAGCACAGTTCCCAGTAATTAATACAGATCTGGCACACGGAACGTATTCAATCAATAGTTTGAATGAAGGAATTATTTAACTCAACCCTCTGATGGGCTGTACCCATTTGCCTCATAGTCTCCTTATTTCAGTTCGTCTTTTACTTCCTAGGATCTATAACCTTGAATAGATGCTGGCTTCTGCTTTTACCTAAGTGGGACATAAGCCAAAAAGACAAATCTCTCATTCTGAAAGTTAAGCTCCTTGAGAATGCGGAAAGGGTTTTGCACAGATGTCCTCTCACAACAGTCTGTCATGGTTGGGAGGAGCTTTAGGCCCTTGATGCCAGCCACTTCTTGCTCTCATCTTTCCATCACGTGATGAGGTAACACCGGCATGCACCCGACGCACGCATATAGTGAGGCAACAAATATTAGTGTTCCAAGCCACTAAGGTTTGAGGGAACGTATTACTCAGCGTGGATACTCAACAATCTACAGTGACCAAGTAAAGTGCTTGTGTCTGCTCCCGGGGAGGCATTTGGGTTTAAGAGATGTAAGATCAGACGTCATTCTGAACAAAAAGTTCAGGAATGGGAAGGGACAGAGGTCTGAGTCGACACCGACTAAAAACCAGTGTCAGATTAGAAGCTAGTTTTAGGAGAACAAGAGCGACTCCAATGTTGACCAAAAAAAAAAAAAAAAAAAAAAAAAAATCGACCCTTGACAGCCGAGCAACCTTCACACCACATATCCTAAGTTCAGGAACTAAGAAGAGATCCTCGTGTTTTGCTTCCCTACATAAGCACTGTTGTGATTTGTTTATAGAACCTAAATGTTTCCTGGACAGGAACCTTTTCAAATGCATATTTCCAATCCTCTTTAAAATGCCTTTTCCCCCATAAGCATGTACTACCTTTTTTTTTTTAAATTTTTTTTAATGTTTTATTTGTTTCTGAGAGAGAGACAGCATGAGCAGGGGAGGGTCAGAGAAAGAGGGACACACAGAATCTGAAACAGACTCCAGGCTCTGAGCTGTCAGCACAGAGTCCGACACGGGGCTCGAACCCATGAACCATGAGATCATGACCTGAGCCGAAGTTGGACGCTTAACCGACTGAGCCACCTAGGCGACCCAAGTGTGTACTACCTTTTGATTTCACCTGCATTTTCTCCTATCTGCCAGGATCAGGATTTCCTGTCTTTCCTGTTAGATTGTGTGAAGCCCTCCTTCTCTGATGACGGGTGGGGAGGGGGAGAAATCTTGGAGGGGCGTCATAGTCTGTGGTCCTTTTCCCCACAAGGGTATAAAATAAGAGAATGAGGGAAATGCCTTTAATTGAAATGGATACATTGATAATATGTCAAGACATGTTAGAGACTGAGGCCCTTGAAGTGGAAAAATGAGGAAGTGGGGGTAGTCTTACAAGTAAGCTCAGCTTTATTATTTGTAAGTATAGGGACAAAATAATGTCCTTATAAGTGGGTCAAAGGCAGTAACCATATCACAGAAAAACAAAGCTCCTTTTGCAGCCCATACCATACAGCGTGTCTTCAGGCTGAATTCTGCAAGAGATGTGTGGAAACTGTGCTGGACTAGGACCTACCTTCTCTTGGCAAATGGGGTATCTGGCTTCCCTGGGTCCTGCCTACTAAATACCAGTAGTTCCTCTTCAACAATTGTGGAAATCAGAAAATACTCCCACAAATATTTGAAACTGCCTTCTGATGGCAGTGCCCCCACTGGAAATCACTGCTCTCTTACCGTCTCTAAGCTTCAG
Organism: Hyaena hyaena; assembly: GCF_003009895.1. Classification (NCBI taxonomy): domain Eukaryota; kingdom Metazoa; phylum Chordata; class Mammalia; order Carnivora; family Hyaenidae; genus Hyaena; species Hyaena hyaena. The sequence goes on from NW_024080654.1 coordinate 1,520,254, forward strand.
CCTGCCATTAGGAGGATGTGAGGAGTCCTTGAGCAAGACTCCACCCTCAGCTCAAGAAAGGAGCCGAAGCCATAGCCTAAGGCAGTCAGTGCATTGTATTCTCTGGTGACAGTGGTTGGTTTAGGGTACTTGAGTCACTTGGAGTCAATGACACGGAAGGGAGTTTTAGCTTAGCGTCTTGGGAAGGAGACCCTGGTCTTCCCGGGCCACTTGAATGAGAGGTTGTAGGGGGTGGGGCTGCCAGAGTCATTTTGCTTCTTTTGGAGCCCAGTAAAAAACCCAGGGGGAGGCACAGTGACTCTGGGCTACCTCTAGATGGTTCTTTCCATGATATAAGTCCTGCTAGCCTTGAGAAGGAGGACATTACCTTTCTACTTTATGGTTGGGTTGGAGGGAGCCTAACAGCACAGTCCACGAAGACCTTGTGTATGCGATCTGTGGTCCCAGTACTTTCATAGACTAGTTTTCTTGTACTGCCTTTATCCCCAAACCAGTTACGTGTCCCCAGGGCTACATCCTGTACCCTTATGGGAGGGAAGGAAAGACGGTGAACACACAGGTGCACAGAAGCACTTTCCCGGTCCTGACTATTTTGTTGGCTGGCTGTCTCCCCCCCCCCCCCCCCCCCCCCCCCCCCCCCCCCCCGGAATCCAATTTCCGTAAGGGACAAGAAATTTCACCTGTTTTGCTTACCACCGGATTATCAGCACCTAGGACAGTGCCACAGAGCCATGCGGAGAAGATAAGTTTTGGTTCCTGCTTTTCTATATTTGCCACCTAAATGGTTACTGATATTTACTCATATTCACCCCCTTTCTGTTTTTTAAGTTTTTATTATAGCATATTTCAAATATCTGTAACACAGAGGAAATCTAAATCCTGTAATTCCTCTTTACCTGTCTCCACTCTCCCTCTCTGCCCCCTCACTAGATTATATTAAATAAAATCCCAGAGACTTGCATGCACCCCTTTTTAGCAACTTCTCTCATTTCTGGGATACAACTTCCTTGTTTATTTCTCGTTCTTTCTAGCCACTCCATCTTGGTCTCTGGTCTTATGCATGGCTTGCTGGGGTTTCCTCATCTGGAGGTCAGGGGCATGGGTCTTTATTTAATTTCTCTGCACTCCTGGACCAGTCATTGAGTCAGGGCTGTTGGGGGGGGTGGGGAGCACGCATGTGGGCGCCGTCATCTTCAACGGAGGTAGGGTGACTGCATGGCTCACAGCGCCCACGACAGTCCACTCCTCACGCTCCTGCATGTGGTACCTTCCTGGATGAATTCTGGGCACAGCCTCCTCCAAACTTTGCTTGGCCCCTTAGAAGTCGTAAGAGGGAGGTTGGTAGGATGTGTCTTTGTCCATTCAGACGGCCACAGCCAACTCCCGTAGGCTAGGAGCCTTATATACAGCAGGATTATAATTCTGGCAGTTCTGGGGTCTGGAAGTCCAAGATCAAGGCCCCGGCAGATGTCTGGTAAGACCTTCCTGGTTCGTGGATGTGGTTCTTCTCGCTGTGTCCACATGGTGGGAGGGGCAAGGGGGCTCTGTGGGGTCTCTCATAAGGCGCTAATCCTGTTCACCAGGGCTCCACCCTCATGACCTAATCACCTCCCACAGGCCTCACCTCCTAATATGAAGGTTAGGTGTCAATACATGGGAATTTGGGGGACACAGACTTTAGTCTGCAGCGGGATCAAATACATATTCTGCAGCCGATCTCGAGATTGCAAGCGCCACTCATTGTCTCCTCCTCGGTTACCAGTTCGGAGGGCCTCCCCCTCAATCGGCCCCTCTGCGGGGACAGGTTGCTTACCTGGTGAAGTGACCTCCATTCCCGAGAGGGTCATGCCCTTGCGACAGCACTCTGCTTAGGCTGTGGTCGCTGCATTTGTCCACTTAACCTGTAGCATTGGTCATGAGGGCACTGAGAGCCACCCAGAGCCTTATGGGCACCAGATTTATTCTTCCTAGCGCCCCCCTGTGTCAGAGCAGGGCACTGCCTCTTTATGATCAGGGTCAAGGGTCAGTCCCTGAGCCAGGATGATCTCTTATTTTCTGGCCTGACGGATTTAGGGCATGATGAGATTAAAGTGCGCAGGCGTGGGGCGCCTGGGCAGCTCAGTCCGTGAGGCATCCAATTTTTGGTTTCGGCCCAGGTCATGATCTCAGGTTCTTGGGCTCAATCCCCACATCGGGCTCTGTGCTGGCAGTGCAGAGCCTGCTTGGGATTCTCTCTCTGCCCTTCCCTGTGTGCTCTGTCTCTCAAAATAAATAAATAAACTTTAAAAATAAATAAATTAAAATAAAGTGCCCCGGCGCTTGCGTTCTCGAGTATCCCACTTTTCCGGCACGTGATCTCCTCAATGAACGACGGTAGATCTTGGCAAAAGGGGATGGGACTCCTTACCGTGGGTACTTGCCATGGGGACTCGTGAGGCCCTGACCTCCCATTAACTAGTGGCTTTGGGTTAGAAAGCCGGCGCAGGGGCTGAGCTCTATTTCCTCACGTCTCGCACGCGCTGTGCCACCAGGGCTGGCATTTCATTCCGACTTCGGAGGGGCCATGATTGCCCCAGAGCCCCAGGGGTCACCCCGTCAGCGTGACGCAGCCGCCTCCGGAGCCCTTGCCGGGGTGGCCCCCGCACGTGGCCGCCGAGCCCCCGCAGAAGCCGACGCTCCCTCCATCACCCTCAGGACCCAGCCCCGTAAAGAGCCTCCCGCGTGGCTGGTGCGCGGGCGCTGCACCAGCACCCCGTCTCTAACCTGTGTCACTGGGGTCACGCGAGGGGCACGAAAGCTTAAGGGAACGGGAATGAGACCAAGCACGTTATCGGCGGCCCCACGTCCCAGCCGATGGTGCCTGGACGCCCCGGTTCTCCCCGGGAACCGAGCCTTCGTCTCCCTGCACGCGGGGCTGGTGAGCGCAGCCTCCCCTTCCCCTTCCCCCAGAAAGGGAAGCTTCTGGCAATCCGGCTTGGGTAAGACGTGGCGTGGTCATCAGGGCAGCTGATCACTAGTCTGCACGCACTGGAGACTGATCCCCTAAATGCCCCCGCCGTCCAGCCAGAGCCAGTCCTCCCCTCCAGCCTTCTCTTTCCCCTGTTATCTGCGCGGTGCCCCGCTTACCTTTCCTGCACGGCCCCTCCCCCTCCCGCAGACCCCGGTCCCTGTCCGGCTCCACCCCCCTCCCCCCCCAGCGGCAGGTCCGGGAAGTCCCCCGCGGGGACAGGGCCCGGAAACAGAAGACAAGCATTCATCACCCCGCGGAGGCTCGACTGTCATATTTAAAAAAAAAAAAAATTAATGTCTTTATTTCCGAGAGAGACAGAGACAGTGTGAGCAGGGGAGGGTCAGAGAGAGAGGGAGACACAGAATCCGGAGCAGGCTCCGGGCTCTGAGCTGTCAGCTCAAAGCCCCCGCCCACCCCCCATCCACCCGACCAGGAAGGACCTCAATTCGTGAATGAGATCATAACCTGAGCCACCCAAGCGCCCCAAGACTCTTAACTACAGAGAACAGACTGAAGGTTGCAGGAGGGGAGGTGGGTGGGGGATGGGCATTGAGGAGGGCACTTGTTGGGATGAGCCCTGGGCATTACCCGTAAGTGATGAATCACTAAATTCCACTACTAAAGCCAATATTACACTGCATGTTAACTAAACTTGGATTTAAGTAAATTTTTTTTTTAAATAAGTAAATAAAAAATATATAAAAGTATAATCGATGAAAAGTAGAGAGTTGCAATCTGGATGTTTATATCTGAATTGCATTGTTAAACGAAGTAGATCCAACATTGGTCATATTGATTGCCCTTTGAGTGGAATTACCGTGCTTTACTGAAAAACCTGGGCAACACTAGGTTATATTTGCATATCCGAGGCTGACAAAAGCCTTAAGAAGGACGGGGTGAGCCACATGATATAGAAAAGGCTAGGAAGACCCTGCCATGCCTGAAGATGTTCCTGTGTGTCACTCAGCACGAAATGTTAGGATTACTTGGGACTAAAGTCAAATGTTCATGTTGACGGGCAGATGTCCTTAAAGTCCATTAACTATCAGCTTCTTCTCCCTTCCGTGGTTATACCTCTGACAGCCTGACTCTGAGCTCCTGGAAAGTGGTGGGAAAACGGTACTATAAGGAGCTGGGTCCGTGCTCACACCTCACCACGGGACACTAAATGCCAGAATGACAAGTGGGGGCAGAGGATGGGGGCACATTCCAGGAGGCGGAACAGGAGTGTGAAGAGCTTTACCTCTAGCTCCCCCTGGGCACAGCTTCTGAAAGTTGATATTTCGTGAGTCCTTCAGAAAATTTCTCTCCCCCAAATGTCATTGGTATAGTTCAGGAGCTGAAAGACCTTCATTTCTTATTTTAGCTACCTATTACCCCCTCAGCCCTCCCAACGGTGTGGTGAGGTCAGCACTATTATTCTACTCACGGCGCAGATCAGCCGAGACACTGGGAAGTTAAGGGACTCGCTTCATTAGAGTCACTTAGCCAGTGGGCGAGGGGGGCAGATTCCAGACCTCTGTGTGGCCAGCACTCATGTGCCCCAGTGCATGGTGGGTCTTCCACCGCAGGGGGGTGTGGCCGAGGTTCCCAAGCCTGAGCTTTTGTGACTGTGGGACATTGAGGCAGAAGACGCAAGCATGTTGTGCTGGGTCTTACCAAGATCTTTTAGGCAACACTGGCTATGAGCGCTATTAGGTCTGAAAGGAGATGGTTCCTTACTGAAGCTTAATTTAGCACACAGTTCTTATCCTTCAGGATTCTAAGCCGAATTCTGTACCAATGAGTTGGAATCTCGCTGGCCTCAATTTCTGTGAGTTTGCATGATCCCCCTGTTGATGGACACCAATTTTCATTAATTGCTTTATGGAAAACAAAGACAATAAGATTTCTTTAAGAAAGTCTTTTCATGGTGGGTTAAGTGTTTCAAAAGTGATCAGTTTAAAAATTTCACAGCAGCAGAAGCTGGGAGAACTCATAGTTTGTGGCCTTGACCGTGTTTCAGTCTATAGCGTATTATTCTGGTGGGGCCGAAAAAAGATGGAGAAAAAACCAGTTTTAATGCCGAAACCCAAACTTACTTTGCACATGCAGACGATCCATTGAATTAAAGCAATTAAAAAGAGCTGAAACTCACTCTAGTTACAGTAATTTTTTAATGCTTTTTTTCCCAACAGTGATTTTATGTATTATGTTAGCATAAACCCGTGTGGTTAGATGGTTACCAAGGATAGGAGATCTCATTCCAGATCAACCAGTGAAAGCTGTGGGGATTTAACCACTGACATCTGCAAGGCTAAGTAAGACCCATGTCACTTCGATGATTCAACCACTGTACTTCTGACAATGTGCTCCATTGTCACAGTCAAAGTAAACACTGGGTTGGTTCCCAGGGATGTTGGTTCCCTGGAAAAAGTGATTCCAGCTCCTATGTTCTTTACAAACAACTTAAGTAAACATCTGAAATGAGAGTCCAGTCCTTTCGATTCTGATTATCGGTCCCTCTAAGGTTTCCTCCATTCGGAACAGAGGAGGAGACAAATGGTATCTTTGGAAAGACTGTAAGTCCGGACCAGGGGGCAGGTCAATTTTACACCTTCGTGTAGAAAAAACTTTTTCCTCGTGGAGCCAGACGGTAGACAGTCGCTCTCCTTAATTCTGGAAGCTGTTCGTGAAGAGTGGGAGCTGGATACGCTGACAGAGATGTATGCTCTTGGTGGCTCGTTCACCGAAAACAGGACCTTGATTTACCGTTGGGGTTTTTCTGTGCCTTCGGGGATGAGTTTTCAAGAATGTTTTTAAGAAAGACATGAATTGAAAACGAAATCTGAAATCATGGGCTAAGTAACATATTTCTGTATACTTGCCCGTTTGGACGGATGATTAACTTCTGGTCGTTTAGCAGGACTGTTCCAACAAATCGCCGTCTGAAATAAACTCCTCAGACCTCGTTTGTGTGCTCCAGTGCCCCTGCTTAGCACCCCAGGATTAGATTCCTGCCAAAGTTTGAAACCAAGAATAAAATTTGCGTTGCAAAGAGGCAGCTCAGGGAGGCGGCACATCATCTTGTGAACAATTCAGAATAATATTGTGCTTTATACGGGGCACGGGTAGCATTCGGCGTTCTGTGTCCACATACAGAAATTCATGTGTGCGGCATTTCCCCTTCCAGAAGTAATTAGGAGATCCAGGTAAAACCAATTTTTTTGGCGAGCGCTTTGTTACATAAAAGAGTTCTCTGTGCTGAGCCACGCACAGGGAGACGGTAAATCAGTCGTTCCTTCCAGGCTGTGTTAGATTTGATTACACTGAGAATCCATAATATTTTACCCTTTTCATTCTGTGCTCATATTTTCAGTGGTTTATAAAGTAACAGTCTCTAGATTTCATTCCAAATGGAAAGTTGGCATGAAAACTCTCAATCCAATTATTCCTGTACACATTTTGAAACAAATCATTTTGGCTTTTTTGAAAAAAAATTTACTGGAGGTGATAAAAATAGGAAATTTCGGGTTTCAGATGTTTTATAGCATTCTTGTAGCATAATCATGGCTTCATTAAAAATAATTTTGCAATACAATGTGAACTTTGTGAGATGGCTAAAACACATTTGCTGGCTTTCCTCTTAAAGCTTTGTGTGCAAGAAAGTTGTATTATTTTATATTTTGTGTTTCGTATCATTCTGCTAAGGCTTTGTGAGATATCCAATGACTACCTCCTCTCCTGCATGACCGTAAGGAGTGAGGCGTCTGGAATGGGGTCCTACTCTTTGCGGGGGGTGCTCGCTTCCCCACTGGGGTCCCCAACACAGGAAGAGATGCCAGGATTGGTTTCAGTGCTCTGTGCTCATTTCAATCTGCCGGCCTCCGCGCCCGTCAGCTTGTGGGATGGGCTGGCTGTGGCCGTGGGAAGCTCTTCTCTAGGGCCCTTGAATACGACACAGTGTTTGGATCGGCCGTTAAAGGAGACCGTGAAGGGGAAAGCAAAACCGTCCCCCTCTGCTCTGAATTTGGGAGATGATTGTCTCACAGACTGAACAGATTTTAGGAGGGTGGAACGAAATCTAAAACTCACTTGATGCAGATGTACTTTGGCTACTCTATTCTCCTCTCCAAAATCCCCCTTCCCAACAACGCTCAAGTCTCCCCAGCGATGGGAAATTTGTCTCCAAAGGCAGGCAGCGCCTTCCGCCCGTGAAACAACCCCAGTGTGACAGAGTTCCTCCTATCGATCTGAAATCTGTCTTCCTGTCATTTCCACCCATTGTTCCCGGTCCTATGCCTCAGACCCAGAAAGAAATAGGCTTGTTTTCCTTTCTTTGACAGCGGGTCCCCTCCCGGAAAGGAGGCAAGGGGTAGAGTGAGAAGGATTTGTGGCAGGCAGGGTCCTATCCTCTCCGACCCTCAGTCCCCTCTTGGGCACAACTGTGACTCTAAAACCTGACTTACGGGGTGGTGGTGGAGGTTTGAGAGCATGCGTACGGGCACCTGGCACAGTTCCTGACATACAGGAGCTACTCAAGAACGGATTCTCGTTATTATTACTGTTGAAGGCGCCTGGTGATTTCCTTTAGCGTTTCCTTTTCTTTGGGCTACTTAGCCTCCGTTCTTCATCTGTCTTTCCTATTTGCAGTTTGGGGTCTCTACATCTTCTCCATCATTCTGGTTTTGGCCAGGACATTTCCATCCTTGATTAGACACTGTGCTTGCGGCACAGCAGACTGGAAACCCTCCCCGGGCACTCTGCCACTGGCCACTGATGCCATACTGATGTCCACATGGGGTGCTTTCTTCTTCTTCTTTTCTAAAAAATTTTAAAAATTTATTTATTTTGAGAGAGGGGGGAGAGAGAGAAGAAGCAGGGCAGGGACGGCAGAAGGAGAGACAGAATCCCACGCAGGCTCTGCACCATGGGCCCCACATGGGGCTTGAACTCACAAACTGTGAGATCACGACCTGAGCCCAGATCAAGAGTTGGACGCTTAAACCGACTCTGCCACCCAAGTGCCCCCAGGGCGCTTAATTCTGATCGGTTCATTCAGAGACCACATGCCAGCAAATGTCTGTTAGCGGATCATAAGCCCTTTGTGGACCAAGAACAATAAAGAATTGGTACCTGAAATTCACACTCTCCAGTATTGTGTTAATAAATTACAGCGTGCCTCTCGTGTGTGTGTGTGTGTGTGTGTGTGTGTGTGTGTGTGTGTGTCTTTGTGCCGGACACCAGTGTGTTTCTTATCTTACTCCCTCCTCACATCCACCCGATGATGTGGGTACTGTCTCTCCCCTCCTAAGATGATGCAAGCACCTCAGATCTCTCCCTTCCCCACATGCCCCCAGACTTTCCACAGTTTCCATCCGACTCCCTTGACTGTTTCCCCTGTACAGCCCGGAGCTCCCCAATCCCGAAAGGGTAGCTCATAAGACAAATAGAATTACTCTCTCGGTTAAGAGTACTGTACTTACAGTATTCTGTGGACCGTTTTAACATTGCTCTAAGTGGACACTTTCAATTCATTTGAGAAATATTGAACTTGAAGAATGTAGTAGAACTTCAATCTAGGGCTAAATGCTTAATGATATGTAAAAAGCAAGTGGTTATAATGGGGGAAAATATGCCTATAGCCAGCGTTCCCTGTAAAACAAACTCCCAAGCAAGTTCTAGAGGGTAGGCTGGGAAGGCCAGGGTGGAGGCGTCTGGCTTCTCCTAGAATTCTTCTTCTCAATGCCGCCTCTTTTCCAGATCATACGAACACAAGCATAATAATGTGTTTTGCCTATAGGTGCCAAGCCTTGTATTGTTCACTTCCAGACACTTTTCTTGATTATGTTTGGGAACAAAAGCCTGGCTCTGGTGTGGGGGAGAGAGTGCCGGGAGGAGACAGAAGAAGAGAAAAGAGCCGGACGCGGGGCACTGCCTCGCAGACACTGAAGACATTTCGGTGACTCCAGGAACTCGCAGGAGACCCTTCCTTCGCTCGGCCCCAGGCTGGTCCTGTGCGGCCCTTGCAGTCACGCAGCCGCCTGGTCTCGGAGAAGCGCTTGTGTCACTCAGCGTCCCACCGGGAAGAGGCTCGTTTCAGAGGTGCGGGCGTGCTGTTGGGAAGCCCCGGAGAGCAGTGCGGTCCCCGGCGCCCGTGACAGGTGGCTGCCACCACCCCTCGGCCACAGGGAGAATCACGTAGCGAGGACCCTGTGGAGGACATAGAGACAAGGCGGGGGAGCCTCTTGCCGTCTCCCATCAGGACCCCTCGCTGGCCAGTGCACCACCAACAGCCAGCAGGCCAGCCTCCCCCGGTGCAGAGCAAGGTGGGAAGGGACGGGCTGTAGGTCGCAAAGGGCAAGTGGGCGCTTCCTGGCCCGGCCCCGAGGACCACGGCGTGATGTGCAGCCAGGTGTGTCCTGCTAGGCTGCGGGGCCTTTTGCTGAGCGATGTGAACCGTCGTGTTTCCCAAGGTGCAGTTCTTGCTGAATCACGTGCAATGTTCTTTCACCCCTGAATCCTGAGTTCAAGTGCTCTGTGCCCAAAAATTATCGCTTGTTTTCCGAGGGTGTGGCAAGCTGGAAAACTGGACCGTGGCATGAGGGACAGGCAGGCCTGATGTTTCCTTCCCTTGTATGGGTGGGTGGGGGGGCTGGGAAGACAGCGACATGGGGCTCAGCACAGCGTTCCTGGAATCGGGCCGGTGCATTCCCACACATGGTGTCACTTAAAACCGAATAAGCCAGACTTTGGGTATTGCTCTGTGAATTATTGTCATTGTTTGGTCCAGGCTTTCCGAGTTAGGCCCTGGAGGGTGGGACGTGGGATACGCCCTGAAGGAAATAGCTGTGGCTACTCTCTTTGAGATGAGCCAGGGGCTGGGAGACCATTTCTTAGGGACCAGGAGGAAGTGCAGTGTGGATGCAGAGGGTGGGAGCCGCCGCAATCCCCACTGAGGGGGATCCTTGCGGCCTCCCTGGGTGGGCACCCCGGGTCGGGGAGGCTGGGCAGTGATGCTGAGGTCTGGTTGGGATCTGAGCATGCCCCTCCCAGCAGCAATACTGTGACATACAATGCAGTCTTTCCGTGGGCCGTCAGCCTTCCAGATGCTCTGGGTCCAGGTCACACTCGCTGTCAGTGTGCCAGAGGGATCAGAGAGCCAAATTCCTTCTTCAAGATGGTGTAGGGCATCAGGGGCTTTCATCTTCAGGACATGCAGTTTCCAGAAGAGCAGACTCGGCAGCACGCCTGCGGGGAGACGTCAGGATGGAGAAGCCACACAGAAGGGCGGCCATGGAGGCCCGGCCATAACTTCTTGGGTGTTAGAAAAAACCGTGGTCTCATTTCACAGTCACAAGCTAAGGAAGACACTGTATGGGTGAGTTATACATGAACAAAGCACAGCCTCTTCTCATGTCTCAAGAACTCATTGGTCCTACCAACTACTTGCTCTACTTCATAGGTACTCTCAATGGACGGGTAACTCAGCTCAGCATAGAAAATGCGTGAGCAGGCAAACTCTCTTTTAACTGGGGAGATAGTGGGGGGTGCCAGGCTACTATACCCTAAGCCTAGAAATCTAGGAAGACCTACACCGTAGAGTGGCTATGTTGGCACAGAAATGTAGACTTGAAACCACACTTTGCCATTGAAAGTGCGGGACACTGACCTCATAGTCTGGCCAAGCGGGGGTTACGCCCATCCCGAAAAGTGACCATCCAGCTTGGTGGCCCGGGACACGTCATCTGATATCTCTCCAGAGTCTCTTTGTCTGAAAGCCATAGTGAGACTCACCATCGCGCAGAGATGAGATGAGCTGCTATGTGTGAAGTACTTAGAAAGTTACCTGGAACTTAAGTAAGTTTCCAGTCCATTCACTCCTTCACTGTTCAAGGAATATGTATAGAGCCCCGAGGCAGGAATGGTTTCTGGTGATGAGTAACAATGGTGGAAGTCTTCCTCAGCATGGACTTGGTCGTGAGCGGCCTGGAGCCATGACGATTGTCAGGGCCTCATCCTTCTCGTACATCACACACTTCTCATATGGTGGAAACGCAGGTGGGTTACGGGCTATCTGCACCGCCCTAGCTTTGCTGATCTCAGGTGTGGCTGATTCCTGGCTGAGAGAAGGCGGAAACACATTCCTACTGAAATCGTTCATTCTCTCAGAATTGCTAATGCTTCCTTGAGGACTTAGGGGTTCGACCCAGCTGAACTGGGGGGTGGAGGTTGGACTCCATGGCTGGCCTATTTTGCCACCATACTGGCAGGAAAAGCCCAGCTCATGAGGAAACAGAGTTAGGAGTCAAGCAAGAGGAACTTGCAGCTTTTGAACTGTGCAGTAGGAAGGGGTTAAAATTGAGAGTTGGTTTCAACATGGAAGTTTTCTAGAGGTTTAAAAAAGCATTTTTATCTTGGGGGGGGTCAGGAAAGGGCCTTAGAGCAAGGGTCTGCAGCCCCCAATTAAAAGCCATGAAGAATTTCCCTATAGCTCCATGCCACATGACTCTGATCCACCCAACAGATGCTCTTGGCCATCATGCCCTGGGTTGGATGTTTACAAATACTGTACTTTGTGTAGGGCTGTCTCTCAGAGCTCAGCTCTCCTATGCTTTAATTGCATTTGCTGATTCCAGAAAGAGGACTGGGAATGAGACTTGCAAACAGCAAAGAAAGTGGGGCGCCTGGGTGGCTCACTGGTTAATCGTCCAACTTTGGCTCAGGTCATGATCTCACAGTTCATGGGTTCGAGGCCCGCTTTGGGCTCTGTGCTGACAGCTCAGAGCCTGGAGCCTGCTTTGGATTCTGTATCTCCCTCTCTCTCTGCCCCTCCCCCTTTCACACTCTGTCTCTCTCTCTCTCGAAAATAAATATTAAAACAAATTTTTAAAAAACCCAAAATGCACAACACGCAAACCTTTCTCTCAAAAATACACCAAATAATAACCCGATACAACCAAAAATTTCAGTAATAGATTTAGTGTAGTAATTTGAGTACTAGATGTCACATTGGAGTTGATATTTGCCAAACTTAGCATAATAATCAGATGCTTTCTGCTTACTTATTTTATATTTAAGTTGTTTTCTAGTAAATAGAATCATTTGTAAATTTTTAATAATAGTAGAGAGAAATGAAATTTAAAATGTTGTCAGTAGGGAAAAGTGAAAACCGATGGTTGTTACAACTTCTATTTACTGTATAATTTAATAAAACTTAATTTGTGGAGAGTAAAATTATTAACAAAACAATAAACTACCTAATTGTACATCTTCTAATGTGGAGCTTCAAGTAGATGACCTAGTTGATCCCCTAAGATAAGGCCTGAAACCACACAGTATGTACTTCAAATTCACTGGTAAGCAATATTTTAAGAAGGGGATTAGCAAATCAGTGCGAGATTTAGTCTCTCATTTTGTACTTTTCTGGACTATTCATGGACTGTTGGAGTTTATAACACACACAAAAAAGTGTCGATAATGTGTATCATGTTATCCTAAAGCAAAAACACAGATTGAAATTTTCTAATTGATCGCCTGGCTAATGAAGTAAAGGCTAACAGAAACGAATTGCTAAGAAATGGGCTGCTAAGATGGCGGTAAAGCCAATCTGGGCCCAGTGCGCACCCCTCCTCTAAGCCCCAGACCAGAGGACTTTGTCCATCTCTGTGAAAGACCTCTCTCCAACACGACCTATTAGAAGTCTGTCTGGTTCCATCTGTCTGTCCTCCTAGGACCTGTATCCCCTCCTTGGCTTTGGGGTTTGCCCCAATCTACCCAACCGAAGAAGCCAGAAACCTGGGAAGGACTTAGGGCTCCTTCCCACCTCATCCTCTCCCATTGGTCACCAGGCTGCCTGTCCAAGTTGCTCAGACCCAGCCATGCCTTGGCACCCACTAGCCCTGCCTCGGCTCAGGGCCTGATCTAGGGGACTCTCCTCTGGTCCCCCAACCCGTGGCTCTCAAAGCAAGATGGTAAGACCTCTAGCAGCAGCAGCTGGAAACTGATTAGAAATGCAAATGTCGGACCTCAGCTCAGATCATGATCTCTCGGTTCATAGGTTCGAGCCCACATCGGGCTCTGTGCTGAAAGTTCAGAGTCTGGAGCCTGCTTCAGATTCTGTGTCTCCCTCTCTCTTTGCCTCTCCCCTGCTAATGCTCTCTGTCTTTCTCTCTCTCACTTTCAAAAATAAACATAAAAAAAAGAAAGAAAGAAAAAAGAAATGCAAATGCTTGGGCCCTGCCCCACATCTACTAAATTAGAAACTCTGGTTGGGGGTGGGGGTGGGGTGCAGCCTATGTTTGAATAAACCTTCCAAATTAAATTTTTCTGATTGTGAAGTTTGAGAAACATTGCCCCACTCCATCCTCCGTGCTGAGTCGCTCTTCAGATCCAAAGCTGATGTTGTCTCTTCTCTGTTTGAAACAATTAAATGCCTCCTGTTACAAGATAATGTTCACTTCAGGCAGGAAATGTTTCCAAGCCCTCCGTCATCTGGCCCCTGCCGCCACCCGTATACAGCTAGGGCACTACCGCCACTCTCCCCTTGCCACATTGGCTCTACAAATTAGTAGAAACAAATGGCTTTTCAAGCTTCTGCGGCTCCTCCCTCTGCCTCCAAAGGCTGACCACACTATTGTCTCCATCTCCCGCCCTTCCGCTTTCTGTCTAGAAATTCTTTCTTTCCTTATATTTCTCCCCCGTGGTTTCCCCTGAACCCCTTGACTGAGTGGTCACTCCCTCCTGGGACTTCCACAGAGCCACATGCATACCTCACTCCTGTGATGTCCACACATCTGCTCCCCTCTTACTGTGAATACTCATGGAGCAGGGAGAAACCCATCTCTTTCTATTTCTGTGCTCTTGTGTTTTAGCAGGGGTCTAATGATCACTTGATTCTCAGTAAATGTTGAGCCAGTTGAGCTGAGCTGAGTGGTGTCCTCTGGCTCCCCGTTCCGCTGGCGTTCGTGTTTGTACCATCTTTGACTTTGGCAAATCATTGCCCCTGGACTGGCACTGGATAAGTGACCACATTCTCAATGGAAAATTTGAGTTTCTGGTGTGTCAGTCTCATAGGATTTTTGAGTATCAAATGAAAAGTTTCAGCTGGGGGCGCCTGGGTGGCCTAGTCGGTTAAGCGTCCGACTTTCGCTTAGGTCATGATCTCGCGGTTCGTGGGTTCGAGCCCCGCGTCGGGCTCTGTGCTGACTGCCAGCTCAGAGCCTGGAGCCTGTTTCAGTCTGTGACTCCCTCTCTCTCTGACCCTCCCCTACTCACGCTGTCTCTCTCTCTCTCCTAGAAATAAATAAAAATATAAAAAAAAAGAAATAAATAAAACGTTAAAAAAAAAAAAAGAAAAGTTTCAGCTGAATTATATCCCTTTGGATATAGACACCAACTTGAGTCAAGTCTGCGTCTTCTCTGCCTTTCTGGACCCTGTAGTTTGGACAACTCACAACCTGATGGCCAGCCCTTGGTCGACAGTTTTGGTCATGCCCAGACCTTCTGTCACCTGCTTCACTGAGATCAGTTCCTGGGAAAGTGCTAATTCCCATTGATGGTAAAAAGGGAGGGGCAGGATGATGAGGAAATGCTGAGGACCCAGGCCAGTGGTGAGCTCTAGAATGGCCAAGGAAGAGGTCGCCAAAGGACAGCGCAGAGTGCACCATTGAAGAAAGAGGGAGACTGCAGTAGCCAAGGACAGGGCCAGCTGTCATGGAGCCCTTACAGGCACTCAGCTCTGCTTGAGCTCTGCCACCTTGGCTTCCCACTGCCCTCTGAGATGAGGACTGTGTTTATTTCTCAAGAGGAAACAAAGACTCAACTCAGAGGTTGAAGACTTTTCCCAGAGTCCTGCAGTTAAGAAGTGTCAGAGCCAGGATTTGATTCCAACGGTCTGCACTGACACCTGCTGAACGGTCTTCCCCCACCTGATGGTTTTGCCGCAGCTTAGACTGCCAAGCGGGATGAGCAGAGCCGGCAATGTGGTGTGCTTCCGAGCTGGTAACCTCTGGCCGGAAAGACAATCGTTTGCCCCTCATTCAGCCCTCCAGTTCGCATTTATGAAAGCCAGTCTGGAGTAGTGCTTTTATAGATGGGATTATAGAGTTCACATGCTGAAGTCTTCACCTTATACATCAGAGTGTGACCTTGCCTGGAGACAAGATCTTTACAGAGGTAATCAAGGGAAAATGAGGTCATCAGGGCAGACTGTAATTCAAGATGACTGGTGTCCTTATTAAAAGGGAAACTCGGACACAGTGACATGTAGAGAAGGAAGACCATGTGAAGGGACAGGGAGAAGATGGCCCTCCGAAGGAACCACCTGCTGGTGCTTTCATTCCGGACTTCTGGCCTCCAGGACTGTGAGACAATGCATTTCTGTTGCGGGAGCCGCCAAGTGGGTTACAGCAGCCACAGGAAACCAATATAGCAGTTAAAAGCGTGAATTCCAGAATCAGAATGGCCGGCCACAAATCTCCCAGCTCTGTGACTGTGAGCAAGCTATCCAATTTCTCTGTGCATTGGCTTTCTCTGCTATAAGACAGGGCTGGATGTACCTCATAAACCTATTACAAAGTTTAAATGTGCATATGCACAGGGAGCGCGGAGGCAGCGCTTGGTGGGGAGGAGATGTTGGCCGTTTCTACCACTGATCTGCAGTGGGTTCATGGCTGCCTCCTTCCCCCGCCCCCACCACAGGACCGTATGAAGGCACAACGGGGTTTGTGTTTGCGGTGGGGTGCCCCAGGACAACAGGGGCACTGTTGATTCCTCTGCTTTCACGCAGGTGGGGAACACGGCCGGTTGCCCACTAGAGAACTGTGTCCCTTTTCCACAGGAAGCAGCGACTGGGGCTTCCCTCACTCAGGCTGGGGAAGGGGCAGAAGGAGGGACAGAGTACACAGTTACTGAGAATCTACCAGGTGTATTAGTTTCCTAGGGCTGCCGTAAACTCACGCAAACTGGGAAATTTATTCTCCTATCGTGCTGGTGGCTGAAAGTCCGAAATCAAGGTGTCAGCGGGGCTCAGCTCCCTAGGAAGGTCCCAGGAGGCAATCCGCTCCTTGCCTCATCCAGCCTCTGGCGGCCCCAGGGGCTCCTTGGCTTGTGGCCTCATCCCTCTGATCTCTGCATTCATCTCCCCATGGACTTCCCTGTCGGTGTCTCCTCTTCTGCCTCTAATAGGACACTTATCATTGGGCTTAGGGCTGGCCAGGGAATCCAGGATGTCCTCATCTCCAGATCTTTAACTTAATTACATCTATAAAGCCCCCCCTTTTTTTAAATTTGAGAGAGAGGAGGGGAGAAAGAGAGAGAGCAAGTGAGGTGGAGAGGGTCAGAGAGAGAGGGAGAATCTTAAGCAGGCTCTACACTGAGTGTGGAGCCCTGCTTGAGGCTCGATCCCACGACCCTGGGATCATCACCTGAGCCCAAATCAAGAGTTCAACGCTTAACCGACCAAGCCACCCAGGCACCCCTGTTAAGGCCTTTTTTTTCCAAATAAGGTCACAGTCACAGGTTAGAGGGGTCAGAAGTAGACGCAGAACTTGGGAGGGGCCACTGTTCAGTCCAGGACAGGGGACAGCGAGTATTTGACACAAAGTATCTAATTTAGTCTTTCCAACAGCTGTGTGATGCCTCCATTTCATGCACGAGGGTACTCAGGAAGGGAAGTGGACTGACTTTACCCCCCGAGTGGCAGGGGGGTAGGACGCAGACACCGATATTTATGACCCGCTGGCCCCTACCCTGCCCTCTCCCCACGCTCTGCGTTCAGCAAACTGTTTAAAACCTTCTAGAGAATATCATCTTGCTTTAGGCCGAAGGGAACGCAACACAAGGGTCACATATGAGAAGGAAGGAAGGAATGGTGCTCGCGCTTTTCTTTTGTAAGATACCAGCTGCACGAGAAATATAGCCTCCTTTGAACCCGACAGTTTTATGTCCTTGCATTTCTGTTTGTATTCACAATGAGGACATTCACGTCTAATATCTAACTTACAGCTGGTAGGAAATATCTTTGAACTTTTCTTACGGTTTGTGCCAAAACTTTTGAGATTCAAAGGCAGACCAAAAAACTGAAAAAAGAGCCCTTTTCCTTAGCAGCCCTTTCCCTCTTGCATTAGTGCCTGACTTAGTCACATGTGCCTTAGAACAAAGATATTCGAACAGAACTGGATTTTCTGGTTTTCACTGGGAAGCTCTCATTTCTCATCATCTATATTGAAGAAGAAGGAGGGAGGAGGGGGAAGGGGAAGGGGGAAGGGGGAGGGGAAGAGGGGGAGGAAGAGGAGAGGGGGAGGAAGAATCTCAGACTAGTGTATAGTCTTCAGCTTAATTCCTTTGAGTTTTCCTCTCATGCACTGATCTGCTTTAACCAAGAGGCTCAGCTGGGCAATTCTGAAAAAACTAGAAATAAAAAACCAAAACCAAAACAACTAACTTTTCAGTGAGGAGTTTGAAAATATGGTTCTTCCATTCGTTAGCACTGCGATTCGCAGAAATGTGTCTTCTGTTCTCTCATCTGCGAAATGAAGTTTCCGGTACCCCGTGGGCTTCGCCTGGGATGCGCTGAGGCCCTGCCTTTGCCTCAGCCTGGGTGTGGCGGACACCGTGCTCCCCTCTTCCGCACACACTTCCTCCCCCTCTCCTGCGTTCCTCCGTTTGGTCAGAGTTCTCGTCTCTCCTCTTTCCTGAGCTTTCCATTGTTGGCAAAGAAGCCCCCTTCCAAGCTGTTTTGAATTCTACAACAATCATTGTTATTTGGTCTTGGTTTTTGTATTTTTTAGAAAAGTCAGCCCTTTTCTTTTGACTTGCTGCCCTCTGAGATCTCTGTCTTGGCGTCGGTACAGCGTCCCTGAGTCCGCAATAGTTTGTGTGTAAACACCAGGCGGTTTGGATCACGGAATCCGTTTCACTGCAGAAACGGGAGGGGCCATGGACGGTGGGCGGCTTTCAGTGAGTTTTCAAGTGTTTGAGGCAAACGTTTCTCCTTCTGGCTTCAAATGATCCTACCAAGCAAGAGCCTGGGATCGGCCCAATTTTACTCTCTTGGAAAATGCTCGACTTACGTTTGTCCCTCTCTGGATGGGAGCAGCCGGGGAGGGGAGCAAATCCCGGGCGGCTGGGTGGGAGAGGGGGGGCCTGGGAAGGCAAGGCGACTTGCAGACTTGATTGCCCGGAGGGAGGGAAGTTACAGATTCTCTGTCAACTCTGCCCTCGAAGCAGTCCAGGCGCCGGAGCGCTGTGTCGCCCCACAATTGCTTCGGACCAGATCTTCATCTCCTAGGGCTTCTGTAACCAGCTGCCAGGAACCGGGTGGCCCCAGACAGCAGACGTGTACTCTCTCTGTGTCGCACAGCCCTGTCCCAGCGCCCGGCGGTGGCCGGCAGCCCTCGGTGCCCCCCGCCGGCAGCCACATCATCCCCACCTCTGCCTTCGTCACATGGAGGTGCTCCGTGTGTGGTCACCTTGCATCCTCCCCTCCGTGCTGCCTTCGTGTCTCTCTGTATAAGGACACCCGTCATGGGATTAACCACCCATCCTCTACCAGTACGACTTCATCTTAAGGTCCCTCTTAATGACGCCGGCAAAGACCCCTGTTTCCGAATAAGGCCACATTCACAGGTGCCACAGGGCTGGGACTTCAACAAGTCTTTCTGGGGGGATTCAGGTCACTGCACAACAGCCACGTGTAGGGCTGAGCTCACCAGCCCTGGGAGACAGCAGCGCGGAAGTCACCCGCATGGCGAATCTCCATGCAGACGACGGCCACGGAGGTGGGGGCCCGGGTCTGAGGAACGCACCTGGTGCTCAGTAGCTCTGCGCTTTGGCCTCCCAGGTTCCGTGTCTATAAGGGGGTGATGGTGTATCTCCCGTCTAGATAAGGTATTTGTTGTGAGGGCCAAATCACGTTTCTTTGTATCGTGCTCAAGTCCCCATAATCTGGCTCCCAAGTGGGTTATCACACGACAGACATTTGCACCTCCGGGCTCTTGCAGCGCCCTCGGTCTTGACGTTCTTGGCTCCCACCTTCCCCCTGTGATGCTTCCTCTTGTCTCCTCATTCTCACCTCTAATTGCTGCACCAGCAACAGCTCCGCGCTGGGCCTAAAACATGCTACTTTCATTCGGGCCGGTAGTCATGGCCGCAGACCCCGTGTCTCTGCGGGACTGTCAGGACGGGGGACAGGGGACGGCATCTGCCCCTCTCTCTCTGCCCCTGCTTGGTGGCTTGGTAAAGCGCTGCCGCGCTGACTTTTGATCAAACAAAACTGCATGCATGAATGCATCCGAAGCAGCAGAACAGAAGAGAAAATGATGGTTCTTATGACCAGAGAGTGTAGCTGGAGGGAAGGAGCCCTGAAAAGGCCACCTGATGGCAACGACCTGTTACTAGTCTGCCCGGCGCCCCCGGATGCCGCTGCGGGTGCACCTCTGACGACCTTCCGGAGACGCGACTTTTATCCAGAGTGTCCACGAGGTTCCCGAGAAGGATGGCACTTTACCATTGATCGTCCCCCAGCGGAGAGTGGTTTCCAAGAGAAGGGGAGGAAAGAAAGTCGAGTTTCACAGACGGAATAAACCAGAAAGTATCCTGGGATTGGGCAGGCATCCGTCTCGTTGGGAGTGTGAACCCAGCGGGTGGGTGACATCACCCGTGAGTGCGCTCTGCTGAGACCCGGGGGCACTTTCCGCGGAGAGCGAAGGACTGACCTGCAGGCACGCCCGTCTCCTCTTTCACGTCCAACCCCTTCCCGGGGTCCCTCCAGAGCTGCCTTGTCACTATAATGATTGGGGTCCTGATGGCGTGATTGTCCATCAAGAGCTTTCACGTATGCCGAATACTTAGCATCTGATCAGAGGAGAACCTTCCGGGGCAGGGACCTACTGGGGCTGGACACCGCCATCCCGCCTCCCCCAGCCTCGCACACTGACCTTCCTCTCCAGCCGGTGACCAGGTGGCCACAAACTGAGGACCCAGTGGCGTCTTACCTTTTTTCTCCTCTCAGCATAATGCAAGGACTTATGTGACTTACTCCTCGGAGCCCAGGACAGTTTGTGTCTTTATGTAGAAATAAACCCCACTTCCATGAATTCTCAGTGGCCTAGGGACATCATGAAGGGATATCTCTTCTTTCTGAATCTGGTATCTTATTGCTCATGGCTGCCTACTCAACAGCAAACCAAGTTCACAACACCGGCCCGTCCCCTCTTCCCCGGTTACCAGCTTCCTTAATCAAAGATCTGTTATTGTAAGGTTGTTAGTACTTGTGGCTCAGGGAGGTTGTGTGAAAATTAGGACTTCATGTGAAAGCACTCGGAATCATTTTCTGTTTAAGTTGTCGCTTGCTTTTGCCGAGCTGAAAATACTCTACTTCTTCAAAAAATTATGTGCAAACTAAAAATGAATATACTCCCGGATTCCAATGCTTTGCTTACTCAGAAATCAACAGTATAAAAATGCAGTTGCTATCGATGTAGGTGTAAATTTTCCCCTCCATCTTTTTGAGTTCTTTAACACATGGTGCACGGCCTTTGTTACATTACAGCAGAGTTAATTAAGTTTTAGGCTTTTAAGCCTAAATCACATTGCCTGCCTGTTAGGTGTTGCTAGAATTGTTTTTTGTGGTGGCGGGGGTGGTGGGGGTCGCTTTATGCCTCTCTAGCAATTTAAACTGCATTAAAAACAACAACCAAATTTATTATCACCATAAATAATAACCAGATATTAAAATTCCATTTTGAGGTAAAGAAATCAAAAACTATATGTAACTTTTGTTTTCTGCAGTATCTTAACTTCTCCCTGACATGATTATTGTCGGTATTTAATAAGGCAAATATATATATACATACATCTCTGACAATGGTAGAGAAAATAAGTCAACAGAGTTAATTGCCTTATTGAGAGTACGGTCAGAGACTACAAATCCAGTCCTATTAAGATCACCGTGAGGGCCCCGGGCAACAGTTTAGGGATGGCTGACCACGCCTCCTCAGCCGGTGATCCTGCTGCATGATGGGATGTGGTTTTGGTACCGGCATCACGTATAATTCTTGTTTCTCTCTGCCGTGTCCCTCCATCAGCTAACATGCTATTGCAGATATGGTATATTATGTCCCTTGGCCCCTGCTTTGTCTCCTGCATGTCCCAGCCAGGAGCACTAAAGACCGTGTTTCTTTAACCCCGTTGCCTCGAGACTTCCACGTGTCCTTTAAATGCCACCAAGCAGCCGCCCTTCCGTGAGTCCTGGAGGCTGACGTGCCTGGGAGGTTAAATCTCTGGATGCCACGGGGCCCATGATCATTTTGGATTATCTGGATTGGCCCATTCTCATCACGTGAGTCCTTGAAATCAGAGAGACTTACTGGGCAGGATGAGATTGACGAGACAGAAGGAGGGGGAACGATTTGAAACACGAGTGAGACACAACCCGCCATGACTGCTTTGCAGGTGGAGGAAGAGACTGTGAGCTAGAAATGCAGGTGGAAAAGACAAGAAGACTTTGCACCTGAACCTCCAACAAGGAACCAGTGATTTGAATCCAGTGAGACTCATGTCACCCCTCTGAGCTCCAGAAGGTCAGATAATACATCGATTGGGTTGGTTGAGACATTCCATGTGTGGTCGTGTGTTAGCACTCTAATAGAAAACCAGCACGGGGGTGCCTGGTTGAGCACCTGACTCTTGGTTTCAACTCAGGTCACAATCTCAGGATTTGTGAGCCCACTTGGGGCTCTGTGCTGGCAGTGCAGAACCTGCTTTGAATTTTCTCTCTCCCTCTCTCTGCCCTTCCCCTTCCTCGTTCTCTCTCTCTCCCTCCCTCTCACTCTCTCGCTCTCAAAATAAATATACTTGAAAAAAAAAAAAGAAAACCAGCACACCTGTGTTGGAGCACTTAGTTTCTGGGGTCCCTGTGCCAGGTGTCTAGCTGTGGAGACAAAGGTTCCCGTGGGGCGGTCTGCGGTGGCTTGGACCATTCTATGTAATTTGGGGGGCCCTTGTTCAAAATGTTGGGAAACAGTGCTAAGGCATTCAAATAGAAAACCTTTGCTTTTTTTTTTTATGCCATCTAGCTCCCAATTTGCCATGATGCTTTCTCGTTTGCTATTTAATATCCTTGTAAGTAAAAATCAAAGGGTAAGTTCTATTCCCCTGAATTTTACCGTTCCCTTTGTAGGGTGCCATGCCAGTGCTAAGTAGAAGTACAAGAGCATTAACAAGCACACAGCATTGCCGAAACATTCACTACTGTGTGTGTCCTAGCTCGTACTTGCATGTGTGCAAGAGCAGTGGAAAGTTCTGGCACCAACCAACTCAACTCTTTTTATTTCACTTCTTGATAGGCGTGCCTTGCACCTGCACGCTCTAACCCCAGCGACTCACTCGTGACGGAGGGCCGTGCGGACAGAGTTGCGCTGTCTCTCCCTTTCTTCTAGGTGATCAGTTGGCTGCTGAGTGGTTGGCTTTCACGGCAAAGGGGAGGGGAGGGTACGGCAGGTTTCCTTACTTGCTTCGCCCTTCGCTCTCTGTGGGAAGCAACTTCTGCTTCCGATGGGAAGTGTAGCCCGAGCTGGGCTCACTCATCACAGATTTCACACTTTGCCCTTTGCGTTGAGACTTCCTGGGCCACTGGGCGTGGTGGGTCCACCCGAAGTCTATGCTGACAAGGCACCAGGACTCTCCCTCAGCCTCAGAAGGCTTTGGGCTTCTACCTCTAGAACTGTGAGACCAGAAATTTGTTTGTGCCCCCAGATTGTGGCACCTTGTTAGGGCTCTCCTTGGAAATGAATACACACTCAGTACCTTGTTATGTTTGGGGAATGGATTGTGGCAAAATTTGTAATGGAGTTCAGATGCCCACTGCCTAGAAGTACGGCACATCCGTATAGGATGAGGTAGATGCTAGTAAATACTGTGCCTTGAGAATTAGTGAATGAATGGGGCTGAAAATCTTGGAACTTTTGGGGGTGCTTGGGTGGCTCAGTTAGTTAAGCATTCAACTTCAGCTCAGGTCATGATCTTGCAGATCTCATGGGTTTGAGCTCCTCATCGGGCTCTGTGCTGATAGCTCAGAGCCTGGAGCCTACTTCAGATTCTGTGTCTCCCTTTCTCTCTGCCCCTCCCCTGCTCATGCTCGCTCTCTCTCTCTCTCTCTCTCCCTCTCTGTCTCTGTCTCAAAAATAAATAAACATTTAAAAAAAAATCAAGGTCTTGGGACTTTTAGCAGGAATGGATAGGACACTGATGCAATGAGCAGATAGTCATTTCAATACTTCATAAACAAGCTGGCTAAAAAGAATTGCGATAAACATTTCAGATGAACCATTAAGAGATTTGTAATACATAAAATAAGGCAAATAAATAAGAAAAGACATCAAGAGGCTAATATGTAAATAGCAGAGGGCATGAACAGTTTTAAAAAGAGAAAATATTAGAGCTAATAAACATGAAAATGTTCATCTGCATCAGATATTAAAAACTGAAAATTTTGGGCCTGGGTGGTTCAGTCTGACTTCCGCTCAGGTGGTCAACTTGTAGTTCGTGGGTTCGAACCCTGCATTAGGCTCTGTGCTGACAGCTCAGAGTCAGGAGCTTGCTTTGGATTGTGTTCCCCTCCCTCTTTCTCTCTACCCCTTCCCCTACTCATGCTCAGTCTCCTCTCTCTTAAATAAACATTAAAAAATTTTTAAAATTAAAAATTAAAAGTTTATCAGTAATATATTTAGGATTTTATTTCTTGGCCTTTAGTTCAACTAAGTACAAATTTTCCCTGCCAAATGTTGCATATCTCATTTAATTAAGATGATTCTATTTTTTATTTTTTATATTTATATTTGTCTTGTTCATTATTGAAAACATATTTTAATTATTTTATTATTCATATTTTACCATGAACAATTTTTCCAACAGTTTAACTTTTCATTGACTTTTGTTACAAATCATTTTCATTATGAATTAGATGATAGACCCATTTTTTATTTCTTCAAATATTATCTTCTATTTAAGAAAACAAGAAGAAACATGTAAAAACAACATGGAGATCACTCTTGTTGATATTTCAAAACTGCAATACATGCACTTAGTTGGAAAGTTCAGATACTAGAGAGAGATGCAAGATAAAAGTAAAATCCCCACTCTGTACCTTCCTCTGTCCATCTTTTCAGAGATGACCACTTCAAGTTTCTTCTATACCATCCAAAATGTTTTCACAAAAGTCATAATTTTCTTAACTTGTGGTTTTAGAAAATTTTGAACAATTATGTGAGCAAATTGACAAAAGAAAATGAAGAGACATGTGTAGAAACACATATAGAGGAACTCAAGACTCCTGACATATACGTTTATAATGTCTTACAACAGGCTTCCATGTTTCACATTGAAATTGGCAGGTCTGTGCATTCTCCTTCAAAACTGTGAAATACCGTATTGTGTGAAAACTTAGAGATCAATCAAATTTTAAAATGTGGGGGAAAATACTCATAACATCTAAGATCCTTTGTTCCTGAAATTATGCTTCTAAGAACCTAGGGAAATGTTTGGAAGTGCAGATAGACATGTATGAAAAATGACACTTATGTCTGGTCTGTATTAATATAATGGAAAATAACCCAAATGTCCACCTTGGGTAATTAACACAAAGTATATCCATGTGAGGAAATATTATGTAACCATTAAAATGTCACGTATTTGATGATATGTTCTCAAAACAGAAGTGGGATGTAAAACTGTGTATAAAGACTGATCTCAAGCATGAAGAGCATGCAGACAAATAAGCCTAGGATAAATTATGCCCATATATTAAAAGTAGTTATCTCTGAGGGGTTGGATGATGTATTTTCTAATTATTCTGCTGTACAAAATGGATTAACATTTAATTAAAATCAATACATAACTTCAAAAGATTACTATTATGTTTCTCTGCAAAACCAAAGGGATGACTAGTAATCACTGGGAAAGATAGCTGAGGATCAGGGCTGAAGCTTGCTGGCCTTGAAGAGGTGTAGAGAGTTGCCAGGTTTCACACAGTCAAATGACACCATAAAAATCCAGGTCAGGTGCTAATCTATCAAGCTATTTTTTTCCTGACATGCTGAATCTCTAATTCGGAATTTAAGCAGTAATAAAAATGGGTATGAATCTCCTCCGTCACCCACATCTCTTCAGAATTCAATCACTATCGGTGGCCCCTCGGGAGGAAGAATGAAATTTTTAAAAAAGCACATTTCCTTGAGTTTTAAGAGATTCTCTAGATGCTGAAGAGCACCACTTCCTTGCGTGAGCACGGGCCATGAGCAAGCAGGAGGTCAGGGAGATCAGTGCCCCAGACATCCAGTGGGAAGAGAGCTGTCTTTAGGGCCTGGGGTGAAGAGCCCTATCCAGTAAGAGTCCTCCTAAGGGGGGCTTTCCAAGTCAGGCGCAAGCACAGATCAAAAATTTACCACAGGTATGTGAACAATCATCAGCATTAGAAACTGTCTTCCTTCCTCTTACCACTTTCTATGTAAATAAGCAGTGAAAAGGTCGCCATCTTGAGTTTTCCTTGTTTTCCTCGGCAGAGGTATATGAACACTAGGCTATTATAGTCGTGCGTGCATTCCCTCAAATCAGCAGAAAGGGAGAAGGAAAAGCTGAGTAGCCAAAGAAATTCTAGCAAACAGACTTGTTTTTCTTATTTAAGTTCTGATTTCTGGGAAGGATTCCTGTTTATGTTAAGGCCTATTTTCAGAAATGGGCCCATTTGTAAATGGGCTGCTTGTACTGAAAATGATATATAGGACTCCCCCAAGTGTCGGGAGAAGCTTGTCCGGGGTTGGGAAGAAGAGTGTGATTAAAAAAATAAAACAAAGCAAACTTTTATTATCTGGAAATAGTAAGATTCCAATTTTTCAATACCTTTTCTTACTCAAAGGCTGAATACTAGCTTAAGTATTTATAAGAGTTATGATACATTGATATTTTAAAATTCTCTTTCTTAGAGTGGTATTGGAATCAATTAACTCTTTTTTTTTTTAACCTTTAAAATCATGGACATGTTCATGGGTAGAGTGATGTTTGAATGAACTGAGCCTACGTGTGTTTGGGTCTTTACGCAACGGATTAAAAGGCAGGATGATTTATTTGCGGTTACAGATTTGTTTTTTAAATGTTTATTTATTTTTGAGAGAGAGAGACAGAGTGCCAACAAGGGAGGGGAAGAAAGAGGGAGACACCGAATCTGAAGCAGGCTCCAGGCTCTGAGCTGTCAGCACAGAGCCCGATGCGGGGCTCGAACCCACAAACCGTGAGATCATGACCTGAGCCAAAGTCAGATGCTTGACAGGCTGAGCCACCCAGGTGCCCCGCAGCCTCATTTTTTCTATTGGGAAAACAGAGGCCCAGTCAGTTGAAATGACTTGCCCCGAATCATCTGGATGGAAAGTGAAAGCTTTGGGCTTCGGATCAGACTGCAGGAAAGCAGGCTGTCCTCCCCGCGCCCCTCACGCTGCCTGGCAGGCCTCAACGCAGAGGCCTGGGGGGGCATGGCGTCTTCGGGACTGCTTCAGAACCATCACTTCTACAAGGCGGCATTTGATTTGGTGGGACTCAGCGGGGGTGGCAGAGCGGTGGATGGCGGCAGCCTCAGGCCGGAGCTGGGACCCACCGGAGTCAGGGAGGCTTCACCTCCAAGACCGCGCACCACCAAGACGTAGCACTGAGTGTCCCTTTTGAAAACGTGGGTGGGGGCCGCCAGCAGCTCAGAGACGCCTCACAGCCCCTCCAACCAGGCAGCTGCTGCAGTGTAGGCCGGGCCCCACCTGGTCACCTGGGATGCCCGGCCCCTGCCCCCCGGAGCTGACCCATCCCTGCACGGCTGCTGCTCTTCTTACAGTGCTTTTCCTGGACTCCTACCCCCCAGGCTCAGGCCTCCGCACCTCACTCCTCATCTAACCGCTCCTAACTGACTTCTCTCCCACCCGCCCCCCATCCTAACCCATAACACCATCTAACTACTTTTCCCGAAACACTTTGATCGTGAAAGCACTCTGACCTCAAAACATTAATAACTCCTCCAAACAAAACTTTTCTTTTCCCTTATTATTATTGTTACTATTATTTTTAGCATCGCTTCCAGCTTACTTGTTGAGCTTCTGGACAAAGTATTGCTAGAAATGCCCTCACATTCTTGCCTCTGAATTCTTGGTCCGACTCCTTCAGGTGGCCAAAAAACAAGAAACAAAAGCACAAACAAAACAAAACACCCTCTCTTTTCTGCTCTGTCATGTCAGTCAGACCAACTTTTCAAAGCCCAACTAAAACTTACCTTCATCATCAAGCTGCCCCTTAAGGCTCGGGTGCTTAAGCGATCCAGTTGGAAAACACCACCGTGGGGTCATGCACAGCAGTTGAAGGCCAAGGTCGTCTTGTCTCAGCAGGAGCAGGAACCGGGGGGGGGGGGGGGGGGGGGGGGCGTGATGAAGGTCTCCTGTGGTGGGGAAATGTTGAAGAAGGCAGGGCGGTGCTGGGAACAAAATGTGGGAATGGACTGTTTTGTAAGATGGGGGACAAGAAGGGTGGAGAAGAGCAGGGAATGGGTTTGAGGTCAGGGTGAAGGTCACCGCAGAGAAGGGGAGGGAGCTGTAACGAGCAATGGGATCATATCAATGGATTGTCTTTGATAACACTGGGGTGGTTGCTACCTGGTGCCCACAACAGTTGTCAGTGATGGGGAGCCGCACAGTCCTTGAGGATGTGGTGTGAAGAGGGTTATTCTGGACCCTGAAAGCATCCAAAATTCCTTTCAAAACTGGAGGCCTCAAGCAGGAAATACTACCCTTCTTGTAATCGTGTCATAGCCATTCTTCCCGAGGTGGCTCTTGCATCCACTAGGAGAGTCCTAACCACTCTCACCCACGCCACTGTTCCCAAAGCACTCGGCGGAGACTTTAATCAAATCCCCCACAGTCAACCTTATCATCAGTAGCTCTTTACAGCGTGTAGATATTACATACCATGTGTTGGTTGCAGTCTGCCTCCGGGATTGCGAGTCCTGGGATGTGGGTTTATAATTTTGAACTCTCAGGACCACATGTAATATCAGGGATAGGGCTTTGTGACTAAACAATATATTGGAAGAAATCCATGGTCATGGCATTTGGCTGGAGTTGAAAGCTTAGCTTCTCATGCTCATGAAGATCTAAAAGAACTTCGGCTTTTGTGTTCTCCAAAGGTCCTTCTCAGTTAACTGCACGATGTCCAATTATGCATCTTAGAAGAATTTTGGGTTGAGAAAACCCAGCTACTATTGGAATCTTTGACTTTACAGAATATGCATTCCCCAAACCAGTGCTTATACAACTAAACTCTTCCCTCTGGGACCCAGTTGATTATCGTAACTTTTCAGCTTGCTTTGCAAAGCCACAGACTCTTTACAATAAAGTGCTACAGTCAAAGTGTTTTCAAAATCTAGTGTTGTAGCTGATTTTGTTCGTCATTTGATCAGGAAAGGAAAAAAACTGTTTTTTTCCCCCTGATGTCTTAGATGAACTGAGGTTTTAATATTTATTTTTTTAAGATTGTAACACATTAAGCACATGGTTTTTATAGGTGTGGGAATCACAAGTTGTTAAAATATTTTGATCTTAAAGATGGAAAAGAACTACCATTATCATTTCCTGCAAGTAAGCAGGGGGGCATAAGGAGGGCTTTGTTTAGTCTGACCCTTCTTGGTGGTGAGAGGAATGGCAAATTACCCTCCCCACCATGTCTCCTGAACAAATTCACTGTGGCCACAGGTGTTCTGCTCATGTAGAAAGGCATAAGTCAAATGTCTGGTTTTGCAGAAACACGAGGGCAGTAGGAATTTATAAATATACTTTCCTTTAATTTGACGAAGACAGCATACAGATAGAGCTCTCCCGAAGCCAAAAACAAGAATTGGGTTCCTTTTCCTCTTATTGGAAGAATTACGTGCTCCATTTAGTGGTTCACAGGTTAAGGTTTTATTATTCAGTGAATCAGGTACTCAGAAACGTGAATTTCAATTCTCTAGGTCAGTTTTTCCCAACCTGGGTGCCATTCATACCTGGGTCCGACAGTTCTCTCTGGGGCTGTCTGGTACACTGTAGGGATTTTTTAGTAGCATCCCTGCCCTCTGCCCACTAGAAGCCAGCAAGAAAAAGAAGCCAGCCCTTTCCCCCTGAGTTGTAATGATGAAAAATCTCCTCAAGTTGACAATTCTAGCTCTAGATTTACTGTATTTGGGGGGGTATGGGGAAGGAGTACAGTGTAAACTTCCTTAAATGTTACCAGGAACCAGGAATTGGGATTTACTAAAGAGTAAGAGTAACTGGTCCCTGGTAGGTGTGGGTGTGGTGAGTGGGCACCAAAGGAATTGTCATGACTTCTGGAATGGACCTTGGCAGCCATGTTTCTATAGAGAGTAGAGCTTAAGGCACTGATGTCTTTTGTGAGATTTAAGGGAATCTGGGATGGCCATATTTCCCAAGAGACTCAGTTTACTTTCATGTGGGCATATCCCTTAGCTTCAAGAATAAGTCCCTGTAAAAAAATTCAGCAACATGTATGCTGGTAAACCAAGGATGGCAAAGAGCATATTGCCTCTTCCCATCCCTCTTTCCACAGCAGATATCACCAATCATTGCACTTCGATGCTGAATCTGATGTCAGCCTCAAAATCATTCTCAACGCAGGACTCCGGGCATCACTACCAGTATCTGGGACTCAGAGCTCAAGTTGAAACCTGTCTGTAGCCATCGCTTTTACATTCTTGCCAGTTATTTTAACAACAGCAGTGGCCAGTGTAAAGTATGCTGTTTAAAATATAATCTACAAACATAGCCTCAAAGTCTAGCACAAAGAATACAAACACAACACCAAGGGAAAAGTGCGGCTGGTGAACTGAGAAGTCAAGGTAAAGGTGATTTGTTCCTTTGGCACCTTGTGGCTGGACACTGCTTCTCCTGAGGTCAAGCAGTCAGTCAGGTTTAAGTGAGAAATTCTGGAACCCTGGGCATCTGGAGGGGTCTGAACTTCACTGTGGTGTTTGGGGCTGCCCACCGGGAGTGCGCAGCACTGGAGACTGGGAAGAAGTGGGAGAGAACTTTGGCACTTCTGCCGATGCTTGGAAAGGAAGCCCTTTGGGGTGCCTGGGAGCTCAGCTGGTTGAGCGTAGGACTCTTGATATCGGCTCAGGTCATGATCTCACTGTGATGAGTTCGAGCCCCGCATGGGGCTCTGTGCTAACAGTGTGCAGCCTGCTTGAGATTCTCTTTCTCTCTCTCTGTTTCTTCCCCTCCCCTCTTCTCAAAATAAATAATAAACTTAAAAAAAAAAAATAAAAGGAAGCCCTTCGACATCTGTAAGTGTGTGGGCTGCTGAACAAAGTTAGGAAATTTGTCCCGAAGTGAGAGTTTGCTGAGAAAGCCAGAAGTGCCTCAAACTGACATTGACGGTCACTAAGTGTGAGGGAGCCAAAAACTCTGTTTCCTTAAATACCTGACAATCTGGAAAGCTTACCAAACTCCCCAGAGGGACCTAGAAGGAGAAGGATGCCAGTTAGTCTGGGGAGCCTAGCTCCTGAATCAGAAACTCAACTACCCCTTCATTAAACAACCCCCCCCCCCCGCCAGGAGATTCTGAGACTCGAAAACGCAAGAAAACCCAGATGGAAGGCATGTTGGTTCAACTTTGACTTGCGTACTCTGCCCCCCAACCTGTTAAAAAGCAGAGGTGCGGGGTGGGATCTGAGGGTTTGCGTTTGATCTAGCGTCTTGGGCTACAAGCAAGTATCCAGAGTTGATGAAAAGAACCGGAATTTCTCTAAGGGAAAGCTCTCTTTACCCTGGTGGCACCTGGTGCTGAGAGGTTGGGGAGTAGAGGGCTAGGGCTGGAGAAAGTAGTAGGGGCTGCTGCTGGGCAGTGAACGTATGTGCACACAGAGGGGGCAGCACGGGCCGGGTGAAGCAGGGCCAGCATCGCACAGCCTCACTGGCTCCTGAACTGAAACGTCGCCTGGTGTCTATTCAGCAAGGGACAGGAGCGCCTGCCTGACCCCGGCTCCTAACCGTTGCAGATCTCATTTGACTCCCCACCCCCGCCAGGCTGATGTGGCCCGGAGAGTCCACAGAGCCCGTCAGGGCATTGTGCCTGCTTGGCATCGAGATCCTCAAGTGCTTTCACTCATGAGGAATTTCTATGAAATCATCTTGGACCAACAATGCCATTACCCAACTTTTTCAGCAGGCTGGGTTCGGAATGACTTTGAGCTATTTCCAGGCATGAAAGTCACCCTCTGAGGAGGAATGTCTGCTACTGTGGACTCTGCTGGAAAGGAATGAGACACACTCTTTGAAGGTGGTTCCAAGTTCCAAGCGGCAGGAGACAGGCCGGGGACCAGCGCCTTTCAGAGGACTCCCGGGAAGGGCTCACCATCCTGGGGGTGTATAAGCATCGCCGTGTGAACGTCGCTTTTGTTTGGTACTTGGTGGTCATGTCCTGCATACCTTGGTGTAAATGAATGGCCTCAGAGGCAGGTTTTTGGGGGTGGAAGAGAGCGGGAGGGTATAGAGCCCCTCACAAGGAGAGGATGGGACAGCGAGACTCAGGGCTCTGGGGAAACAGCCTCCTTTGCCATTTTGTGGAAAGCCACCTCTTCGGCCTTGCCCGCCAAGGGAGGCCTGGAGCGGGCAGACCCCACTGTGGCTCAGTGAGTCAGCCGCCCTCCACGGCAGGCGACCAGACTTTGTGAAATGTTAATTATCTGTTAGGAAAAAAAAAAAACAAAACCAAAAAACCAACAGTTTATTCTACACAATTTCAAAATAAAAAATCCAGTTCCCGGGCAGACTCTGTCGGTTAACTCCCTCGACCTACATGTATGCACAATAAAGATACGTGGCGAAGCACAAAGTGGCCTTTTCAAAGGTGACAACGTATGTTCTTCACTCTAAAGCGTAACACCCACGCGCGTAGCAGTTGAGTTACAGTCCGAAGCGCGCTATAAAATGAAATTTCCTCCCCTGGTTTTAGATCTGGAGAATAGCATTAATCTTCAACACAAGAACGACGTGTCCATTCCGGCAATGATCACATGGTTCGCATAGTTTCTTTGGGTATTTTATCAGCTCGGCCCCCATTGTTTCTCCAGTGATAAATTACACTTTAATTATTTCTTTATTTTATGGAGTGGGGAGTCATAGCAATTTCCTCATCCCAGTCCCATTAACTTCCTGGTAGCATTGTTTGAAGTCTCCAGACCCTGATGTGTAATCCAACTGTTTCCCTAATATGTGGGAAGCAGCACACTGCTCGTTTACGTCAAAAACAATTCTTGCTATGGTTTTCCTTTCTCGCCAAGTCTTTTCCCATAGAAATTCTGGCAGGAGCCCGAGTTAAGGAGTCCAGGGTATAGCGTGAACCTGGTAGATGGTGAGCACGGCCGGGCCGTCGGGCGACTAAACGGAGTCATTAGGATTTAACTGGAACATAACACCGAGCCTACCGGCTTATGCGGAAACATTTGGAAGTGATATCACAGCGGGCGGTGTTGCTCTTCAGGCCTTGCTGGGTTCCTCAGTGTCTCTAGCAATTTGTTTGGTTTCCACTTTCCTCGAGCTCTCCAGTCAGCGTGCTGTCCACGCCAGAATTCCTCCTCCTCCATCCTGCCTTGCTCTCAACCCAAAACCAGAGGCCATGACGTTTCTTTCCAGAGGCAAGCCGCTCACCCGTGCCTGCGGTCACATCTCATGGCCTGCCTTAACTGTATTTCTCTGGTGATGACGCAATAATCTGGATTGTTAACTCACATCTGTGTTTCGTAAACAAAACACCCCATCGCTGACCCCTGAAATGCACCTCCATCACTTTCTGTGATGTCTTGCACTGTGAAAACGTTTCCTTTGCGGAAAAGTCACCAATGCATTTTGTCTTTATCTCTCGATCATTTTTCAAACACACTGAAAGTCTCATTGGGCCCCCAAACTCCTCCATAATGTTCAGAGCTAAGATTTTGGCTTATTAATAAGCAGGCAGCAGGGTGGAGGTGGAAAGCAGCAGAGAAAACCTGGAGGAGGGAAGCCGATTAGTGGCAATCATAAGCCCAAGGAACCCGGAGGCTGTGAAGATCCGCACCCGCGTTGTGACAGATGTCAGAATAAGAGAGCTCGGTGAGAAAACCCTGTGGGCAGCATCTCTATGGGACCTTGCTCCTCACGGGCTCTGTGCATTTCCAGCCTCAGTGCTCAGAAAAAGATGCATCGTTTACAAATACAGGGATCACAGGAGAACATGAGGGCAGGTGGGGTGTAGCTGGGGAGTTCATTTTAGACACGTTGAATTTGTGGGCCAGTCTGTTGATGGGGGATGGACATCAGACATCTGGGTGTAAAAGCTTGAGGAAGAGAGGGGAGCTCAAGATACAGACTCTCAGGTCAACCACAGACCAAAGGGAGTCTCTAAAGTGTGGCTGTGAGCCTGCTGAGGAAGGATGCACGGATGGACAGAGTAAGGGGGACCTAGGACAGTGCTTTAGAGAAACTCTGTGTCTCAGGGACAGGTAGACCGGCCCCAAATGAGAAGGAGAAGGAGAAAGTCAGAAACCCCAAAACCTTTTTTTTTTTAGATGTTTATTTGTTTTTAAGAGGGAGAGAGAGAGACATTGTGAGTGAGAGAGGAGAAGAGAGAGGGGGAGACACAGAATCCAAAGCAGGCTCCAGGCTCTGAGCTGTCAACACAGAGCCCAACATGGGGCTCGAACCCATGAGCTGTGAGCCGAAGTCAGACACTTAACTGACTGAGCCACCCAGGTGCCCCCAGGGCCAGTTTCCAAAAGGGAGTGCAGTCAGCATAGTCAGATGATGTGGATGGAGGAAGCAGGGCAGGGATGTGATGATCCTCTGACCAAACACCTGCTGTGCACTGAGCGCTGAGGGAGGACCGAGACTGGAGAGCCCCAGGTGACAGCAAAGTGTCCCCGCCCTTCAGGGAGCATGCTTCTACCAATGGTGGCAGCAGATTAACAAAGAACTACAGTTTAAGCTGTTGAGTGCCAGGGCAAGGAGTGTGTATGGTGTGCTTGTCTTCAGGATCAGGGGGACGCATCTGGGGACCTGTCAGCCATCTCCTAACAGGTGAGCGCTCTGGAATCTCGCTGCCTGAGTCTCTGTTGTGCCTTGGCCACTTCGCAGCTGGGTGATCCCCACTCTCGACTTCAGCTTCCTCAATGATGGTAAAATAGAATGATAATAGTGGCGTCTGCTGTATAGGTTTATGGTGAGGATTAAATCCGCGAAAGCACGTGACACGTTGAGGCAGAGACTGACATGTAAGACGCCCTTGATTAAACACCCCAGACTTCTGTGCCGGCTACAGATGCAGCCTTGGGAATCAGGCAGCACTGACGTCTGCATTTTTACAGTGAGGCGAGGTGGCCTTCTCAGTCACAGTGCTCAAAGTGGTCATTTTCCTTTTCCCCTCTCTACTCTGTTAGTGAAGAAGGGGTTTCTACCCTCAGCTGATGGGAATGGCCAAGCCCATGACACGTGGCGCTGGACAGATAGGACACACAGTAGTTTATTTGTCTGTGATTCTCACCGTGATTCTCAGGGGGGTAGAGGACATCGCCAGTCTTCCAGGAACACACGGGTGTTTTTAAGACAGAGTGGACGAGTGGGCTTTGTAGGAACAAGAAGGCGGGTGCCCCCTGGTCCCCGTGGGAGGGTGTGGCCGGCTGGTTTGAGTCGTTTGATGAGCTGGCGGGGAACAGAGCCCCACCGCCCCTGGACAAGCAGGCAATCTGCCTGCTCCCTGCGATAAGAAGTGATGTTTGGCTGGGGCACCTTATCTGCAAGAGCAACTTGGGAAAGAGGATGTGTGGTGAGGCCGTGCGAAGCCCTCCCGATTGTACCATATTGAGGCAGCACTTCATACCGAACCCCACTTTCAGGCCTCTGGCCCAGCGATCTGGTGGGGTTTAGCGCCCAGGCAGCGTGGATCTAAGCGCTGCCTGTCTATACTGCTCTGCATTACCTAAAACTTAAACAGAATGGCTCTTCCATGACCATCTCGATGCTATTGTTCATGCCTATATCTCTGCCTGGATTTTCCTCTTAATCCTAAAACATCTCCTATTGAAATCCTCTCTGTTCACCCAAGCCCATCTCAAAATGCCAGTTACTATATGAAATTCTTTCTCTCATTCAGATATGGCCCCTCCTTCAACCCAGGGAGCACTATAGAGCGGAAAGGGCATAGTCTTTGAAACCGGAAAATCATGGCTTAGTCTCTGGCTTTCCTACTTATTTTGCTTCATAATCTGGGGAAATAAACTGGAGTGAACTAGCCTTGGTTTGCCCATTTCTCGAGTGAGAGTGATCACTCTCTTTCTTTGAAATGGTGCTGTGAGATTATCCATGAACGTATATGTATAGTGCTGAGTATTTAGAAGCCACCTGATAAACACGATTTTCCTTCTCTTGAATTATAATGTATTTCTACCAACGTCCAGATTATTGTGCCTCCTACTGTATTTGCATATTTGGTTTGCTCACTCCCTACCAGACCATATGCTTGGAGATGTTTGATATTTTCCACTTTCCTCCTTTTCGTCCTTGTCCAGACCTTCACCATTCACCATCACTCTCCGTGTGGTGGGTATTTTTTACCAACGGTAGAAGGAAGGCTCAGCATATGCTGCTCTACAAATCAGCAGAGCTGTCTAGAATAGTACTGCGCTGTGCTTCTAAGGAAATTCAGTCGCTTGAACTGCTAATAAAGCCTGAAGTAAGCATACTTGGTGGAGA
The DNA here is from genome assembly GCF_003009895.1 of Hyaena hyaena. Classification (NCBI taxonomy): domain Eukaryota; kingdom Metazoa; phylum Chordata; class Mammalia; order Carnivora; family Hyaenidae; genus Hyaena; species Hyaena hyaena. The sequence continues at coordinate 1,556,047 of NW_024080654.1, forward strand.
TAGCACAATGATATCAATTTATATTACATGAAAATGATATGTGCAAGCCCAATATGAGGTTGAATGGGGGTACAGTTTCCAAAACCTGAAGAGGGACAGGATGCCAAGGAAGAGGGAAAATAGGGGTCAAAAGACAAGCCTTGGAGCTCCTAAGGAAAATGTTGCTGTCTTATGATTTTTAGCACGTAGACTTGGAAATGGGGAGGAAATAAATCTCAAATATATTTGTGCGGTTTGCCTGTAAAATGTGTAAGGAAGAGAAAAGAAATTGCCGTGGGAAAGAAGTGTGTCAGTTTCCTAAGCATTTAACAAGAATTGTGCCTCCTTGTCTGTTCTTCATGGATATATTGATGGAGTACTAGATGTATCAGTTGGTAAGGAGACTGGAAGATGGAAATCAGTGGTTTATTATTTCTTTTTCTCACTCATCCCAGATACGTTGACTGGGTGTAAACAAGGCATCTCACTTCTGTTTGTCTGGGCTTTTTTTTTTTTTAGGGGTTTTTGTTTGCTTCTTTTTTAATGACTAAAATGAGAGGGACAGCATTGACCTATGTCACAAAGAATCTAAGAAGTTTGACAAAAGTGAGCACCAGGTTTTGAGGTCACCGAATGATTGTTTCCAAATAAGCACCAAGTGAGAAGGAAATCTTTTTCTGTGATTCTAGAGCTTCTGGCTAGGGAGAGGTGAGCATCGATGGGCAGCTACATTTCTTGGCCAGCGAATGCACTGGCTCCCTATTATGTAACGCCAACTGTTTTGGAGCCTTAAGAAATCTCAGCTATCAGGAAAATGGCACAACTGAAAGTAATTACGGAAGTCTGAAGGAACTGAGACCATTTCCAGAGTCCACTGATTCCTGTCTGGCCAGGTTATCATTTCTACTGTGTGAGATACGCATTTGCTCTGTGTATGGGCTTTGGATGTAATCTGTCCAGTTTTTCTACCCAGCACTTATGTAAATTATCAGTTATAAATTCCTCTAAAATAATTGAATATCCTTTACAAATTGCTGAAGCCACCTGGACTGTTTTTGAAACAAATTAAACAAATGTTCTACTAAATAAATATACAAATGATACTGCCTACACTATCGTAATTTGCTACCTGTTGAGTTATTATCCTTCCAATGATTAGCAATCTGTTTTTTCACGTGTTCTGTTCTATTTTGCTAATGACAAGAAAGGAGCTGTGAACATTTGAATTAATTGTGCAGATGCATTAGTATTAATCTTTATGAAACTTGGTATGTTCCCGAATATCAGGAAAGCCGTTTCCATTGCTATTTGTGGAGCATAAGAGTTGGCAGGAAAATTGAATAAGAAAATAGCTTAAGAAAAATATATTCGAATGATAGCAGATGAAATTCAAGCTCAGGTTAACACAGGATTTCTCTCTGGTAGGTAAGACTTGTGCAGTTTTGAATCTTACTTATGGTTTAGCCAGATTGTGAATAGAAATGGGAAAGAGGAACTAAGGTGGTGGTGAAGAGTTTCAGTGAATTTTCAACCTGCAAAAAAGAAGCATCTTCTATCTAGAACTGTAAGTGGAATTTTGAAGGGTTTATCAAGAGTCTTCAGAATCATTTTTTCTAGAACCATCTTTGAGATGAGGATTGGCAGGCATCTCATCTGACTGCTGTAATCAGGAGAAGAGGGTTTCAGGCGTGACAGAAGGAAATAATCTGCATTTATATGCTAGGCTGGGTGATGGTGCAGGATTCCTGTGCATAAAATAATCATTTGGACCAACAGTCCTCATTTCCGGACTGAGGAGGGGAGACCAAAAGCTTGCAAATTATATGCTTGGAAATCCTTTCGGCTGAAAAGCTTCTAATGTAATATAACTTTTATGATGAGTCTCTCCTCCAAGTTTAGTATCTTTTTGTTATTAACGCTGCTTGGGAAGATGTGGTTAGTTTAATGTTCTCATTAACACCAATCATGAGTTGCCAATTTTCACATAGGGAAACAGCATTAGTAATAGAGTATGAATATTGTGTGCCAAGAAATTTTAATGAACGCTCATCATAAGTATAGTCATATCTTCAGAAGGAGAGATGTTGAAAAGGGATGTAGTCATAATTGTGAAAGTGATGTTATTCTGGCTTACAACAGAGTCAAATGCTTACATGGTTCATCTCTGCACACTAAACCAAATTTGACTGGTGTTTGAGGCCCCACCATGAGGTCAGAGCTCTCTCTCTCTCCATCTTTGGATCCCCAGGGTCTTGTACTGTGTTGGCAAGTAGCAAGGGCTCCATCAATGATTGCTAAGCAGAGTAAATAATTTTAAATCATTGAAGACCCTAAGCCTGATTCTCGCCAGTAATTCCAATCACATTTCCTAGTAAATCTTTTATTCATGCACTTGATACCTGTTTCAATCGACTGGTTTGCATTTTATCTCTTTTTGACTCTGTATTTATGAAGACTTTGAATCAATTATTTTGTTCTTGAGATTATTTTTGGTGCCAATATACATGACAGAGCAGACAAGCAGTATCAAATGAGCCGTTTGTGAATGAGTAGGTCCACATGACAAATTCAAAGGAAACAGAGTCGTAGCCCTCCAAGGCTACAAACCCAAACCCATAGGGGCACCATACAACCGTGTATGTGGCATGAAGCTGCCACCGACCGGGGTTGGTCCCCAGCTGGGATTGCCAGGGGCCTAAAAGGACACCTGTTTTCTTGAGTTGTTCATGGGTCCATGGTGAGTCTTCTGAAGTCATTACTAATCATGAAGCCCAGAAAGGCTCCTTCCCACTGACGGTCTTGGCTATGTGTAGGTGAGTGCCCAAGTATCTTACAGGAGTACAGTGGTTCAAGTTCTTTACTTCAAAGGAAGAAAAGGCGATCTGATGACTGAAGAGGATGTTTACAACAACATGACTGAACACCCAACACCGAATAAACAACTCTGCTTCAACAAACAAACCAAAACCAAAGCCAAAACCTTCCTGATTTCTTCGTTTGTAATAAAGGCATCATCTTTATTTGCCGGTTTTTGGTAGTGAGGTAAGGAGGTATAAGTTTGGGGGTGGGGAGCCAGGATCCTTCCTCTTTTGCTCATGTTCTCAGTGGCTAACAGAGTGCCAGACACAAAGTAGGTGCTTGAGCAACACTTGTTGAATGAATGGTAGATGGGATAAGAGAAGTGTGAAGACAGCACCGGGTATATGGCTTTGTAGCTAGCACTTAGTATTTTTTCCTTCTTGTCACGTATATGTTTTCTCTCATCTTTTAAGCCTCTTTTTGGTATCACGTATATGCCCCGTGGTAGGCACTATGGGGCATACGATGACTGAGAAGATTAGCAGTGATTGGATGATTCCCTCATTACTCTTTGTTCATTTACTTCTTTATTCACTTAACAAACATTTGTTCTTTTTATAAAATATGGCTTTACCAGTGAATGCTGTTTCTGAAACGAGTCCTGTTTCCAATGTTATCCTCTAAGGCACCTTGCAGTTTAGAGGCAAAGACTGAACAGTTAAAGATAGTGAGAAGAATCTAAACTGGTCAAAAAGGTGTAATAATATGGACCATTAATCCCTAGAAGTAGAGTATTCTGCTGCAGAGTATTAAATTAGAGATAGAGCAGATCTAATAAATATCAGCTTAGATACTGTCAAAGAAAAATAGCTGAAACCAAATTGGCTAAAGGAAGATTTAGTCATAAGATCTTTTGAGAATAAAAAGTTTGAGGAGATAACATAAAAATGGAACTGTTAACTGACTTCATTGCGGCAGTTAATATAAACAGTTATTATGCTGCCTGACCTCAAGCCCAGGAAAATAAAATCTTTTAGATTTGAAGTTTCAGGTTAACTTTATGCCTAATACATTTAAAAGCGTCAAACATGTGAATTAACCAACATCAAATACTCCTTAAAAGAATATAAACCATTCAGGAAGAAGAAAACATGAATCCTAATATATCCCAATTGGAAATGGAAAGGAATGTTGAAGTCATTTTGTCCAAATCTCCTATCTTCTAGACAGGAAATTGAGGTGAGGACAGGTCAAGTGACTGATTCAGTGTCACACAATTAGGGCACATAACTTCTACTATAGTATTCTTCACACTATAAGGTCATACTTCCATTGAGCATCAATAAATTATCTTCCTGGTACAAGGCAGCCTTGCCAGATTTTTGAATGGTTTAAGTTAACTCTGTGAGTTCAGCATTTTCCCATACAGACCCTCACGACCGAGGTTCCCCCAAAACACAATCAGCTAGAATCTACCCGAACCCTACTGCCGGACAGTGTTTGTTTGAATACAACAAAATATGATTAGTTTGATGATTGTCTGAATTTAAATTTGGATGGCTCGAAGACTGATGTATGTCCCTTTAGTACATTATTGGTAGCAAATCAGTAAGAGAGAATCCAACTTTATCAAGCAAATCCCCCTCATTCTTGAGACAGGCGTAAGGCATAATTATCCTCCTTTGTTTATTTCTTCTCATTGAAGTGTGTTACAGAGGAGGAAACTGAGGGCCCAGGAAGGTCTTGAAGTCATCTAAGTGACACATCTGTCATTCAATTCTCGTGTGTAGTCTCCTCCCATGATGGTCAGTTTTTTTTTTTTAATGTTTTATTTATTTCTAGGAGAGAGAGAGAGAGAGACAGCGTGAGCAGGGGAGGGTCAGAGAGAGAGGGAGTCACAGACTGAAACAGGCTCCAGGCTCTGAGCTGGCAGTCAGCACAGAGCCCGATGTGGGGCTCGAACCCACGAACCGTGAGATCATGACCTAAGCGAAAGTTGGACACTTAACCGACTAAGCCACCCAGGCGCCCCATGATGATGGTCAGTTTTATGTATCAGCTTGGCTAGGCTACAGTGACCTGTTTGGTCAAACACCAGCCTAGATGTTGCCATGAAGGTATTTTTTAGATGTGATAGATATGTAAATCAAACTTTGGGGAAGGCAGATTACCCACTGTGGTTTGGGTGGGCCTCATGAGTTCAAGTGCAGACCTTAAGAGAAAAGACTGAGGGGCACCTGGGTGGCTCAGTTGGTTAAGCGTCCAACTCCTGATTGTGGCTCAGGTCAAGATCTCATGGGTTTGTGAGTTGGAGCCCTGTGTTGGGCTCTGTGCTGGCACTTCAAAGCGTGCTTGGGATTCTCTCTCTCTCTGTCTGTCTGTCTCTGAAAATAAATAAACTAAAAAAAAAAAAAGAAAAAGAAGAAAGAAAGAAAGAAAGAAAGAAAGAAAGAAAGAAAGAAAGAAAGAAAGAAAAAAAGAAAGAAAGAGCAAAGACTGAGTTTTCCTAAAGAAGAAAAAACTTCTTCTCAAGACTGTAACATAGACGACCCACCTCCATGCTCAGCCTACTGCCCTGCAGAATTTGGACTCAAGTCTCCAACATTAACTCTTCCCTGCAATTCTGGCCTGATGACCCAATATACGGATTTTGGACCGGCCAGCCCCCACACTCATGGGGACCAATTCCCCCAAATCTGTCTATCATCTATCTATCTCTGGAAAGACCTAATAACTTCCTTGCATGCATCCTGTTGCCCGAAAGCTGGACTTCTGAGTGAGCAGTGAGCTGTCCAATCCATTTGAGACAAGGGCGTTCAGACAGGCCGTCCATTGTGTCATGGTCCAGGGGGCATGGCCCTGGAGTCCTGTAGGTCTGTGACGGGTGGTCCTGGGAGAGAAATCTCAAGCGCTCCACAGGGGCTTCCAGGGAATAAATAGGACTTCAGAGCCAGGACATCAGTCCCCACAAAGGGCATTTTCAGGGAAGCAGTTCCACATGCGTGTATAATTAAAAAAGAAAATACAGAAGAAGATATCTTGAAGGATGCCTTTTTAGAAGGACAAAAAATATGTATTCTTATCCTGGTAAAACATCAACACCTTCTGGAATATGAAGGAATATACATTGTGAAGTAAATGCTTTAACTCTGGGACAGATAATAAGTGTGAATTGAAACTAATTGGTGTTTCAGATCACTGAGCTGGTTGAAAAACCATTTGTGATGAGGTCTGTATAAGTTAACAGTCGCTTTTAAATGCCTAATTAAACATCACTCTGTCCCTAGTGAGAATAAAAAAAAAGTATTGTCGTCCACTGCATTATACTTAAGCGAGTGATTAAATCTAGACAGATTTAATTTTTGTGTGTGGCAAAAAGCTCTTTCTTCCCCAGGGTAGGCTGTCGTGGGGAGATCTGGACAGTGTGATGAGTGGTACCCAGGCGTAATGGGCCAATGTGAGAATAAGCCATGAGATTCTTGTTGAACTGAAAGGAAAACTTAAGAAGCAGACTGAGCTGTGGCTCGATCGTGGTTGATTTTTTTTTCTATCCTGAGAATAATAAGTAAAAGTATCAATAAGAGGGTTTTAAAAAGTATGCTGTCCAGGCTGTAAGCATTAAAGGCAGAAGTGTTTGCGGTGAATCACATCTGAGGGAGACCAAAGTTTCCTCCTTGTAATTGTGTTTTACTGTTGGCTGAAGCCTCCGGGATTTTGGTGCAAGACTTTGAAGTGCAGTCAGGCAGGTGGGGTCCTGAGGAGGGCCGGGCTGATTCTCTGCCTGCTGCCAGCCAGCCCCAGCCCACGCACTTTCTGGGTATAGGGGTGGAGGAGCTTTTCTGGAAATGGGGTACTTTCATAAGGAATGAGTTCAGGACGTAGTGTCGGCAAGGTGGGGAGGGTCTGAGGAGACATCTGCTTCTCCTTTCACACTCCTGGCTGGTGCCCCACCTTCCCCTTCCTCCTTCCTCCTCTGCTCCCCTCCTCCCTGGGTGCCCTCCCTCCCTCCTCCCTCCCTCCTCCCTCCCTCCTCCCTCCCTCCTCCCTCCCTCCTCCCTCCCTCCTCCCTCTCCACCTCCCTCTCTTCATCTCTCCCTCCCAACCTCCTCTTAAAGCAAGCAGTTGCTTTATGGTTTTACACCAATAGCCGCACAATAGCTCAAGACAAAGAAATGTTATTTCTATAATTAACTTCCTAAATCTTTGCAGGGTAGTTGATCTGACTACTTGAGCCTCAGGTAACAGAAAGATTTTTTTTGTTCCGTAATTCCAAAAACAAACAACAAACTAAAAACAACTCCATGTATATTAAGGATGGGGGGAGAGAATTATTTAGATTATTTATGTATCTGGGGAAAAACCTCTCAGGGTCCTGTGTGACTCTTTATTTTACGCGGAAACATCATCATGTGATGATGCATGTGCTATGACCAGTAGCTTCTCCGGAGGGGCTGGGAAAGTACCACGTATGGGAAGGGGGGGGCAGGAGTCAACTGGAAAGGACACGGATAAGGGGGGAGAAACGCAAGGAAGACTTAATCCCTTGGGTGAAATTGCACATTTCAATCATCTTCCACCTGGCTCTTCCTTCTCACTCACTGAAAAACAAAGCGGAGGCAACAGAGCAGAGTGAGCAGCACTGAGATATAACACTTGGGTACCATGTGTCTATAATGTATTTTCTTAGGTTTGTATTTTTTGTCTTCTATGATCTTGGCTCTTTCTCCTTTTTTAACTCATGTAGCTCTGATCATACTTAGAAATGCAGAATTCTGGGGTTGCTGGGGTGGCCTACTCAGTTAAGTGTCCGACTCTTGGTTTCAGCTCAGGTGGTGGTCTCATGGCTCGTTAGTTCAAGCCCCGCATCGGGCTCTGTGCTGACCACTTCGGAGCCTACTTGGGATTCTCGCTCTTCTTCTCTCTCTGACCTTCCTGTGCTCACCATCTCTCTCTCTCTCTCAAAATAAAATAAAACATAAAAAAAAAAAAAACAAAAAAAGAAATGCAGAATCCTGTGTTGTAGCCAATACACTTGTTGCTGTGGTTGTTTTCATCTACGTAGGATTGGAAACTACATAATGGCATTGGCGCCCCTTCCTGTCTAAGCAAGCATTTGCCTCCAGCACAGTTCTTGGTTTCTTATACACTCTTTGCACTGATATCTGTGAGTGGTGTCAATGTCAATAATACTCCTGGGTACTAAGATCACGTTTTCTCACCCTCCACCTCAAATGGTAGCAAAGTATTTTTCTTTCAGAACTGGATTATGATGTAGGTGCTTTGGCCATTTCTACTTTCGTGACCATGGTTGGGTCAACCGAGCTGCTTGAAGCCAATGTGCCCACCTCCTTGGGCATCGAGTGTGCTGTGCTCTGTGAGAAGGGTCAAGTCCTTCTGCTTTAAGTCTGCATTGCTTGATTCGGATCCCCTCAAAACGCTGTTGAAACAGACTCTTCCAACAGACACTTCGAGTGAATTCATTCTGAAACTTGATTTCCATCTTCCCTTCACACCCTAAGTTACACTGAAAGCCCCCAGAGAAGGAAGCAGAAGAAAGGTCTAGTGAAGGTGGATTCTCCCACTTTCCCATGCCCTGGAGAGCCGGACCTGCTCAGACAGGCCAGTGTGGGCACGAGCAAGGGAAGGGAATCAGGGGTCCATTCAGACAGCATGTACCCGCAGTCTACAAGGACCATTCTCCCCCTCTACATATTGCTCTCCAGAAGCCCAGGGTTATACGGACCCTGATCTCAACTGTGTCCCAAACCTCAGGCTCCCAGCACTGGTCAGACCTCATTGCCATTTTCCTCACGTGTAAAACAGTCTAGAGATACGATTATCTCCCCAAACAGCTTTAAAATACCTGCAGACAGAAACAAACATGGTTTCACTGACAGGAGCTACAGTGAAATAAGGGGCCACAGGGTCAGCTCAGCTGTATTGGGGGTGAAAGAGTGCAAGAAGCGTTGGTTTTATTCCTCTTATATTTTACACACTGAGTGAGGGGCACGAAGGGTTTCAATATTTCCTGTTCATTCAGGGAAATGGATCCCGTGGTGACCAGCTCACCTATCCTCACCCAAGGATGATTCTCGATTTCAAGAGCACATCCCCCCACGTAAGTCTTTCACGTTCTTCGTGTCCCATGCTGTCTTGGACACTCCCGCCCACTCATGTTCTCTAAGATTGCACCTCTTCTTCCCGTTTCAATGTTATAAATGCTCACAGGGTTTCACTGCCTCAGTTACCCGTGCCCTGTGGGGTCTTGCTTCCCACTGGATGAAGAGTGGGGCAGGTGTTGTAAATCATTCAAAAAACCAAAAATATTTGAAGCAAGCATGCCACCATTTGACTACAGGATTATAACTGCCCAACTGGAGGGATGAGGAAAGCGCTGAGGAGGTCATGACCGTAAAAGCCTTTGTAACTCCTTTAATCTCTTTATAATAATAATTTTGTTTTTCCAGAATAGGTAGATAATGAAGCAGACATGGAAGAGTTCCCAGTTACAAAAAAATAATAACAATTACTTCCTGCATGTTTCATTTATAATGTTTGAACACCTTGAATTCTGATACTGAAATACCTAGAGTTCATGATTTTCATAATCTCTAAGTATGCAAAATTCCTATTCATGAAGTTGTAAATCTCTAAACATGAATGATTTGCTATGTAAAGCTATACATGATCACTTTATTTATTTTTAAAGTTTATTTATTTATTTTGAGAAAGAGGGAGAGGGAGAGGATCCCAAGTAGGCTGTCCACTGTCAGCTCAGAACCCTACACGGGGCTTGAACTCACGAACTGTGAGATCATGACCTGGGCTGAAACCAGGAACTGGACGCTTAACTGACTGAGCCACCCAGGCGCCCCTATAAATGGTCACTTTAGACAAATTTATCTGAGAAAGAGAAACCTAAAATATATAGTAACAGTACTTATAATTTCAGTATTCTAGAAAATCTCTCATCTTTTTAAGGATGTTAGAGATAAAGAGCCAAGATGGCATTTTAAGCCATAATGTAAAATAAACTACAAACCCCCTCTATGATTGTCAATGCCTTACCCTGCTGGTTTTAATAATGCAAAGCAGATTTCATGATAATAAAGTCCATATGAAGAGCATTTTAAAAAATGAAAAAAATAAAGACAAATGAACTCAGCCTATTCACCCTTTTATATATCCTACAGTACTTAGGCTGCTTAAAAATGGAACAGTGGAACAGGCATTCTTATAAAGTGGAAAATAATTCCCATCCATTACCAGCTGTTCCTTAGCAAATGATTTAGAATTTTAGGACTTCAATATCAGTAAATCAAAATGATAAGAATTGGAGTCGGCATCATGAGGCTACGTAAAGATTATTCCTATTTTTTGAGGTTTCAATTCAAGTAGGAAGAGCTGAGATTCACACATGAAAACTTCACATACAAAAGTAATGGAGCGGGCTGCTTTATCCCTGGTTGTGTTCAAGGAAACAATCAAGCAGGCTTTGAAGGCAAAGTGCTTGACTTAGCATAAAGAAACACTAATACCATCGAAAATTTGCCACTGACCAGCCCAAGGTATGAAGCTGTTTGTCTCCCTTTCTATAGCTTGTTGTGGTTCTGACCTTCTTCCTCAAGGCTGAAAACCAGAACATTTTTTTTTTTTAATGTTTATTTATTTTTGAGAGAGACAGAGCTTGAGTGGGGCAGGGCAGAGAGAGAAGGGGGGAGACACAGAATCCGAAGCAGGCTCCAGGCTCTGAGCTGTCAGCACAGAGCCCGAGGCGGGGCTCGAACCCACGAACTGTGAGCTCATAAGCTGAGCCAGTTGGATGCTTAACTGACTGAGCCCCCCAGGCACCCCGAACTAGAACATTTCTATCCAAGCATGACATATATCCCCCATGTAGAGAGAGAGACTTCCATGCCCCTTGGTAGAGCTTTAAAATTTCTGTAATTTTCTTTTTTTTAATGTCTGTTTATTTTTGAGAGAAAGAGAGCGAGCAGAGAAGGGGCAGGGAGAGGTGGGGACTGAGGAACCAAAGTGGGCTCCACACTGACAGCACAGAGCCCAACTGGGGGCTTGAACTCACAACCTGCAAGATCATGACCTCAGCCGAAGTCAGACGCTTAACTGACTGAGCCACCCAGGCGCCCTACTGTAACTTTCTTTATTCTTTATTAGTTAGTTCATGATTTGAGTAACTTTTGTGAATGCAATTTTTCTTCCATGAGATTTTCTAATTGGCCTATTCCTGGGAAACGATGGATTTTTATACATTTGTGTTATCTTGTGTATCTGGTTTGCCTCTCTTTTTTGGCTGAGTCCATCAGTTTGATGAGAAAGGTGGGTTTAAATGGATTTTCAAACTGATGGGTAAGCACATGTTTCTCTCCTCATTGTCGTCTCTGACCTAGGGCTGCAGAGAAAGCGTCTCCACGTGGCACATGAGAGAACATCACGTGAACACGAATAGATGGGTTTTGTGTCTTCTGTTCTTGCTTTCTGCCCCCTCATATGCCAGGCCAGAGTGTGTATATATAGCCTTCCTGGCCATGCTGTTCTGTGCTCATGAGTCAGGGAAGTTGCATGCCCAATAACCATCTTGATTTGGTCCAAATGTTTTCACACTTTCCTAATATATAGGATTCCTGTATATGTCCATCATCTCGGGAAATTCCTGTATATTTCCATTATACAGGTGCCCAGTAACCATCTTGATTTGGTCCAAATGTTTTTATATTTTCCTAACTGTGTTGTGAGTTTGAATCCTTATCAATTTTCCTATGACAGAGATTGATCGTGGTAGGCAGGTAATGGTATGCAAAGATGGCCCGTTCTCTGCCCCCTTGAACCTGGGGTTGTGTTACCAAAGGGCAAAAGGGACTTTGCAGATGTGATTAAAGGTTTGGAACTTGAAATAGGGATATTGTCCTGGACCCTCAGGGTGGGTCCATCGAGTCACACAAATCTTTACAAGGGCAGAACCTTTCTGGTGGTGGTCAGAGAGAGATGTGACCATTGGAAGAAAGGTCAGAGAGATGCATTGTTTCTGGCTTTGAACATGGAGGAAGGGGGCAGGAACCAAGGAAGCAGCGTGCCTCCAGAAACTGGGAAGGAGCACCCAAGAGAAACACAGCCCAGTGAGACTCGAATCAGACTTCTGACCTCTGGGAGTGTAAGATTATACATTTGTGCTGGGTCAAGGGTCAAGCCCCCAAGTCTGTGGCAATTTGTAATGGCAAGAATAGAAAATACATTGATGTATCAGGCAGCTCAGGCTGCCATAACACAATATCACAGCGGAAATGTAGGTTCTCATAGTTCTGGAGACCAGGAGTCCAGGGTCAAGATCCGGCAAGATAGGGCCTGGTGAAGTCTTGCTTCCAGCTTGCCACCTTCACACTATGTCTTCACGTGCTAGAGAGGGAGGCCGAGCTCTCTGGTGGTCGTCTCAGCAGAATAGGATCCTATCAGACCAGGCCTCCCCCCTTATGACTTCATTAACCTTAATTACCTTCTAAAGGCCACGTCTTCAAGTAAAGCCACACTGCGGGTTAGTGCTTCAACAGAAGACTTTTGGAGGAGCACATTCTTTCCTTAGCAATCGATTTTACAAGTTTTACACCCCTTTATTTCAGTGTAGTGCTTAAGGGGGGAGATAAGAGCATTAGTACTTGTAATATCTCTCTTTAAAATATCTCTCCTTTAGGACCACCTGGGTGGCTCAGTCAGTTAAGCATCTAACTCTTGATTTCGGCTCAAGTCATGATCTTGACTTGAGATCGAGCTCCACTTCGGGCTCTATGTTGACAGTGTGGAGCCTGCTTGGGATTCTCTCTCTTCCCCTCTCCACCATCAACATAAACAAACATTTAAAAAATAAAATAAAATATCCCTTCTTAAAAAAGGCTCATATTTTACATTTTTATACTTTTTATTTTAAAATAATTTGGGACTTACAGCAAATTTCTAGAAACAATCCAGAGAGTTTCCTGTGTTCTTTACCCAGCTTCTCTAGCATCCTCTATGTCAACCCTTCACACAACCACAGGACAATGACTGGACTCAGGAAACAAATAAGGATATAATACCATTGGCTAAATTACAGACCACATTAGAATTGCCCCAAGTTTTCAAGCAACGCCTCTGCTCCAGGATCAACCCAGGGCTCCATGTTGCATTCAGTGGTCCCCACTTACTGGTCTTCTCTAACCTGTCGCCATTTCTCAGTTTCCTTGTTTTTCCCGTCCCTGGCACTTTGGAGAAGTATTGGCTGGTTATTTTGTTGAATGTCTTCAATTTGGGTTTGTTGTTCCTTTTGTTTCCAAGGGAGGTCCCTCCCGTTGTTGAGCTACTTTCTGATTTGACTTCCAATTATAAGCATGTCCAGGGACTGGGCTAGCCATGGAGAGCCTGATGTTCCCTTTGCTTAGAGGGGGCATTTTGTATTTCTGAAGGCTTCCAGGCTGAGTGACACCAAGCTAGTAGAGTTTGGCTTTCTACAGGTAGAATTCTCGTGTGGGGATCCCTGGCAATTCTACAACTCTGTCCAAATGTCTCTAAGCAAATCCGAAACAGCTGGATATAACTGCATGCCTGAGAGTGAGAAAAATTGTTTCGGTGAGTCAACCAAACGTGGGTCTGATTAGTGCATGCATACCTCATGGAGACAGTGAGCTGGGAGTGGGGGCACAATAATAATAGCTAATAATAGCAAACATTATTTAGTAATTACCATGTGCCACGGGTTGTGCTAAATGCCTCACATAAATGATCTAATTTTTCCTCGCAACTACCCGTTGAGGTAGATAGGAAATTGCAGACCTGAGAAGTTAAATAATTTGCTTATGATCTTGTAGCTTGGAGAGTACTGTGGTCTGAAACAGAGACAATGTGGTGATTAAGCAACAGGAGCAAAAAGTACTATCTCAGCCAGGATAGATTGGAGGGTAGAGTTAGGTGGCAGAGACGAGTTCCAGGAGGGACTGGAAAAATCTTGGAGGAAGTCATATTCTCATGGAGTGGCAAGATTTTTCAGCTATGATTAATAAATTTCCCACTTGAGATATCCCTACGTTATTCTTCTACCAGGTAAATAACCGCGTTTACTTAGTTCTCTACCAGACAGCTCATTCTAGTTTAGGACAACCATGACTGTGGACGTCTTCCTCCTTGGCTGAAACCTGCTTGGTCCCAGTTAAGCTGTCTGAAGTTAACAAGGTAAATATAATGTCACTTTCACTTCGCAATCTTTCGGATATTTGAAGATAAAAATAATGTTCTGCTTCCCTCTTTTTGGTTCTATTGGAATGTTCTTCACCTAAAATGATTAACAGACCTCTCACCACACAGGTCTCTCTTATTTGTTTAGAGGTAGGAAAATGCTAGTAGACTATTCAAATTTGAATTTGACATGAAAAGCAAATGAAAGCCATTGTATAATTAAGGTGACTTGGATGTCAGGAACAGGAAACCGGAGGGCTGGCACTGAGTAGACGGCCGAGGGCGAGAATCTAAACCACAGGAAAATCTTGTGTACAGGAACAGTCTGGAAAAGCTCAGGGTGATATCATTTCAATAATTATTCCTTTTAAGATTTCCCTTAAAAGAACACATAACTTAGATTTCCTGAGGACATAATCTGGAGCACATCTGAACATTTATAAACTGGGTTCTGCCTGGCACTTGAAATGTTTTCCTATTTAGGAGAGATGATTGGCAAATGAGACTTTTATCTTTTGATGCTATCAACTGAGATCCTGCAGCAAGAGTTGGATGATGGATTTCTCTTGGAACACATGATCATTCTATAGTTTTACCACTTTTTCCTTCCCCTCTTGCTTTACTTGTAACTAAACCCTGAAATAGAACTTAATCTGTCAGATGTACTCTCCATTTGTCCTTTTTTTACACAGCAAACACTATTATTGCAGTTTCCCAAGCGATAAATTCTTCTTGAAATTAAACATAGTATTTGAGAGAAGAAAATAGCTTTTGCAAATATATTTTAAAATCTTTGGTGTTCACTACAGTATTTTATTATTTTTTTTAAATGTCTATTCATTGTTGAAGGTGGGGAGGGCCAGGGCAGGAGGGGGACAGAGGACCCGAAGCGGACTCCATGCTGACGTCAGACAGCCCAACGTGGGGCTTGAACTCGCGAACCTTGAGATCATGACCTGAGCCTAAGTCAGACGCTTAACCGACTGAGCCAGCCATGCGCCCCTCACTACACTATTTTAAAACAGTATCTTTTTAGTAGGAAAAACAAAACATGGCCAAAGAATGTCTCCCCTGCTTGCCTAATGCTAACTGAATAATCAGTGAAGCTCAATGTTGAATACTACCGAGATTCTGAATCAACTGGATATCAAACTGAGTCATGCATAATTCTCTTCCCACCTTGAATTCTCTTTACAGTTATTCTGCAAAGCGTCCTGAAATGCTAGTAGTTGTATTAATGGGCGACTATCTCATTTCTCAAGGGCATTACTTGGAAGTTAAAAAAAAAGTCTACTGTTTATAAAGCAATGAGTTATACCCATCATTCGAAAGATGAGGCAAAAAAAAAAAAAATTAGAAAGGTGAGGCAAGTGATTGGAGAGGCTTTGGAGATTTCAGGAGTAAGTGTAAAAAGAATCATAGCAGTTAGATGCTCCAGTCTCCTTAAAGTACATTTGCTAGTGAACAGAAATAGGAATTGATTTGATAATTTTAACTCTAATAATGAACAGTTCACTCCATTGATGTTTGAAAATGTGGAGAGATTTGTGTTTACTAATGGAATTTTCTCTTTACTTACTGGCAGAAATTCTTCACCTCATTCTCTGTTAAATGTGTAGATGTCAAAATTTTTTTTATCAGTCTACAGTTAAAATGAAGAGTTCATCTTAGGAATAATATAGTGCAGAAAAAATGAGTACTGGATGTGATATGAATCCTTTGAAAGGTTTATGAAAAAGGAGACATGCTCAAGACTTCATTTTTCTGGTGTATTTTTAGCAAGATCAAGTGTCATGGCATTTAAATGAAAAATTTGCTCTATGTAATTACTCATTGATCAAAGGAGGAACTTAGGTTTGGGGGTGAAAATAGCAAATTAAGTTAAAATGTTCTGCTAAAATACTTCTGAAATTACTTTGAAGATCTCTGTTAAGGCATGGGACTGGGATTCTTGAATACTATGACTTCTTAGTGTATCGTTTGAGTAATTCAGTTCTATGAGTTTGAAAAAAGTAAGTAAATCTTCCCAAAGTGAATTTTCTCCCTGGCTCTTCTATGTCACCTGTGTGCTACTTTAAACAGTAAGAGCAGGGGTGCCTGGGTGCCTCAGTGGGTGAGGCATCTGACTTTGGCTCAAGTCATGATCTTGCGTTTTGTGGGCTCAAGCCCCACGTCGGGCTCTGTGCTGACAGCTCAGAGCCTGATGCCTGCTTCGGATTCTGAGTCTCCCTCTCTCTCTCTCTGCCCCTCCCCTGTTCATGTTCTCTCTCTCTCTCTCTCTCTCTCAAAAAGAAGTGAGCATTAAAAAATAAATAAACAGTAAGAGCATAATATCTTCCACAGGCACTGCAAAGCTTTGGGCCAGCCCTGCCTGGGGACACGCAGCCACAACAGCATCTACATGGGCATTGTATGCATTTGTGTGATGCCCAGTAGCTGGTTGGGGTGTGGAAGGAAACTGCTGGAATATCTAATTTTAGTTTTTACTTCAAAAAATGAAAGAAATTGAGCTTATTAAATATCAAACACACAAGTTGAACTGATGGCTTCCCTTGCTAACATGGTCCTTCTTAGCACCGAATGTTATGTGAGGCAGAGTGGGCTCTTTCCCATTTTCTCTTCCACAAGGATTTGTAGGGTAGACGAGAATGACTTGCTTGTTTCTGACCTGAAATCAATTCTGTTTCCTGCTTGACTGAAATTGGGGGGCATGGAGATGGGCTGTCTAGTAGGTGAGCATTATTTACTTTTCAAATGATACCACAAGGAATTGATACATGAAATAAAAAGCATCAACTTTATGTGGAAAAAGCCAACTTTTGATATTTAAAAACTCTCTATAAAACTTGACTATGTTTCCTCTTTTAGACAAAAATGTTATCAATGTCAAGGAAATACATTTTAACTTCACAAGTGAATGAATTCTATTCTGTAGTTATCCAATCGGCCATTTTTTTTTTGGTTTTGTTTTTAACTTGGCCTTTGACTAGTTAAGTTTTCTCTGCCTTTTCTAGTCACTGTCCCTCTTTTCTCTCTTTTTATTCTACTTTTATCTGCTTATTGATCAAGTCGAAGTGTGGTATTGGACTGAATATTAGACACCCTGACGATGTGCGTTTTACGTGGAGTGCACATATGCTATTTTTGCTTGAGCAGCACTTTTTCTGCTTTCTTCTGGGAACTGAGCTCCTCATTAATATCTCGCCTCCCTCCTGTTACTGATAGGGCAGTCCACCACACATTCCCCCAAACTTCCATCAAAGACATTATGATGGACCGGAGCTAGGCCACAGACTCAGACAGACCAGGACTTTGTGGGACATAACAAGAGAGAGGAGCCCTCTATTTGCTGACATCTCTGACTGTGAGGACCAGAGGAAATGGGGGTATCAACCGATGTGAGGAGTTGCCCAGCAATGAAGCCAAACACAAGGATTGCCCAGATAAGGAGAGAGAGAGAGAGATTGGTCTCCACCTAACACCAGCCACATTGCCGGATTCTCAGTCCCTCTGGTAATTAGATTTCCTAGTTGTGCTTAGACTGGTTTGTGACACTGCGTGTATACACTATTTCTGAACAAGACAGCATTGTGTAGAGAAAACCATATGCACTTCAACTCTACTACAAAAATGACAATATCATAAACTTCCACCCAACGTAATAGAATTCAGCTGCTCAGAAGACTCTAAAATCCCATCTCCACCCATTACTTTGTGTTCTTGACCTCTCTGAGCCTCAGTGTCCTTCATATTCCACCCAAAGAGAGGGGGATCCATCTGCCTGACCTTCATACAGATTTGGGAGGCCAATAAAGCACATGAAAACCTTTGTAAGCTGTCAGCCTCTATGAAAAGGTAACCTGCTTTTCCTGATAGGAAGGTCTGATTCCCTGGGATGCATTACAGTTTATTAGGATGATCTTTCCCGTGGTACTTAGGCAAACCTCTGATGTGTAAGGCTGTGAAGATATCAAAGTTTGCCCAAGAATGTTATAAAGGCCTGACTCATGGCAGATCATCTCCCCATTTAGGCACATCTCAGAGGGCTCATGAGTTTCTGGCCTCCCTTACAGCCCATAAGAGCTGACCAGCATAAGGCTTTCTTACTTTGGTATGGTTTCTAGTTTGTGAGAAAACCAAGGGAAGACCCTGTTAATGAGGATATTCTTAGAAGTCAGGGAGACACTGTTGGGGCTAAGAAGAAGCTAGTGTTTCCTGGGGGCTTGGCTCTATCTTGCTCTTAGCCAGGGTAGTTCATCTCACAACAACCTCAAAAGATGGGTGTTCTCACTCTCACAGATGGATTAATAAATACTGAGTGGTTCTAACAAGATCACAGCAAGTTACAAAGACAGGGTCCCAATCTGAGACTGCCCGGGCTCCGTCCCCACATTGTTATTTGTAGAGCAAAGATCACCGAGTTCACCTCACCCTTCTGCAGCAGATCTACAGAGACAGCAGGTAGACTGTCGAGTGGGCTGCGTTTGGCTCTAGAATTTCCAGTCACATGGAGAAATTCCTTTTCATGTCAGAAGTCCCCATAAATTCGTACAAGTATTTAAAGGGCTTTTAAGCTTCTAAAAGCATAACCACCATCTTTCAAAAAGACTATTTTGAGACAATGTATATGTGTGCATGTCCATACCTCCAAACTTACCCATTGAAGTGGAAACACGGCAAATCTAAGTTTCATAATGAGGGGTACACGATACATAACTCAGTAATTAGGATATAAAGTACCCTGAAAAATAAAAATGGTAGAAAACATGGAAAACATTGCTTTAAAGAGACATAATAGGTCCCATTTGGGAGGGAGAAAAGCAGACAATAAATCAGTTGAATAAATACAGACCAAAATCTGGATAGAATTATCTCAAATGAGTTAATAGCCTAATTCAAAATAATATTTTAGGCTTCCAGCCACAGGCTTACAGATTCACTAAATCTGTCCTCAGCATCAGTTTTCTGAATCTGTTCTGTATTTATTTTAGTGGAAATGAGTGAAGAATTAAGACATAACTAAATTACTTTTCCATGATGCATATGTTATACTGGTGCCACCAAAACATACTTTCCTCAAAGTTTAATTTATCAAGTGGAGTGTGAGATTTAAATAAAGATACTCCCTCGACATATACAAATATACACATATGTACACAGAGATAGGTTTACTTCTCATGAAGCTCTCCCTGGCACTGTGGGCAGAGAACAGATCATGTCACCAAGAACAGGATTTGTTTTATAAAATGATTTCTAAGATAAGTAGTTGCTGGAGAATATTCTACTGTCATTCTACATTTCAAACTCAGACTTAGCAGACATCGAATCTGTTTTCTCTTGTATAAATCAATTTCAGCAATATTCATAAACAACAAAAAGATGCCAAGATATGGACATTAAAGAGCATTACATCTTTTGAAAATATTCAGGAGTATATACAATATCACATTTTAGATAAACGTGGGTAACTTTATGCTCAGCCCTGCAAAGAAGGAAATTCTTTACCCAAAGAAAAACTACCTCTAGGCATTTTTATAAGTTATCCAATATTAATAGCACAACCCTATCCTAAGCACTGGTTTTTCTTAATATTAATTGGAAACCAGACTGGAGAAGATATTTGCAACCTACATAGCAAAGATTGGTATTCAGAATATATAAAGGACTCTTGCAAAATCAATAGGAAGAAGTTTAACTACGTAATGGGAAAATAATGGTAATGGCCATGAAAGAAGAGCAAACAAACAGAGGAGTGCTCACTCCCACTGGCCTCCAGGGAGATGCAAGATAAAGCAGTAGTTCCCTACTTGTCCTACTGGCTAAGGAACATGTGGGAAAACAGGAATGTGCGTTGATTGATCCCTGGAATTGCGAATTACTATCACCTCTTTGAAGAGAAACTGACAATATGGAGGAAAGGTGAAGGTGTCAGCAACTTCATTTCTAAGTGTCTTGTTCTAGGGAAACTTGCACACAGATGTGCAAGACAGCATGTGAAATGATAATCATTGCAGCCCTGCACAGAGCAGTAAAGAGTAGAAACAACTTTCACATCCTCTCTTGGTGTGATGAATAAAGAAACGAAGGTTTAATCACAGGACGGGATAGCACACTGTGTAGAACTAGATCCACATATAGCAAAATGGATAAAGTGGACAGACATTATTGAGTCTAAAAGCAAGGGGCACCTGGGTGGCTCAGCTGGTTAAGTGTCAGATTCTTGATTTCAGCTCAGGTCATGATCTCATGGTTCCATGGGTTCGAGCCCTGTGTCGGGCTCTGTGCTGACACCGTGGAGGCTGCTTGAGATTCTCTCTCTTCCCTCTCTCTGCCCTCTCTGCTTATGCTGTCTCTGTCTCTCTCAAAAATAAATACATAGATTTTTTTAAAATTAAAAGCAAGCTACAAAACTAACTGAACAGCACAAAAACCTTAATAAAAAATTTAAGACACAGAAGAAGCAAAGGCAGGTATATTTTGTATATATATTCTTACAGAGGTAAGTCACAAAAACAAGAATGGGAAAAACACACACTGCTACTAAATGAGAAGCCACCTCTGAGGAGAAGGATGAGTAAGCGATGGGAAGAGGGACATTCTTTAATTTAAAATGTTTGACTTAATCTCTTCAAACTAGAAATATTTGAGGCAAATATTGCGAAATAATAGTATTTATTTAATGCCTATGGTAAGTCAGTAGGTGCGCGTTACAGTTTTTGGCACTTGCCTACGGGATTGAAATATTTATCATGAAACAATTAAAAATGTTACTAACTGAATGTGACTCCAGCTTGAATGTACTAAAATATACTGCTTAGCCTCTTTTCTTCAGCTTCCCCACTGTACTTACTTTTCCCCAAAGGAAATCCTGAGTACATCTCGTTTTGATATGATTTATATAGGCGAAGTCTTTCCTGCCATTGAGTGAGTGCATCGAGGTGGGTCCCATCCTCTGGGACTCCCTTAGAAAGCTCCGGTCTGTCCATATATGTCAAGTATATATGTCAAGTGCAAAGGGAGTTCCGAAGTGCTAAGTAAAGTGACATGTCTGCAGATCCTAGGCGGGAGACATCTGTCTGAGGAAAGATCCTTTAGGGACGTATCAGAACGGCACGCGTGTGAGGACATATGCATAAGGTGAAAGGGCTTGACCTCAGGGTTCTGTACGATGTATGGGGTCAGGGAAGCCGATGTAGGCACAGAGCACCCCAGCGCAGGTCAGAGACATGCGGAAGCCTCTTCATCAGCCTCTTGCTCTGCAGAGTCTGGTACCCAGATCTGCAAACAGCACAGCACTGGGAGGAGGGGGCATCACCTTCATCAAAGATGGCCCGAAAGCGGAGCGCACTCACATGGCTCGGAGAGAACTATATCCCACGTCTGAAAGATGAGAGGTCTTTGTGGGGGAAAGAGAGCTGCAGCTGGTAGAGGGCAATGGGCTGGCATGGCGTGGTTCTAGCAGATTCATGGTGGAGACTCAAAGAGGAATCCTTAGTTCTGATGGAGGTGCGGTGGGACGACTGACATTTCTTGGGTTGATCGCCCAAAGCAATACCAGTCTTCACCTGGGAAGAGAAAACATGTGTAATTTGGTGTGTGCAATGTCACAAGCGTATGAGATGTCCAGAAATACTGGTTCTGCCACTATGCTGATTTCATAAGGCCAGAAGTGGGTATGCCACAACAAAAAGGGAGATGGACATAGGTGTGCAAAATGGCCAATAGGTCGTGTTTTCTCAAAACACATTTGGCATAGAAAAGAAACAACCTTGAATTTGTTTGCCTTACGTGTTTATGAAACAATAAAGAAGACTGAATTTGGGAAATGATTCAGGGTATGTCACCCCTTCCTAGCATATGCTTTCTTTGGCTTTTTTTCCATGGCACAGTTTTTCATTTGCTCTATGCCCAGTTAGCTATCGAGTTTTTTGCACAGCTGGGTAAACTATTCATGATATCGCTCCTTTTAAGCCGAGGCCTTGGTGTCCTCTTTCAGCCACATATCAAAAGGTAAACAAATATAGGAACTTCTCCTTTGAAGATTCTACACAAGTCTGTTGCTGGTTAAATTTCCCTTGCAGAAATCAAACAGGGTTTCCTCTTGCATGTTTACCAAACTCTCTTTCTCCATAAAATACAACACGCAGCGCTGCAATTTTCCCATTTGTTAATTTTCCCCATTGAACTCATGCCTTCCCTTTAAATACCTTCTTTCTTGTAGTCTACCTCGTTTAGCGGTAAATACTGAGGATTACAAACATTCTTGTTAGATATGAAACATTCCAGGAAATTTGATTTCTTTAGTCATGGAGTTTAGCCGTAATGATACTTTGCATTTGTATAACATCTCTGCTCTGAGAAATTCAACCCCCTTATTCATTATCTGGAGACAAGCATTATTATCGTAATTTTGCATCCTGTATAACTGAGTCACCGGAAATGAACCAGAAATAAATCATACCTGGAGTGTAACTCGCAAAAGACAGCAAGGACAGATGATTGGAAACCTTCACACCAGACCACAGTGCTGCGGGCTCACTGTTTAGGGAGGAGGGGGACTCGATTGGGTCTGGGGTGAGAAGAGACCACAGTGGGATGGTGGGCGGGGTGGGGGGCAGAGACACTGAGGAATGCTTACCGTCAATGCTGTTGCTGACGCTGGATAAGGCTCCCTAAAAGCGTCTCCCTGAGTCTTCTATGATGCCCCCTGCCTGTCCAGGCAGCACCGGGCCACGCTCTCCTGGGCCTGGGAGGCTGGCTGGGTGCTGAGCCAGGGTACAGATCCTTCTCTGGGCCTGGCTCCCGGGCCATGGGAACCAGTGTGGTCCTGATCTCAGCTGGAGCTCATGGGCCTTTGGACCTAACAGGTCTTCTGTCAACATGCCCTGAATCCCTAGTGGTGCAGCCTTCACTCACCATGGTTTTCCTCCGATCAAACCAGTTTCCCCAAAATAGATGTGATGGTTTTGAGAAAAAGGAGCTGAGAAGAAGCCAGAAGTGAAAGGTGGTCCCTGCATTCCCCTTGTGAGGTTGACTTCGGCCTGGAGCTTCTTAGTCTCCCCGGAGGCTCCTTTACCACTGAGGGTTTAGCTCAGGGCTCCTGGGCTGCACTTTACTCCGCCTACCAGGTCCAGAAACACTTGGGGCCCCTGGGGTAAATAGGAGAATGGGTTGGAGCTGCAGGGAAGGGAGGCCCAATAAATCCCCTCCTGCCAACCTGGAAAGCATAGCGCCCATCCCCCACTGCGGATGGGGCTCCTTTTCCAGGCTGTTTCTAGTCTCTTCCATTTGTATTCCGCATTTCAATGTAGAAATCCAGGAATGGGTTCCCTTACAGCAAGAAATGCACACTAACCAGCCCTTGAAAGTTAAAGTAATCATCACAAGTGGAGAAAGCTATCCGACCAGTAAATTATACAATTGAGGGAGTGCATGAAAAAAACCTGGAGTTAGACCAGACACTTTAGTAAGTGCCTACGTAAAGAGGGAAAAAAAAAAAAAGCAAAATGGGGGCCCCTGGGTGGCTCAGTCGGTTAAGCATCCAACTTCGGCTCAGGTCATAATCTCACAGTTCATGGGTTCCAGCCCCACATCGGGCTCTGTGCTGACAGCTTGGAGCCTAGACCCTGCTTCTGCTTCTGTATCTCCCTCTCTCTCTGCCCCTCCCCTGCTCGTGCTCTCTTTCTCTCTCAAAAATAAACGTTAAAAATTTTTTAAAAAATAAGCAAAATGTAACCTCCTTCGTGTAGTCACAGAGGGACTTGGCCACGATGCAGTAGTGGATTCATGTACTGTGAATTTAGAGCAAGTTACTGGAATTTTGAGGGCCTTTCTTATTTGGCATCCTGGCGTTTTATACAATTAGCAGCAGCATTGGCTGGGGAGGATTTGACAAAGAAGGCAAGCAAAAAAGAGCCAGGAAAAGAAGAACCCGCAAATGTGTTGCCTTTTTCGGGGCGGGGCGGGGGGCAGGGATGTCTATCCAACATAGTACAAGAAACTCTCATGAGAACTTCAGGAAAGGAAACATACCATGTCTGTCACTAAAAGGGGAAAAATGTCATTGGGCCAGTGAGCATTGATTAGAACAATAAGAACTTCCTGGTGCCAAGAGTCAGAACAAATGTGTGAAAGGGGACCCAGAGACATTACCATACTGCGCCTTTCACAGGAAAATGCTAAATAAACCAAGGGATTCATGTCAATATTTGTGCAAGGAAACATGGCTCAGTCCAATTCTAAGGCACGCTACCAAAAAAAAAAAAAAATTCTTGAGGAACTTTGTACAGTATTCCAAATAACAACAAAAATAATACACTTGGAGTTGGGGGTGGCCATTCTCATGATAATGAAATGTGTTTCAACACTGATCCCTTATTGTGGGCTTTGGGGCGACATGTCTCCGGGGCTCTAGTCAAAGGGAGGCAGGACCCTGGCTCCATATTGTGTGCTCCTGAGCCTTTGTGTGCTTTCAGCCGGGAGATTCTCAGGTCCTCAATGGACGGGCAGGACACACTAAATTAGGAAAGATTACAGCTTCATTTACCCACGACAGTCTATAAACAGCCAGTTATTACTTGCTGCATGTTTATTTGTTAGGGTCACTTCCAGCAAAAGTCGAGCCCATGGACCCAAGTATAGGGCAGCGACGCCTCCGGTCGACACAGGGGGAAGACAATCACAAACGTCATTGAAATGAAATTGGATGGTGCCTGCTGTCAGGGAACACAGACCCCCTCGCGTGTGCCCTGAACCCCCCTCGGGGGGAAGTTGCTCATAGCTTTTTTCCGTCTTGCTGAGAGGCCCCTCTTCTGCACTTCGATCTTCCTTTAAAAACAGGCATTTGGGTCTGGAAGGAAAGTGCAGCAACCCGCATCGGTTGTCTCCAGCTCTGAGAGGCTCCTCTTACACTGGGAATCCAAAAAGGAAAGGAGAGAAATCCAAAGGAAGGAAACAAACAAACAAAAAAAGCTTTCTCCTTTCTCTTTAGCAATAACAAAGGGAGGGAAGGAGAGAGAGGGAGAGAGAGGGGGGGAGGGAATAAGGCTCTTCTATTTTAACACTTTAGTGTATAATGGCATATGAATAATATCATTTTTCTGCCATTTATTCAGATGTGAAGGAACTCGGTGAATAATAATAGCTCCTGTCAAAGGTATTTATATTTAAAAGGTCTTTATGTAAAAAAAAAATTTTTTTTTGTCAGGGCTGATTTTTCTCTAAGAGAATCCCACCATCTCCTAGCAACCGACCTGACCATCTTTTTGAATAGATGCTGCATTTACAGTGGGTGCATAACCTTTATGGGGAGGCATTTGCAGATTTAGCAGTCAGGACTCATATGCATTCAAAGCAAGTTGTTAAACTGATCCCAGAGCCAGACTGGGGATAGAAGTCTCAGGGGGTCCCTCTCTCTCTCTCTCTCTCTCTCTCTCTCTCTCCCCCTCTCTACCGCCAAAACCACACACACGTGATGTACACAACATCTCCTTCCTCCACTGCCCAGGGCTCCCTTGTTCTGCAGATGGAAAACGGCCCCTTCAATAACCTGTCCACAGAACTTTTATATATTTAAAAAGAAGAAAAACAAGGAAATACAAAGGTTTTGCTTTGCAGATTACTCCACTAATGGAAAGATTATCACTCAAGAAAGAAGACGTCTAGCAGGAGTTCATTTATTAAAAAATTTGTTTCTGAGGAAGAGTAATGGAAACATTTGGAATTCAATCATCTCTTTTGCTACCGGGCTTTGATTATTTATAATATATTAATGTCATTTTCATCCCTTCTAAATCTTACAGTGGGAACTTCCTGACTATTTGAAAAACATTGGCTAAGGTTCCTAATCTCTCTCTGAGATAAGTATTGTAATAAGCAAATTATGCATGACTCATCAGAGACACAAAAATTCATCGAATGCGAGGAGATAGAGACAGGCACAGAAATAGTTTCCTGTGACTTCCAGGTCCACGAGGTGTCCAACAGCAGAAAAGATATTGTCACTTCGATGAACGGCAATGTTTGTTTCATGTAAATATCTCACCCTCTTAGGATAAGGACATGGCTTTAAAAGAACATTTCCTTAACTGAAAATTCTTTAAAATGCATTGCCCAGAACCCAAAAGCACAAAGATCTCTATCCCTGGTGGACTGGACGTGGTGAGAAAGGAGAAACCCCACACCTCCGTGTCCTCGCTCTGCCCGTGGCCGAAGACCTCAGGCGAGGTTTGGACAGGAGCTCCCTTGTCGTCAGGCACCCCCTTCCTCCTCGAGCACTTTCTCCTCCTATCTTTTCAGGTATCTGCCTCTCCTCACCAGCCGGGCCAGAAACACTCAGACAACCAGACAGGATTCTTGTTTTATACTGAATCATTTTATTGTAGTTTCTGTTCACTCGCTTCCATATAACTATGCATTTTAAGTCTTCTCTTTCTTTGCTCCGAAAGAATCTTGTTCCCTTCATTAAAAGATTTTCAGGAGTATGTAATAACAGCCCTTGAAATTTCTGGTGGGCTTTGCAGCTTCAAAGAGGCTTTGTCTTTGTCTCATTGATCTTCACATGACGTTGGAGAGATATGGGTTATATTTTATTGCCACCGCCATGCTTATACCTAAGGGAACTGTGTTTTGGAGGGTTGACCTGACTTACTCAAGCTCGTGAAACTGGTAAGAGAAGGTACCAGACTTCAGGAGCAGGGCGACCCTGTAGAAATTGTCTGCTCTTACCCCTAGATCAAATTACTTTGCAAAACGCGGTTGGAAAGGTACTTCTGGAGGAAGAGATTAGGTGAAGGGTTGGAGAGGATGTGGGGAAATAGGAACCTTCCTGCACTGTCGGTGGGAATGCAAACTGATACAGCCACTGTGGAAAACAGTATAGAGGTTCCTCAAAAAGTTAAAAATACAGCTACCATGGGGTCCAGTGACTGCACTGCTCAGCATTTACCCAAAAAATGCAAAAACACGAATTCAAAGAGAGACATGCAGTTTATTGCACCATTACTCACAGGGCCCAAATTATGGAAGTGGCCCAATTTATATATGATGGAATATTACTCAGCCATAAAAAGGAATGAAATCTTGCTACTTGCAACAACATGAACGGAGCTAGAGAGCATAATGCTAAGTGAAAGAAGCCAGTCAGAGAAAGACAAATACCATATAATCTCACTTCCATGTGGCATTTAAGAAACCAAGCAAATGAGCAAAGGGGGAAGAAAAGGAGAGAGAGAGACAAACCAAGAAACAGACTCTTAACTATATAGAACACACCCATTGGTTATCAGAGGGGATGGTGGTGGGGGGATGGGGGGCGTAGGCGATGGGATTAAGGGGGACCCTTGCCGTGATGAGCACTGAGAAATGTACAGAACCGTGAATCACTATACTGTACAAATGAAGCTATTATAATACTGCATGTGAATTGTACTGAAATTAAAATAAAAAGCTCAAAAGTACAGAGTAAGTATATAGTTAGCATGGCTTTGTCAAGGAACCCTGATTTAGTCCTTTGGAGGTCACTGAGAAGGCAAGGAAGAAGGACCAATCAAATGGCCCCCTTCCAGATGCCATTTATGTGGAGAGACTGAATAAGGACACCCTCCAGGTGGAGGGGGTTGGGAGGTCCTGGAGTCTGTTTCCCTGTCCCTACACCCACCTTCTGAGCATCACCCGCAGCCTCAGAAGTGCACTGTTAACCGCACTGCAGACCAGCCGCGCCAGATTCTTGTGCTCAAGTTTGAACACCCCGTATTCTCAACTCCTGCCCCCTATTACGTCTGACTAGGCTGGAGCCATCATTCATACCATCTGAAATCTTAACCCTAAAAAAGACTCTCCCTGTCCTTTGCTCCGAGACCAACACATGCGCATGTAGCTGCTTTTCCAGGAAAATGTGGTTTTGCTCATACTTCAAACTGACTATCTCCTCTTCACTAACTTCCTAAAATGCACTGGTTTTACTCCCGAAGTCTTTTTCTCACCAATGGGAAATTTCTAACCACGTGTTGAAATGTAACCAGCTCCCAGGTTTCTGAAAGATATTTCTTTTACCGTTTCAGAATAGAGGGGGAAAGAGAGAGGAGAACGGTTCTGGAATGAAAAATGAATAGCATAAAACGAATTAGAAAGGACTAAAACAGAATTACGTAAAATAAATTAGAAAGGAAAATGTTTTGAAATGAATGTTAGAGTGATATTGATTCGTTCTGGGAGCGTCTCCGCAGATCTTACACAGGACACGAATGGATGGCCCATGTGAGAGCATCAGAACCACAAAGCTGACTCCTGGTGCCTTCCAGTAAACACAAGACCGTGGATCGATTGAGTTAAGAAACTAGGTGATTCAGAGAGAAAAATAGGATTGGCCTTTTGTGGTTGTTAGGTTAACCTTCCCACTCACTCACCTAATCGCATGAGACATTCTCTCTTGATGAACTATTTTGAGATTCTAGAAAAGATTTAAAAATTATGTCACTGTAATTGACATTATCCACTGTCCCAGTCATTACAGTGTTTAGAAGAAGACATTGTGCTGTACAGCCGTGCACCCACGCTCAGATGAACTGCCCTTTTTTGTAAACGTGTCGCACATCTATCACATTGTTTTCCTCCCACTTAAAAGCTTTTCTGTGATCCACTCGCACAGGGTGAAACCAGATGAGGGAGCTGGGCCGAGGGAGAGCAGATCCCAGGACTGAGTGTGCTCAGGGAAGATTCCCAGAGGAAGGGATCACCCCAATAAAGTTTCTGATTTCCATCCAGACATCCTCAACTCATACAAAAATGTGGGTGGAGGGGCAATTTTAATACAGTTTTCCATGTTAATCAAAAGGCATATAATAGAAGATCGAGCTCGGGCTATAGCTTAATGCACTGCTTCTGTGTTGTTCTATTTTAATGGTTCCAGACGGAGACAATACAGCGACAAGACAAATAGTCTGTTGGTGAGTTTCAGGGCCTCTCTCTGATCCCCATTCATTCTCTCGTCAGGTTACTGCTCCCATCCCCCACTTCTCCCCCAATTTACAGAACTTGAACGAATACATTTTTCATTTATACCTAACTGGCAGCTTGACGGAAAATAGCACAGCTACCACTAAGAACTATTTTTTCAGTAGCTTCTCTTTTGAAGAGAAGAGGGAATAGTAACTCAACTGGGCTAGGAAGACACAGAACTTAGTTACCTTTTTTTTCTAAGCTTATTTTTTTTTATTTTGAGAGAGACAGGACAAGCAGGGGAGAGGTACAGGGAGAGAGGGAGGGTTAGAGAGAATTCTTAGCAGGCTCTGTACTTTCGGCGCAGAGCCCAACGCAGGGCTCGAACCCACCAACTGTGAGATCACAACCTGAGCTGAAACCAAGAGTCACATGTTCAACCGCCTAAGCCACCCAGGCACCCCAGAACTTAGTTACCTTTCTACGGTACTTTTTTTTTTTTTAAGATTTTTTTTTTTTAATTTCTAGGAGAGAGAGAGAGAGACAGCGTGAGCAGGGGAGGGTCAGAGAGAGAGGGAGTCACGGACTGAAACAGGCTCCAGGCTCTGAGCTGGCAGTCAGCACAGAGCCCGACGCGGGGCTCGAACCCACAAACCGCGAGATCATGACCTAAGCGAAAGTCGGACGCTTAACTGACTAAGCCACCCAGGTGCCCCTTTCTACGGTACTTTTAATGTACTTCTTCTCAGGGTCATGTCAACTTTATTTTTAGTTTGCAGACAAGTATCTTTCTTGAGCTTCCTGTTGACCTCACTGCTATCATTTGGTTTCTTAAAATGCAGGCAGTTTTCTGGGTATTTTATGAAAGAAAAGTTATATCCTGATTTTCAAATATTCTGAGACTTTTTTTTTTAAAAGAACTCAAAATACTTTAGCAAAATGCATTCATTGTGGTATTCGATCTGATTACTTATCATCATCAAGGCTATTTATAGTTTTTACTTTTCTTCATTAACGTGCTTCCCGGCAATGCAAACTTGCTAAATTCGTAGTTTCAGTTCCTAAGAAGATGATTCTGGATAGGAAGAAAACTATTCTGGAATGAATTAGAATGAAAATGAGACCTTTCAACAATCAAAGGGCTACATCAAGTGTCTCTGCCTTCCAGTGTCATTGTGAAGTTGTTGAGTTGAATGGTCTGGAAAAGAAATGTACAAAAATGGTGTTCTGACAGCTGGACAGAACTCTCCTTCCCCATCCAACAACTCCTGTGTCTTTCCAGCCCACCTTGTAGAATCCTCAAGGTAGAATTTCTGCAGCTTCTCTGCTCTCCTGTCTTCCTTAGTAGATTCATAGAAGTGTGATACAGATGTCATTGTCCCTGTCAGAATTTATCATTTTTTCTAATGTAATGGAAGCTGATTCCTGTATTATCTCTTTGTGGGTGTAATGTAACCAAGGGCCAGAATTGTTGGCGCTACTGTAAGGATTACGGACAACTTGCCCCACACCATCTTCCTGAGCTCAGTGAAGAACTCAGTAGAATCCTTTGAGATTCATTCTGAATGCTGTCTTCTCCTTCTCTGTGTTCTTCTAACCCACCCCCAAGTCCTCTACACTTTTCTGAGCAGCTTTCCAATCTTTCCCCCTCATCCCCATCCCTATTCTCGCCACCCTAAGCAGAAGCCATGTCAGTCCTACCTCTTTCTTGATCTCAATTGACTGGTCTGTCTAATAGTCCGAAAATTCATCACTGGCTTCCCTTTGGATGGACTCCAGATCCCAGAACAAGTGTAAATGGCCCTCTGTGTGTGGCTCCAACCTCATCACTACCTAGGAAACAGAGCTTTGTGCCTCCCATGGAGTCCTAGCAGCTCCTTCATTGTAACAACCAGCCTTTGTATTGTCCCTGCTCACTTACCTACAGCCCGTCCAGCTTCTGTGAGACACACAATGTCTTATTTAATAGTGTATTCTCAGTGCTTCCCACCCCATCCATAGTAAGTACCCCAAACCCATCTAGTGATTGGTGGAAAGGAATGGTTAATTTAAGTTGGGAGTGATGAGGCATGGCTTCAAGAATGGTCTAGGACCTCGTGCATGATACGTCTTACCATCATTTCCTAGGCTTAAATGACACTTGTTTGGATTACTCCAGCATTTTTACTTAGTTCCCTGAGATTCTTGATATTCTCTTCTCCTCTGGTTGCCATCATTCCTTGGGACAGCAGGCAGTGAAGACAGAGGCTGGGCATTATTCCTGCCTCCCAAAGGAAAGTCACACAAGAATGAAGTCCACACCAGATTGACGCATTGCTAAAGCGTGGGGAAAATGGAGCCCTGCATCTCACATGACTAAAGCTAGAACCTCCTTTGTCTTTGTGTTTTTTTATGGGTTTATTTATTTATTTTGGGGGGGAGGGGCAAAGAGAGAGGAAGAGAGAGAATCCCAAGCAGTCTCCACACTATCAGGGCAGAGCCCGATGTGGGCCTCAAGCTCACGAACTGCAAGATCATGACCTGAGCCAAGATCAAGAGTTAGGTGCTCAACTGACGTAGCCACCCAGGAGCCCTGCTAGAATCTTCTTTGAATTTAATTTATGTGACTCAATAATTTTCCTTCGTTTGTACAGTACATTTCCCAGACCTGGAGCTGGTGGGACACTGGGGGTCAGGGAGGGTTTTCTGGTGGAAGTAATGGCCAGGTTGAATTGTGGAGGAGGAACAGGGGTTAGAGTTACATAATGATGGGGTGGGGGTCAGACAGCTGACATGTTATGTGGGACGGTATAAGGTAAGATGTGCTCTGGAAAACAGTAGGATGTTATACTACACTGTAAGTAGTAAGTGTACAGACTTAATAGTGATGGACAAGGACAGAGAAAACAGATAATTAGGTTATACGGGGCCATATAGATGGTGTATTTGAATAACAACAAGTGAGAGATTTTAAGTGGCAGAGGGCAAAGCCACACTTGTGCCTTAGAAAGATAATTCTGTAAAGCCGAATAAAAATGGGCAAGAAGGGAAGTCGGAACAGCAATTAGGATGTTTGTAGAATTCTGGAGAGAAGGTAGTGAGCATAAGCACACGACTGGGTGGAGATGAGAGTCACTTAGCAAACAGAACAGATGCAACTTGTTAATTGGTTTGTAGGCAGATGGGAAGGAATAGCAAAGAATCGAGGTGTCGCTCTGGTTTGCGGTGAGGGCAGCTGAGCTGACACTTACATCCCTCCCTGAGCCACAACAAGTTTCGGACCGAGGTTTGTTGATCCTAAGTGCCAGTAGGCTCTCCCGGGAGAGACGTCCCTTGGACAAGTTGGCTCTACAGGTTTGAAGTTTGGGAGATTTACATTAGAGAGTCATTGTCAGAGAGAGAGTTATCAAAATTCTTGGAATGAATGGGACCAGCCAGTGTGAGTCTTAGGGTGAGAAGGGAAAACACAGTAAGACAGTAACTGGGGAGGTTTCAATATGCAAAGGGCCGGCTGGCTCATGCTCAGAAGGAACGGTCAGAGAGAAGGAAGAGAATGAAGCGTTGATGGAGGTCAAGAAAACCTTGAGAAGAGAGAGCAGCCAACCACCCCAGAGCATACCAACAGTGGTGACAGAGGGCAAAACAGATTTTTGTGATGATGATCTCAGCAAAGAAATCAGGCAGAAGGCAGATTTTAGTAGACTGAGGACTACGTGGAAGGTAAGGAAGATGACTAGACAAATATAGACCCTGTTTCCAGAAACTTCAGGTATGAGAAAAAGGAATTTGCTGGGGAAGGAGACGATGTTGAGGCTAGGTCTCCTGAAGTTTCCTCTCTTTCTTTATGTTTCGTAAAACGAGCTGGCATGGACCCAGAAGAACAGCAGGGTTTGAAGGAACAGAATAAGAGGTTGTGCTGATGACAGTGGGGAGAGGTCGCCTCGAAGATGAGATTCGGCCTTGGTGTGGCATGAAGAGGGGTCGTCCGGAGGAAGTGGTGTCTTCCCCTGATTTTCTTTTTGCAGCGATGATGACCAAAGGTGCCTAGGAGACCCTGGTGAAGGAAATAGCCATTAGTAAGTGGCTGAATGAGGCGAGGTCTTGGAGACACAGAGAGGAACGAAGTCTGGAGCACTGGAGGACAAGGGACTCGTAGAAGTGGGAGCCATCTCACAAAGAGGCTGGGCGCACGTGTGTGGTCAGCTGCTCCCCCATCCAGCCATGTTCTCTGTGAAGGAGAAGGGGAGCCATCTACTGAGAGGATGGGTCAGGGTAGGTTTGTGGAACATCAAAAAGCTGGAAACAGCCTCTGTGGTGACCTAGAGAGGGAGGCGCCACTGCCTCGCTGGGCTGGTGTCCACAGCTGACACAAGACCACACTCCCACGCGGACCGACCCTCACACGGTTTTCTCATGAAAACGGGGTGTGGACAGGAAGGAACATCATCTCTGGAATGAAGCATGTTTGAAATGTTTGCTGAGCCTCTTCAGGGAGTGGGTCGGACCGCCACACACGAGCGACTGTGTCTATTTGCCTCTTATCTCTGCGTCACAAGCCTGAAGGCTCCGAGGGCAGCGGCCCCTGGTTGTGCGGGCGTACTCTCTTCCTGTTTACCACCACGGGACACGACGATTTTCCAGGCAATTCTAATGAGATACAATGCACCTTGGGAAAACACTAGGAAACTGAGTATTTAAAAACAAGAAGGTCGGGTGACATGAGAACTCTCTCAGTGATGGATTCTGAGAAAGTGGGAACGCTAACAATTAGTTTGCCAAAGGGCCCAGGAGCTGGGAAGAAAGGCTCAGAAGGACTCCTTGACATGGAGTGGTGCATGCATAAGGCATCTAGAGCTTTGCAGCCTCACGTCTTCACCCATCTCCTTGCTTCAAGTTATGACTAGCCTTTTTTTTCTTTTATGATGATGGCAAATGTGTGGGCAGACAATCTCCAATCAAGCTTCCGACCCCTCATTAATTTGTAATAGAGTCGATTGTGGTCACTAAATATAAAACAATTTACCTGCACTTAGAAAGGAATCTGCTCAGTATGCTCTGTGACCACAGGGCATTTGTCTATTCTACTTCCCCCCCACCCCCACCCCCATCTTTTCTTTTAAAGCCGCCCCACTGGCACGCATACAGAGAGTGTACCACAAGCAAAGCTCCCAGTGCCGCCAAACGGTCCACGGAGGTTGGGTTAGTATTAGCTGTTTGCTTCCACCCGTGGCCTATCTTCCCCCTCCCTCCCCTGCTGCACTACTTAGGAGACATCGAAGGAGCAACCTTATTCATGGCTTTCAAGCTATTCCTGTATCAGGAACAATATATTCTTAAGCACTACATGCATCCGAGATTTGTCTCGATGTGGTCCATTTATTTTAATTTGGGACTGTCAGTGGGGGGAAAAAGTAATTAAACTCGTGTCTGGCACAGCAAACCGTTTCGATCCTGACGCTACAGACTTATCCCGACTGGTTTCACTATCTTTCTTCCACTTGTCAGATCAAAGTCTCAACTCCTAAAACTCAGCCATGCTTTCGTTAATTACTTCCCACGATGAACTGGCAAAGGATAGTTCTGTGACTTATGTCATTGTTAGCTTCAGAGGTTTTTTTTTGGGGGGGGGGGCCCTCTCCTCACCGAGCCAGTCAGCCTTCACTTAGGAGAAAGCGTGTTTTAAAAATTGCATTACAGAGTTCTGTGCTTAGAAAAGCATTATACGTAAAGGTTTTCAATAATATGTTGCATATTAACTAGAATGAGAAAGAAACCTGTTGTTATTCTATTTGAAGATCACACTTGAAGATTATAGACTTCCTTGTTACTCTCCGCAAATTCTCTCAGCCGTGCCTCACCTCTCCTCATATGCCTCAGTTTCTCTCCTGTGTCCAGATAATTCACACATGGCAAATACAGCTTCCCTTCCAGGCTTCTCTCCCCACCTTCTCGCCTCCAGTTTCCTGTTGAGATAAATAAGCGTAAATTTATTTGACATTATTAAATTTGTTCTCTCCAAAATTAAAGCTGGGTGTTGATTCAGACAATCTGCAGTCATTGTTTAAAGGCATTTTCTTTTTTCTTTTTTAAAAATAGTAATTTAAAAAAATTTTTTAAGTTTTTATTTTATTTTTGAGAGAAAGAGAGACAGAGTGTGAGTGGAGAAGGGGCAGAGAGAGGGAGACACAGAATCTGAAGCAGGCTCCAGACTCTGAGCTGTCAGCACAGAGCCTGATGCGGGGCTCGAACCCACAAACTGTGAGATCATGACCTGAGCCAAAGTCGGATGCCCAACCAACTGAGCCACCCAGGCGCCCCTAGTTTTTTTCTTCTACTTTCTTCATCCTTTCCTGTTTATTTTTGTTCTCCCCCCACCCCCACTTTTTTTAAACAATGATTGGATGGAATGTCTCTCAGAAAAAGTTCACCAGTATTTGCTGTGTATCCTTTTGCAGACAAGATAGAAAATGGTCCCTCCCTGCTTCCCCAAGCCAGATCCTTCGCTGAAACTGGCATCTGTCTGTCACCTCAATCCTTGCTCCGGGAATGTGGTGTCAGGCTGGCACTGACAGCCTCTTGGCCCCTGTGCTCTGACAATATTTACTTAGTAGGGACTCTGCTTCTGCCCCAAGGAGTCTGGGGTCTTGGTGTCAAAGAGCTGAGAGGCGTTCATGGAATAGGCAGCCGCCTCAGAGCCTGGTGACTTGACAAACTAGGAATGGAAAAAACCCTGAAAGTAAAAATCCTTCAAGAGATTGTCAACTGCTAGCCAAGCAGACTCAGAACACATTCACAACAACTCACTAAGGTGCATGTTTATAAATGGAATAAACCAAGGAACTTGGGTCTCAAAATAAATATGTCAGCACACGTAGTCTTGGCATTCATTAAAAAAAAATCCCACAACTGTGATATAAAGATCATAAATATTAATATTCTCCCTTTTTATTCAAAATTATATTCATGACAGAATTGTCCATATGGCCAAAAGAGAATAATATTGCCAAAAATCTTTAATAAAATCTCCTTTATTATGAAAGGGCTACAAACCACATTTATAGCTGATATAGAAAATAGATGGGAATAATCAAGTACAATTACACCTGCTTTCTAAAACTACTCTTCGTTTTTTTTAAAGAAAATTTTTTTAGTAGTTTATTTTTGAGACAGAGAGAGATAGAGCATGAGTCGAGGGAGACACAGAATCTGAAACAGGCTCCAGGCTCCGAGCTCTGAGCTGTCAGCACAGAGCCTCATGCTGGGCTCGAACCCATGAACCTCGAGATCGTGACCTGAGCCCAAGTCAGACTCTTAACTGACTGAGCCACCCAGGTGCCCCAAAACTACTCTTAGTTTTTCTGAGTGCCCTTCTTTACAGGTACTTTTACCGAAGTACAATTTAAGTAGGAATGGGGAAAAAAGCACTTACATTGTAATCAGAGTTTAAATATATTTTTTTGTGCATTATTTAGTTCCCTCTGTATCATAAACATATTTTGTATTCTAGTCTGCATATTATTTCTTTAAGTAAATACACTGTAATTTACCTAACTATTTCACTATTTGGAGATATTTTTTCCTGTTTTTTTTTTTTTTAAGTATTATAAATAATACTAGAATGAACAACCTGGGGCATGCAAGTATTTTAGATTAATTTTTTAGGCTAGATTCCCATTGATGCAATTCCTGCAACAGAGTTGTTAATATAGCTACTGCCAAATTATTTTTCTTTTAAAGAGTTGCCTCAATTTACCACAATGTCAGAAGCAATACAGGGAATACCAACCTTACTATACTTCAGTTGACATTTTGCTATTATAACCTTATTTATTCAAGTATAATTAACACATCCAATGTTAGTTTCAGGTGTACAATATGATGATTCAACAATTCTATAGAATTCTCAGTGCTTATCACCTATTTCACCCCTCCTCTACCACCTCCCCTCTGGCAGCCACCAGTTTGTGCTCTATATTTAAGAGTCTGGGTTTTATTTATTTTTTGTCTCTCATTTTCTTTCTTTGTTTTGTTTC
The DNA here is from genome assembly GCF_003009895.1 of Hyaena hyaena. Classification (NCBI taxonomy): domain Eukaryota; kingdom Metazoa; phylum Chordata; class Mammalia; order Carnivora; family Hyaenidae; genus Hyaena; species Hyaena hyaena. The sequence continues at coordinate 1,592,991 of NW_024080654.1, forward strand.
TTAAATTCCACATATGAGTGAAGTCATATGGTATTTGTTTTGTTATTATAACTTTAAAAACCGATTTACTAATTTACTGGCGAAAGCGCCTTTCATTGATGTTTACATCTTTGATTAATCACGAAGCTCTGTGTTTCCTATGTAGCTTACTAGTGGTAGCTCTGCCTTCCCTGAATTATCTATTCATTCGCTCTACATTTCCAGATGTGTTTTATTCATCGCCTCTCTCCCCATGTAGATGATTAATTTTCAACTCTCATCTTACTGACATACTTGATTACTCCTCTTTCTTGAACCATTTTTTCCATTTGGCCTCTCTCAAGCCTTCCTCTCTTGTCTTCTTCTCTCACTGGCACCTTCTTTTCTGTTTCTTTATTGGGTGTCCCTTTGTCTCCTGCACCTCGAATATTTGGGGTTTCTTTGTTCTGAACATTCTTCTCACTTCCCGCCCTCTTGCCGGATGATTTCATCCATCCCCATGGCTATAAATACAACTCATGTATAGATGACTTATGTATTCAGCCAGATAGTTCCTCTGACTCATATTTCTAATTATCTACAGTACGTCTCTGACTAAACATCTCAAAGTTAACGTATCTGAGGCTGAACTCCTAATCCTCCCCCCAGATCTGTTCCTCCCCGTCTTCCCCATCTCAGCGATGGCGTCCCACCCACAGGCGGCTGGGATGAGAAGCGCCAGCCTCCTTCTTCCCTTCTGCGTGTTCGGCGAGCCCACCAGCACATCGATTTCCTTCTGTCTTCACGGCCATGTGCAGAGTCCAGGCTGTTGTCAGAGGCCTGGCCACTTACAATAATGTTTTACTAATTTCCACATTTCATTTGTCACTATGCAGCCAGAATTTTGTGTCAAAAACAAGATCGTGCCTCGCTTGTTTTCTGTGCCTCGGAAGGTTTCCGTCACACTTACTAGAAAATCCAAATTCCTTGAAGTGGCCCAGGAGACCAGGCATGATCTTGCCCTGCCCACATTAGCAGCCTTCCCTCTTCCGCTTTTCTTCTTGCTGACCAGCCGTATCGACCTCCTTGCCCTTCTTTCGGCATGTCGAGGGCTGTCCTGAGTCAGGGACTTCCATGCTCCTGGACCACGTGTTTCCCGAGTCCCCAACTGGATCTTAATTCTGCTTTGCACTATTATTATTTTTTTAAGTTTAATGTATATTTATTTTTGAGAGAGAGAAACAGCGAGCATGAGTGGGCAAGGGGCAGAGAGAGGGAGATAGAGATTCCAAAGCAACCTCTGTGCTGTGAGCACAGAGCCCGATGCAGGGCTCAAACTCACAAACCGTGAGAGCATGACCTGAGCTGAGATCAAGAGTCACCGTTTAACTGACTGAGCCGCCCAGGCGCCCCATTCCACTTTGCTTTAATGCTACCTTTTCAGAGAGAAGTTTCCTCACCTCCCTATCCAAAATTTCCCCCATCCTTTTAATTTCTGTAATAGGATTTGTTTCCTTGGTAACCCTCATCACAGTTTGAAACTAAACCGTTCATCACTTTACTTGCTCTTTAATTGTCTCTCACTCTGATTATAAGCCCCACAGGGCAAGGATTGTGTCTGTGTATTCCACTGTGCCCCTCACCGACACAGTACCCGTCCCAATGCACACCCAGTGCACTGAGTACATGTGCACCAACTCAACATTTTATGTCGTCTTTTGACAGTAAAGACTCACTGAAAGATTATGATGGTTGGATTGGGGTTTGGGAAGATCCTTGGGGGATGGATTACAGAAGTATGAAATTGGAAGCCACGTGACCCAGTTAGGTAGCTTTCGTGCCCTTGAGTCTAGAGATGACGAGTCTACGCTAGGGACCTAAGACATCTGATATACTAACTACAGCCCTGAGTGCGGACACCAGAGTCCATTCAGGTGACAACCAGCAAACGCTGCCTTGTGAAAGAAATGCAGTGGGTTGGTAGGGACAGAAGATTAATTGCTTAAGGCTGCAGACAGCACGAGAGAGCTGAGGCAAGCAGGGGTGAGTATTCTCCTAGGTGCTTGGCTACGAAGGAAAGGAGAGACAGGGTGGGACAGAGACGACTGTGTGGGCCTTGAAGGAAAGATCTTTAAGTTTAAAGGAAGCAGCTTGAGAACGTGCTCCCATTCCACAGGGAGCACAGCTGGTGTAGAGAAGGAAAGGTTGGATGTACAGTAAAGAATGAGGTCCCCGGGGGGTGAGCCCACTTCGTTGGGATGACGTGTGGCCTGAAGGTGGGGGCAGGGTCAGTCTTGAATAGGAGAAAGGAGACACTTCTTTTCTATGAAACAAGTAAACAAGGCGAAGGGGCGGGGTGGGGGGTACAGATAGCTAAGCGGGCAGTACAGTCATTAGAGTCCTTATGCTTGTAGCTCTGGTGAAAGCCCATCAAGGGTGGGACAGATGGTACCTTGCATTGGGCCTCTTCCCAAACGCAGACCCAATTTCTGCACAGAGAAGTCCGCGCATCGTGGGTTCCTACGAAAGGTGGGGGCTTCACCCTGCAAGACATAGTCACCCCCACGTACTCTGACTCTGAGAGCCACGGACAGGCCGCGTGCATGACACCTTTAACCAAAGCGCCAGCCTCTCAGATTGCGAATTGTCCGGTTTCTCCCCTCTTGTCCTTCTGTGCTTCGTCGTATCAAAACATTTCTGCAGCCTGTTGCCCACTCGTCTCAGGAGAGACGGGCTTGCCCTCCTTCGTGCCCATTTGTTGAATTAGGAAAAGCAACAGTGGGGACTAGTGGCTTTGTTTCTCTTACACTGATGACAACAATGTGCGACCGTGACCTCAGATGTGCTGCCCACCGGGACATCCCCACGTTATCCGGATGGTCCTTCCAGCTTGATGGGCACAGAGTTACGTGCCAGGGAGCAGGGCGGAGCCGCCACACAGCCGGGACACCCAAAGCTCCCAGCGTCCTCACAGCCAGCTGCACAAACGAGCCCCAAGTTCTGAGAAGGCACGCAGGCCACAGGTGTCTTACCATTCGTGGGCAGGGTTGTGGGCGGTGGCAGGCTGCCCGCGGGCTCCCAATCCTCAGGGCCGTTAGCCGCCTCTCCCCGTACCGCTCGCTAACGTGGGAGAAACACAAGCAACAGAGTCCAGGTCTAAGTCTTGCTCTGTGCTTCCTTTGCTATAGCTTCCTGCTGAAGATGGGCTGATTTTGTTCTCGCTGTGCAAGTCACTTTGTCTCGATCCCATCTATGGAGTTGCGTGGTGGCCTCAGTTCATCCTGGTGGGATATGATTACTGACCGTACAGGTTCAAGGAGGAAATGTAGCTTTAGGAAGAAAGGTTTTTTAAATAATGAATTTCAGCAAAAATCATGAGCATATGTATATATGTATGTACATATATATACAGACTTAAGATATGCTTAATATATCATATATGTACTATTATATATACTTATACACACACACATATTAATTCCTTATATCACTTAAACTCAGAAAAATTTCTCCTTCTCTTTGGTTGTGTACAGTTGGTCTTTTCTGGAAGTTGAAATGGGGGGGACACAAAAATCCTCAACGTGAGAGGTTATGAGTGTCAGCTGACCCTCAAACATAGGGGTCTTTTGAAGGGGCGACATACCTCCAAAGGTCTGATGTATCATTGACTCTCAGAACCTATAGCTGCACACGCTCACATCCACACAGAATCAACATGCACGTATTGGGAATGCAGTGTTGACTCACGTATGCTAACTGGCCTCCATGTGTAACTTGCATAAATATGTTAAAAGTCATTTCATGGGACTCTGCTTCCGGACTTTTGAAAGTATCTGCGAATGCCTGCCTGCCCTTTCTCAGTAACGCGACACCAGTAGATGAGTGGCTGCAAGTGGACCGTAAGCCTGAAGTCCAGCGGGTGAAGGTACAAGGGAAAAAGGGTCCCGGCACGGTGAACGCCACCTCTGCGTGTCTGCCTCGTATGTCGGGTCCTTAGATCTGCAGCCAGCACTCCATGGGGCTCAGAGTTACGTAGGATCTCTCAGAATGATGCCATCAGTGTCTGAATGACTTCGCTGCCCTCCCCCACCAGCGGTCCCCCAGTCAGCGTCTGTTGTGATTTACAGGGATTGTAAGAAACAACGCTCACCCAGGGATAACTCTTATGCATGTTCCACTTCCTTCCTCCCAGGAATTGAATTGCGTGTATACGACATGGGCAACATAGGGTGCCTCATTTTATCTCTTCTTTCTCCCCACGTCATATTACAGCATAGGCATAGCTCCTGCTCAAGAAGGGGACTTTGTAACGCCTCTGCTGTTGCCTACTGTACCAATGTACCGATAACGTAATTATCCACTCTCCTGATGTTCGCCGTGAACAAGTTTCCATTTTGGCCACTATAAATAATGCTGTTATGGACAAGCTGTAATAACTGAACGTGCCCATCTCTATTTCCTTAAGATACATTCTGAGAAGCGGAATCAATTTTAGTGTTTTAATCCATATTCATTAAATACCCCTAGGAAGCATGTGGCAAATTATAGACCTAAGGAGCTTCTTTTGCTAAGAAAAGGATATCATCCTCACCATTGTCATTGTCACACATTTTTTAAAAGCCTTTCGTTAATTTGATAGGAACTAAATGGTGTCTCCTTGTTTGGAACCTTCTCTCTCTGCTTACCAGTGAGAGTAATCATTTTCCATCATCCACTCGAATTTTTTCTGTGATTCATTTATTGGTGTTTTTTTTTTTTTAAGTTAAAATAATGATGTAAATTTCCCCTTATCACTCAGGTACCCTCAGCCTTGGCTGCACAGTAAAATCGTCTGTGGTGCTTCAATAAATGTGCCGATGCCAGACTCCGCCCCGATGATTCCCGCTCAGTTGGCCTGGGTTGGGGTTAGTAGGTTTGGCATTTATAAGCTTCCAGACAATTCTGTTGCCAGAGTTGAGGTCCACTGATCTAGACTCTCCAGATATTAACTGGCTCTCGTGTTATACTTTTCTGTTTACTTTTTAGATATTTTGCAGATGTTTCCATTCTTTAAACAAAGTCCAGGCATGGATTCCAGAGAGTGTAAAGTATGTACTCAGAAGTCAGACTACCTGTGATTGGATCCTGCCTTTGTCCTCTGTAAGCAATGGCATCTTTAGTAAATCATGTCCCCTCTTCTTGTCTCAGTTTTCTCTGATGCAGAGTGGGGTTAATTTAGAGCATACATTTGATGCATTTGATGGCGAGATTAGTATTTATGAAGTGCGTATGACACTATCTGATACACTGCCAGCATCAGAGAAGTCTAAACAGTTTTTTTCCTCTGATCATTTCTTTCATGGTTTTATTCTTTTTAAAAAAAAATTTTAACATGTATTTATTATGGAGAGACAGAGAGACAGAGCATGAGCAGGAGAGGGACAGAGAGATGGGGAGACAGAATCTGGAGCAGGCTCCAGGCTCTCAGCTGTTAGCACAGAGTCTGACATGGGGCTCGAACTCACAAACCGCGAGATCATGACCTGAGCGGAAGTCCAGATGCTTAACCGACTGAGCCACCCAGGCGCCCCGTGGTTTTATTCTAAGAAAGTCTTTTCCTCCCCTGAGATCAGGTGAATCATAATGTATATTAAACCCTAAGTTTTTTGGGTTTTACTTTTCCATTTGTCATTGCCTTGATTTCACTGAGTCCTGGGAGGAAGTTGGTGTAAGAAGAAGAAACCACTCTACCAGGGTCCCGAGGGCCTGATGTACAATTTCCCCAAATCCGAATTCCACCTAAGCCACTTACTGCTCATTTTAGGATCCCAGTAACATTTGTTTTCTGACATTATCTCTTGACTTTCAACACCCATGTAAAATGACCTTAATGGGTACTTTGATGTATTTTGGAAGCATGTCCCCTGCTTGCCTTGGGCCCTGTGACCCCGTGTTCGCCTCCACACTCCTCCAGACCCAAATACCTAATGATGACAGGTTTAACATTCCTCCGCGAAAATCAAAGGGAAATCATATTATCACAGGCACATGAGATGAGTGGATGCAAAATGACCTAGTGCCATTATTGCAAAGTATTTTACTTCCTTGGTATCTGGAAAAAGCGATTAATGTTACAAAGATTGGAAATTTGACTACGGGAGTTTGAAATGAGCCGTAATAGCATTATGAAAAAGCACATCTTGGTACCTTTTGTGCTCTCACTCGTCACCGCCTTCTACACATGCACTCATTCCTTTCTTCAGCTTACCGTATGTTGGAGGCCAAGCTCAGTGTTGGAGTTCATAAATTATATTGCACAATAAGTTAAACGAAAGTTGAATACGTTGCGAAAACAGTAAAATCTTTACGAATTTCAGTTTCGGGGAGAGGGTACACATCTTTGTCCTTATCAATTTTCGATCTGCTCTTTGGGAGTGGCTGGCCAAGCATAGCTTGCTTTCAGGACTGATAGCATCAGCAAACCCAGAGTCGGGGGCAGGGAGGGGCTCAGTTGTGCCAGCGCCAGGACATCAGGAGTCTGGTTGGCTGGCTGGTCTGTGTCAACTTCAGCTCTGCTGCCCTGTGTTTATTTCCCAAAATACAACAACAGATCCTGGGGCTGCCCGGGTGGCTCAGTCAGTTAAGCGTCCGACTTCCGCTTAGGTCATGATCTCACAGTTGGTGAGTTCGAGCCCTGCACCTCCCTTTCTCTGCCCCTCCCCCAGTAGCACTCTGTCTCTCTCAAAAATAAACAAACGGTAAAAAACGAAACAAAACAAAAAAACTTAGTATTAAAAGTACCACCATACTTGATCCAGTTTAGCAAGGCTTCGGATATTTGCATTCTTTTCATTTTGTAAAATACAACCACAAAAGGCTACTTACTAGGTGGCTAGATTTTCCTGCTCCAAATCTCTGAAATAAAGTGCACACTTTTTTTTTTAACCTTGATGGCGATCATGTTTTTAGATATGGGATTCTTAAAATCAGAAGTGCACATATTAGCAAAGGTGCCCAGAGGCCCGACAGCCGACATTCCCTGGCAGAGAGAAATATTTGTTGGATGACCGAGAAGTGATTTGCTCTATTAAAGTACAATAAATATATCATCTAGGTCATTGACTTGTGTGCCATTGATTTAGGAAGTCTAATATCCCATATAAATGAAAAATATTGGCACACACTGTCCTCTCGTCTACGTTGAGTCGGTTTTCCCCCAGTCATAATAGAACGAGTGTAAGTTGTATTAACTCGGAGGCCACCGGGGTCCCCTTTAGTGCAAGGAGACAGTTGATTAAATTTCTACTCACGCAGCTCCTGGACGTCTTTAACCCACTCCCAGGGCCTGAGCCTTAGGATAACCCAGCTCTCGGGATTCTGGATTTGGGGGCCGCAGGCTGATGCTGGGGGTGGGGTGGGAGCAGAGGAATTACTTCTCACGACTCCCAGTGGCAGGAAGGCGCAGGTCCCCCCCGCGGGTCACGTTCCCCCTTGTTTACCCGCTGCGCGCGCTTCTGTTGCGCATTTCTTTTGTTTTCTCCGGTGTAATCTCTGCGGCACATGGAGCTCGGACAATGCAGATGACCCTGTCTCCGACCATCAGAGCTCTCTGTCAAGATATTGTTGTCCCTCACTGGGCCCAAGTCCCATTTTTAGTAGGAGAGAGGAAAAAAAAAAAAAAAAAAAGAAAAGAAAAGAAACAATGGAGACAAATTTAGACCCTGATGGGAAAAGAAAGGCAGTGCCCTGTCCGCCCAGCCCTGCGGGGCCACGCCCACCGGTCCTTTTCCTGGAGCCCTGTCCCGGATCCTTGTCACCCAGAGGAGCCCGGGACCCCGAGCAGAGGATCATGAACTGGGTGCCACCCCTCCCCTCCCCCCAGCGTCCACGATCAGCTTCACATCCCGGGCAGGCCTTCTTAAAACACACACACACAAACACACACACACGTCATTACCCCCCCCACACACACACTTTGGGTATTCCAGACAGAAGCAAGATGAATCTCTCTGTTAAGATCTAGACTTGATCGTTATCAACTTTATTTTCCCACCCATTCACGGCCAGCGTTAAGCCTTGCACCAGATGTGGCTTAGACCTTTCCAAGGTCACTGGCCTGTCTCCTCTGGCTGCGGGTAAGGGAGGGACTCACCACCCTCCACTCCTTTCGCTGGTTCTGAACTGCTTTAGCTCCTCTCTGAGCTCTCCGCTCCCCCTACCTCTAGACAATGTCCATTTACCCAGCGATGTGCAGAGACATTTATCAGCGTGTAAGATTGATGACTGATTCCAAAGACAGCCCAACTGTATGCTATTTATGCAGGGATGTATGTGTCTATGCAGCGGCCCAGACGATACGTGCAATAATAAGCAATAACGCTGCAATCGCCTCTTAGACTGTCTTGTTAATGAACTGTGAAACCAGGCAGATGCGGTCATAAATACATAATACTATTTCCCTCGGGAATAATGGCTGCTCTGTAGTCTCCTGTCCCGTTACCGGAAGGTCTCAGGCTGGTTGGTCACTGAGTGTCTCCCACTTTTTACTGTCTTCACAAATTAGATACATATTTTGGTGGGAAATACAACTGGCAAGTGTGTGTCATTAGCATTACCACAATTACCGTAAATAATCCAAATTTTCAGGCCCATTAAAAACATCTCATAGGTTGTATACATTTATGCTAGACATAGCTACCAAAGCACCTTCATGTGCCTCCATGTCATATTTTATTTAATTTGTGTGGATGTAACTTAACTGAGCCTAACTTTCACAGCCTGCGCGCTTCTCTCCTGGTTGGTTTCTCTGCTGGGGTCGCCACTTCTTAAACACAGAAGAGGGAGGTTAGGGTGCGAGGCGGAGAAAGGACTAGAAATCAGTATCCCTGAATGAATGAGGAAATTGTAAGACCTGGGCTGAGAAAGAGACACCCAGTGTTTTCTTGTTTCTCTTTCATCCTGAAGATTAAAGGTTCACAACCAGCTGACTGTAGGCGAGCACAGAGCTGGGACATCTGAAATAGTTTACCGCCGGGAAAGGGGTGGGAGGTCAAGAAAGGGCAGATGTACCCTCGTTGATGTGGATCTTCAGTTAGTTTTCCCAGAGTAGAAATGACTTTCTCGTTCCCCCCCAAATAGGACCCCACAAAATCCTAGACACCTTGGTAGCAGACATGAACACATTTCCCTTGGCAGGTATTGGAAAAACAGTATATATGTTAACGTTTGATTTCCTCTACTCCTCTCTCCTTCCAATCTCTGTGCAGCACATCTGGATGCTGGTCCAACACAGTCTTGCCAGAGGTCTTTTGCTTGCTGATGCCCGCCGTTACAAGAGCCCAGCCCACCCTGCCTCTCTAGCCCCTGACTCCCGTCCCATTTGCATTCCCTGCAAGCTGCGTCTCTTCTCCCTGCCCTTCACCTTGTGAGTTTTCACTCTTCCCGGTCACTCCTGCTCATGGCGACCGCGCCACTTCCTGCCAACGTTTCAAGATACAAATTGGAAAGGGTTATGTGGCTGTGCACGGAGACACGATTGTGTCATGGCGCTAAGGTATGGGAGGGTTCCACATGGAAAAGGGATGTATGCTGTGTGTTATTTGCACTCCCTACTCTTGCAGCTGGGACTTGATCAAGGTAAGATTGATGCCAGATTAAACTTTTTATCGTATGTTCCTTTGATATGTTGCACCTTCCGGTTCATTTGGTGCTGTGACTGTGCGGTCAGTTCGGCCATCTTTCTTCCTCATGAGGTATACGATCTGGGACAAAAACTTGTTTCTTGTCTAAATTCTCTGCTAATTACAGTCCCCCTCAATCACAGGAAGGATGGGGTGGTCTGTGAAAGACCAAAGAGGAGAACTGAGAACAGTGTTTCTAAACGGTGGGTGCTACTGGTGTCTTGGGTGGGCAAATTCTCTGACGGGAGCTTGGACGACGTTCCTCTACCCACCAGATGCCAGGAAAACTCGCCTCCCGCCACCACCTCTGCGAGGACAATCAGAAGTGTCTCTGCGCATTGCCACGTGTGCCCGGGGTTAAAAGCACTGCCCCGGTTTGAGACCCACTCGCTGGGTTAGTACCATGTGCCAGGGATCACCACCTGGCTGCTTGTGGCCACGTGAGCCAGTCCTGCCTCTGAGCATCTGAATTTCAGCTCCCACATCCCAGACATCTCTTCCCACAAGCTTTACTCAACTCATCTCAAATCTATCCTCTTCCCCTTGTTAACTTGCCTCATCTCATATCATAGTATTATCCCTACCTCAGTTTAGCTCACATTTTTATTTCTTTGTTTCTTGGTGGCTTCACCCACTAGGACATAGACTCCTCGAGGACTTAAATTTAGGTAGTTCACATATGTATTTTACGCAGTATCTGACATCTACAGTGCGGTTACACATATCTGTCTAATGCCTGCCTGCCTGCATGAATGAATGAATGAACGAGCAACTGAGTGACCAAAACACCATCCCTGCCCCAAGCAAGTCCGGAAGTGGTCGTTTCCTGTTGGAGAGAAGCACGTAAGGGCATTTGGTTCTTTGCTCCTGTCCAAGGTTGGCATCCTCACATATCGTTCAAATTCTACTCATCGGTAATTGGTTAGGATTATGAATTCTTCCCGGCATGGAGGATTTGTCAGAAATGGAAGGTTCTCACATTCAACTTGAATAGGTCTTTGGTATTTCACCTTTTTTTTTTTTCCCATGGAAAAGAACTTTGTGAGACTATTGTTCTTTTTTCCTTTTCTAAGTCATTATCAAGATGCTAAAGGAAGTGACACTAGAGATTCAACCAACGATCCCCTCCCTAAGTCAAATTTTGGTCCTTTAACTAAAAGAAAACAAATTGTAAATGCACACAACCATGTACATACTTGTTTTGCTGACTATGGAACTATGGAAGCAGTCTGGTATAGTCTGCTGGAACTTTTAGTGTTTCCTTGCACCAAGCGCCTCTGTCTAGTTAGTGGAAGAACTCGGACTCTGCAAACAACCTCATCATTTGTGTGGCCCCAAGGGCAGATGGTCTTACAGTTTTGTACCTTGCAGTTGCCACGGAGGAATGTGCAATGCCTTGTGAGCAAGTCTGTTTCGTGCCTCCTGGAAATACGTGTCATCTCTGTCCTTCCTCTATCTGTATCGAAGGAAAGGTCACTTTATGGTTAGGACACAGTCTATGGACAGACTGCCTGGGTTCACCCAGCCTCTACTAACTTGGTAAAGACACCTAAACTCTCGGCCCCAGTTTCCTCGTCCGTGAAATGGAAATGCATAATTGAGTACCTAATAAGACAGTTGCATTATTAAAGGGTTCATTTATACCCTGAAACTGTGTGTAGCTTGTATAAAGTTCTTAAAATGGATGACTGTTACTTAATGCACTTTGATCCTACTTCTGGGTTTGAGAAATCCTATAAATGCCGGCATGAAATATTGTCTGGACCAACTGTGCTCAATTCTGATTTATCCTAGGTGGGATATGAGAGAAAACAATGGGCAGTTTTTATTTCTTTTTTTTCATTGAAAAACAACATTTATCGTATTCTTCACTTATAAAACTACTCTCTGGTCATGATAAAAAAATCTAAGAAATTTTAAAACTATAGAGGAAATAAATGAATTGTTAAGTCCTCTGTATGTATGTGTGTTTCTTCCCGTGTGTATTCTGTGTGTGTGCTTGACAGAGAAATAAAGTTAAATAACCTATATGTCCTTTTTAACAAATAAGCTCTGTTTTTTTCCCATCATTAATTCATTAATAGCCATTTCACAAGTACAGATGATAAAAAATAAGTCACTCTGTCCCACCCTCTAGGGGGTGCCATGCAAAGTTCATGTGCTATATTTCTTCATGGGAATTCTCCCTTCCATAACTTTTTGATTTGTTTTGAAATCTAATTTCTGTATATATGTTTTTTTAATCTACCCAAACAATAAGAACATGAAAGAGGTAAAATCCAGAGACTGCCCTAAAGTGACGTTGGAAAGGACCCATATATGGCACCCACAGTCATTTGTGTAGGAAAAAGAGCTTCGACTGGAGAAGGAGACCACTCGGGGACTTAGCAGGCTGCCCATGCCAACCAGCCGTGTGATTTCCACACTGAGCCTCACCAAACCAGTTTCCTAGGAGTCCTACAGAGATAATAATAAATCAATTGTGTGGGTTACAGGTCAAGCTGGGACATAATATAACCTTGACTTATAGTAGTTCTTTCACATCCAAACCCCATCCAGGGACGCCTGAGGGCAGAGCAGACAGCAAATCCCAATCTCCTTCTACTTGGTTAGCAGAGAGACTTCTACTCCCCTGTCCTCTTGACTGTTGTTTTAAGTCGGGGGCAGGGGGGAACTCTTAGAAGGCCAATTTCCAATGTTACAGTTGAAATTCTTGACCTGGATATTCCCCAGAAATGCATACTGCCTATGACAGGGCCAGGTGGGAAGGAGCTGAAATGTCGAGGAGTTTCGAATCTCCCGGATACTGACAGTGCCCGACTGAGCTCACAATTACAGTCACAATCTGCAACCGGGCTGAGCTTTTTCTTGACCACCCATGGTTGGCCGGCTCCAAGCCTACCCTTTATTGAATTTTCTCTGGTGGGATCCCTCATATGAAAAATGATGCCTTTTGCTAAAAAAAAGTTCAGAAGTAACAGCTATAAACAATATTATTGTTGTGAAGAATTTTGAAAAACTTGAAAACATTTCTTATGGGTTCTCTTTAATAATGTTCAGAGATATTGTTTTCTTCTGAGTCCTTAGATGATGTCCCAATATGCTGTCTACCTGTCATTATTTTTGTAGACTCCATTAGTGTTCATCCTCTTTTCTGTTTTCATATTGTTTGTGTGTGTGTCTGAGTATATTCCTTTCTTAAATAAGGATGGTTTTAACCATACCTGGTGCTTTCCAACATGATATGTGGTTTGCTCTTGATTTTCTCCCATTATATGCTTAGGTAATGCTAACAGGCAATTTGGACCAAAATATGAGACATGTGTTTCTGAAAAAGTCAGACGGTATGGGGGGGGTAACTTTATAATTTAATGATAAGTGAAAAGAAGCATGATCACGTCCTATGTAATATCATCCCGATTCTGTAAACTTAATGCCGTCTCACACACATATGTAAGTACTCAGTAAATTTGCTATTTAAATGGAATGAATTAATCATATCACCGGAGGGTGAGATTTTTACTGTTTCACATGTTGTCCCATAAACCACTCAGTATTTGCCAAATTTTCTGCAACGGGCATGCAGAATTGCTAGAAATGAATAGAGTTTTACAGAGATCTTTTCTAATTTTCCAAATGATGAAGTCATTCCGACAGTTCTCAGAGATTTTATATTCTTTATTCAACAGAACTTACTCTGTATTCCCCATAGGTTGTTTTCATATGTATGCTTACTTTCTTTGCTTGACTAGAAACAACTTGAGGTCAGGAGTGAGGTCTTCTATCATTGTCTAATTACCCGTGTAGGAGACAATCAGAAATGTTATTGAGTGATCTGCTCAACCGTGTCAGATCGAAGACAAAGACATTCAAGTATTAATAAATCGCTCCTCCTTCTCCCCATCAAATTTATGGTACCTCTTGAAATGGATCTTCCGCTGTTAAAAAAAAAAAAAAAAGAATTATATAATCCACTCAGGCCATGTTCTTATTGGATTATTAGTGGTGAAATGGATGTCACAGAAGTTTTAAGCTTGAAAAAAGTGATGGCCTGATTTTTTCCATCAGGGGGCCCAAGATGGATAATTCTGGTGTTTCACATGCTTGACTCAGATCATTTTATTTTGGTGCTGTGGTTAGTTAGCAAACTAACTACAAAATAATTAACCCTACTTTGACATATGCCTATGTGATATAATTAATTCAATGCCCAAAGTCCCACTTACCTCAAAATATGTTTTTTTCCAATGAGGTTCTGTCTTGGTGACTGAAACTCCTACCAAATTAAGCCAACATTTGTGGGATTAAATTCATCGTTTGCAGTGTCCTTCTGTTCAAAAGAAAACACAGCACATGAGAAGGGAAACGTTCGTACGAGAGGCTCTCAGATGAGTCCTAATCCATCAACCGGTAAGGAATAGCTTTCTGTGAGAATAGGACAGGGGACAGATATGTTTTCAGGACAGAATTGAAGAGGCTTTAGGCCTGAAGAGAGTCCTACAGCAGAAGCTGGGTTGGAGAGCTCTAAGTAGTCAGCATCAGGCTCTGATTGGTTGGAGATTTTCAAAGGATCAAGTTGCAGAGCCTGGGGATAGTTTTCTAGATGAGAAGTATTATAGATTCCGTAGACATGGGTAGATGGGCTCTCACAGTGTCTTGTTAACTGAGCAGGCTGATTCCCATGTGGCTACTAGGTACTTTCTCATTTGGAACAGGGCTGGTCCTAAGTGGAATGCACTGGGGACAAGGGTATGTGGTCAGTGTTCTCCTCAAACGTGAGAGGCACAAAGGGGACCCAGAGCGCCTGGGTCCCAGTACTGTTGCCAGTGCCCAGTAAGAGAGCAGAAATGCTCCTGGCGCCTCCGTCTCACACACACACACACACACGGAAAATACTTCCTAGAATGAGAGGTAAGCCAGCTTGCTACTATGAGGCTAACAATACAATGAACACTCCCCGGGTAGTGAAGCATGATTCCATGCACAAGCTGAAACCTCAGAGGAACTCCCTGGGAAAGATTTTCACATGGTCGAGAGAAGCCGAAGGATCTTGCAAGAGCAGCTTGTCAGGGTATGAAGTGAGTGGGAGGCTACATGGTTTAGAAACCACACAGTTAGCTTAAGCGTCAAGTAACTCTGGGAAACATCTGGAAAAGAAAAAGCATTTTGAGTAGATCATAGTATTTTATTTATTTATTTATTTTAAGTTTATTTATTGTTGAGAGAGAGAGTAGAACATAATATTTCAAAACACACTAACTTAAATGTCCAGGCTAGGGACTGGTGAAAGGCAAAGCTTTCACTGTCAAATGCGACCTCACGGGCAAGGATGCGCCTGAGTAGCCGATGGTGACACGGTCATCAGACAGCCAGTGCTCCAACATGTGTAAGTCAGGGAACTACAGACCTTCTGTCATTGTCCTCACTTCGCGTTGCCCTTAAGTCAGATTGGGCGTTCTCAGTGATTGCCAGGAGGTTGGACATGCCTGGCGAATGAGCGGGTCCTTTGCCAAGTAACTGGATCTCACTCCTGCTAAAGGAAGAACATTGTTCACTAAAATAGTTTGTCTTTTGATGCCAAAGGAAATGAAATTGTAATCAAGGGCTGAGAACGCACTGAAGTCATCAAGGTTTCTTGGTTCACATTTGGCAATCTCGCATGTTCCCAGGCTTATGAAATATAATTTACATTTGGAGAAGGGAGACGCTGTATCAGATTGAGAATTTGCCTTCATAGTGCCTAAGTGAGCCGCTGACAGACCAGCCAGCATCACAACCCATGCTCCCGTGTATCTCCAGGACCCAGAGAGAGGCATAGATAAGGAAGAATGTAGTTTGTTGAAGCATCACAACAGAGAATGTGTCTAAGCAAATGGTGAAGACTCACCATTACCATATCGAAATATGGTGGACACACTGATGTGATTTTCCTGTGTCTCTGTTTCGAGTTTTGGTTTTGGTTGGTGGGGGGTTATAAGAGTAAGGATCTTTATAGGTCAGTGATTTCTTCATCCTGCCCTAAGGATGCAGTCCAAATGAATAAAATAATGATTATTGAACGCATTAACTCATTCCCTTACAGAGACAAGATGCTGTTGTAGGTCCCAAAGCTGAAGCTCTCTCTGCTCCCCATCCTATACTTCATATAGAAGTCAAGGAAGGCAAAAAACAGAGTGAAGATGTTTCTATCCCCTGCCCTAAGCCCTTAGCTTTCCCTAAGAGGTGCGATGTCCAGAAAGGCCACTTCTGTGCTTGTAAAATGAAGTGAAGACTGAGGCAATTTTTTCAGTGCCCCCAGGAATCTTCTTTGGGTCTCTCTTGAGAAGCCCAGGGCATTACGTTGGCCTGGGTCATCTGTATAATTGTCCATTTCTTTCTCTCTTCCTTTCTCTCTTCTCTTTCTTTCCTTCCTTCTTCCTTCCCTTCCTCCCTTCCTCCCTACTTCCCTTCCTTCCTTTCTTTCTTTCTTTCTTTCTTTCTTTCTTTCTTTCTTTCTTTCTTTCTTTCTTTCTTTGTTCTTTCTACTTTAAAGACATGATCACAAGCAATAGCAGTGAAAACAGTGCTTTGAACCAAACAACACAGTGTGATTTAGGACGATTTATCTAGGATAAGCAAGGCTTTGGAACTTGCCGTTAGAGACCTCCCTCTGGCTTTGCAACTAAGTCCTCATAACTGGTAAGACCAGAGCATGTAAAAAACAGGGGGGTAGGAGTTACTTTTCACCTTCTGTGTGCAGAGGGAAAAGTGTTTTCCAGATTTTAGGGAATTACCCAGTGACATCTGGCTTATTTAAAGTTTTTATTTTTGTAATCACTTCACAATATATACTAATACTGAATCATTGTATTGTATACCTGAAACTGATGTTATATGTCAATTACACATGAATTTTAAAAAGGCAAAAAAATAAAAAAATACATTATAGGGGGACCTGGATGGCTCAGTCGGTTGAACGTCCAACCCAACTTCAGCTCAGATTATGGTCTCATGGTTTGTGAGTTCAAGTCCTGCATCAGGCTCTGTGCTCACAGCTCGGAGCCTGGCGTCTGCTTTGGATTCTGTGTCTCCCTCTTTCTCTGCCCCTCCCCTGTTCATACTCTGTCTCTGTCTCTCTCTCAAAGATAAATAAACATTAAAAAAAATTTTTAATGTATCATATATCAACTATGCTAATTTTTTTAATTAATAAAAATAAAAAATGATAAAGTATTTTTTTAAATAAAATTTGTTTTTATCAAAATGGAAAACAATTGGGGCGCCTGGGTGGCTTAGTCGGTTAAGCGTCCGACTTTCGGTTAGGTCATGATCTCGCGGTTCGTGGGTTCGAGTCTGTGCTGACTGCCAGCTCAGAGCCTGGAGCCTGTTTCAGTCTGTGACTCCCTCTCTCTCTGACCCTCTCTGACGCTGTCTCTCTCTATCTCTCTCCTAGAAATAAATAAAACATTAAAAAAAAATGGAAAACAATGAAGACGCTTATTTTCCTTTATCTTTTTAGAGTGGTACGCAGTTGGTATCTGAACTATTTAGGCTATTGTGATATTCGTCAAGGTTTACTCATCCTTCACAAGTGATTTAAAAAAAAGAAGAAAAGTTACCTAGCACAATAATTAGCTTACATGGAAACCACAGGGTAAATCTGTGAGGGTTGTGCTTATCAGCCCCATTTTTATTTGTTTCTTTTAATTAATTTGAATTCACCTAGCCATTCACCACATTGAGGAGCACAGCCCACTAAGCCGAAAAAGAAACGAAAAGCCCAATGCTTTGAGGACTAATGGACCAGGATGTTTCATTATAACCTCATAACAAGCTTTATATATGGAGCCCGTTTTACTCCTTGGCGCAGAGTCATGAATGTTAGAAGGGGCTACTATAAAACAAGATCTTTACATATGCATCCGATTGCCAAGCTGTTCTCTGCTCCTCACTCGGCAGCTTTGTAGTCTTTGGTTAATGGGGCCAATGTACTTTTATCCGCATAAAGGAAATGATGATTCCACTGGGGGCTCGGGGGGGGAAATTAAAGCCATCAAAAATCTGATTTGAGAAGGCATTTTCTTTGAAAATGGGAAGCAGGCTTCCATTCATCCCAGTCTTTTGCTGAGAGAGGCAAGTGTGGCTCTTGATTCCAACGGGATCATTTATATTGTTTAATCCCACTCTCTGAAGAAGGGGCAGCCAGGGAGGTGGGAAGGACGTGTAAGGGTGGGTAACAAATCTAAACAGGAATTCTCTGCAGCTGCTCTAAAATGGTGCCCAGTGGTGAAAGTGCCCAGTGTGAGACCACTGAGGAAGCAAAGGTCAGCCTTGTAGGAGCAGAGGGGTGTTGGTCGGAGGCACATTTGTGGGACCGAAGCAGCTCAATTTCCGTCCAAGAGACACCTCTGACCCATCCTGCTGGAGGAGGCTGGACCAGGGCAGCTGGCCTTTGATCAGCGGACAACATCCTCTGGGCGTGCCTTCTCGTGCCAAAGCTGCCAGCCATTTGGGGAGATGAAGATGAGTAATTTTCCCTAGCGATCAGAACGTTCTCTCTGTGTCTTCCATGAAAGTTTATGGGCAATAATTGTATTTTACGATAATGAGAACAAAGTGCATTGTGGCTAATGTCAGGAGTATTTTCTCCTCTAGCTAAAGAC
Source organism: Hyaena hyaena (assembly GCF_003009895.1). Taxonomy (NCBI): domain Eukaryota; kingdom Metazoa; phylum Chordata; class Mammalia; order Carnivora; family Hyaenidae; genus Hyaena; species Hyaena hyaena. Next base: position 1,611,250 of record NW_024080654.1, read on the forward strand.
TTTTTTTTTTTTTTTTTTACATCTTTCCATGTGCTACATCCTCAGGAAAGACAATATGGCCCAGATGTCCCAAAAGAAATTCTTTCTTCAGATCCACTTTAATAATAGAAAAGTATACCTGGGAAAAAAAAGTGTTTATATCTTTTAGGTCCTACAAAGAACGAGCTAGGAAGTTCTACCATGACAAGCAGACATTTGCTTGGACATTTCCTTGAGATTATTCAATAAGGAGTAGCCCTGTGATCCAGTGACATATCCCAGAGTTAGCTGGTGATTGCTTCCCATGATCTGGGCGGCAGTGTGATTGCGGTTTCACTGGATAATACCAAGACTATATGTTTAAAACAAACTCTCGTCATTGTTGGTGTTCACATTAGCATCTTGAGGCATAACTTGAATCTTGTAAAGCTTAGAATTCAAATGGTCACTTCCTTGGAATCATGATCTAATGCAAGAAACAATACAGTACAAATAAATAGATTTCCTCCTCTCTGGCTGCTGGTGTTTTCTCTATTGTGTACGTCTTCCCTGGACATTGAAAACTAGGAAATGTCTTCACAAAGGGTTTCTCTCCCTTCCGGGTTTGAAGGCTCTTTCACCAGTCTCTGCTTCTCAGATAAGTTCACATACTTTTTGTCCCCATTCAACCAAGACCGTGACTAAGTTCAGAGACACTCACCCCCAGTGAGTGTACCAATTGTTGGGGTGTTGAGTGAAGGCCAGCCTGGACTGGTGGGGGCCTCTCAGAAATGTCTGCCTATTATATTTACAGAATGGACCAGTTCAGTTGGGATCTGGTTGATCAAAAAGATGAAAGTTGACAACCAAAGTGTGGACTTTGTATATTGTTATCAGGCCATTTTTTTTTTCTTTTTGTTTCACATTCGAAGGAAACTTGCCACCGTCCTTCTCCAGCTTGGAGGAGAGAAGCTTTCCGGAAGCTTTCCATTAGGGTTTCTCCTGTGGTCTGGTGCATGTGGGAGTAGAGGACAGGATCTTATTTCCTTGCTGAGGGCCACCTCTGACCATCCTGCAGATAGATTGCAGATCCCCCCGCAGGGGCTGCCCTTGAACAAATCCAAGGGGAACATTGATTCATTCATTGAATCAATAAACATTTATTGTGTGCAGAGCATTGTGAAAGAGACAGATGTGTTTAAGACATGCTCCCACACAACGGGGGTTACATCACTCCCTAATTTAAACCCATGTCGGGTCTCAATGACTTCATCAGAGAAATGCCATTGTCTTGGTTCTCCCCACACTGTGCTATTCTTTTCCTGAACATTCCCAAATGTTCTCTGCACATCATCCCTGCCTTTGTCATTTCGCCCCGAAGCCTGGACATATGTTGCCAAGAATGAATTGTGTGTTCTTGTGATAGCAGCTTAACCTTTGTCTTTCAGTGTCCCCATCTCTAAAACAAGAGGTATCAGCTGGAGGTGCCTCCATCACTCTCCTCACTGGGTGTCCAGAGGGTGGCTGAGGTGACAAGGTGCAGGTGTTTGGCTCACTTCCCTTTATCTGTTCTATACATTGCTAATACTGCTTTTAAATCATAAAACGAGACCGTAGCATAGACCCCTATGGGTATGAAGTCATAATCATAATCACTGTCTAATTCCAGAACAATTCAATCACCCCCCAAAGAAAACCTGGACCCCTTAGCAATCTCTTCTCTTTCTCTCCTCTAGCCTGCCCTTGCCAAATACCAATCTAATTTCTGTCTCTATGAATTTGCCTATTCTGGGCATTTCACATAAATGGAATCATACAGTGTATGATCATTTGTGACTATATTCTTTTACTTATCATGATATAAACTTTGAGAAGATTTCATCCATGTCGTAGCATCTATTAATACTTTATTCCTTTTAATTGATGAATAATCATCCATTGTATGGATATACCACATTTTGTTCACTTATTCTTCAGATATTTGGGTTGTTTTCACTTCTTGGCCATTACAATTAATGCTGCAATGAACACTCATACATACTTTATTTGTATGAATATGTAATTTTCAGTTCTCTTGAATACACATCCAAGAGTGAAATTGTTGGGTTATATGGTATCATGTTTAAACTTCTTGAGGAAATGCCAAAATGTTTTCCATAGCTGTAGAACCATTTTACATTCCCACCAGCAATGTATGAGAGCTCTGATTTCACTACAGCCTTACCAATGCTCTTATTGTCCATCTTTTCAACTACAGCCAACAGAATGGGTATGAAGTGATATCTCACTATGGTTTTTATTTCCATTTCCCTAATGACCAATGATGTTGAACAAATTTTCATGAACCAATAGACCAGTTGCATATCTTCTTTGGGGCAATGTCTATTCACATCTTTTTACCGTTTTAAAATTGGATTATTTGTATTTTTATTGTTGAGTTGTAAATGTTCTTTATATATTATGGATACAAGAATCTTATCAGATATATAATTTGCAAATATTTTCTACCACTCTGTGGTTTGTATTTTCACTTTCTTGATGGAGTTCTTGGAAACATAAAAGTGTTTAATTTTGAAGGTCAAATTATCTTTTCTTTTTTTGTTACATATCATATGTTTTTGTGTTCTAAGAAACATAGCCTCATTCAAGTTCATGAAGATTGAAGCCTGTGTTTTCTTGCAAGAGTTTTTTATTTTAATTTATCTCTTAAATTTCTGTTGTTTGATCTATTTTGGATTAAATTTTGTATATGGTATAGGTAGAGATATAACTTCATTATTTGGAATGTGGGTATCAAGTTGTCCAGCATCACTTGTTAAAAATCAACAAATGTAAGGGTTTACTTCTTGGCCCCAGTTATTTCCCATTGATCTACATGTCTGTCCTTATGCCCAGACCTCATTGTCTTCATTGCTGTAGCTTCGTAGTAAATTGTGAATTCCAGAAGTATGAGTCTTCCAACTTTGTTCTTCCTTTTCAAGTTGGTATTTGCTATTATGGGTCTCTTGCATTTCCGTATGAATTTTAGGATCAGTTTGTCAGTTTATGCAGAAAAAAATAAAGGTAGCTAGAATTTTGAGAGGCACTGTGTCAAATCAAATCTGTAAATGAAATTGGATATTTGCCATATTAACATAAGTATTAAATCTTCTGATTCATGAGCATGGGATGGTTTTCTATTTATTTAGATCTCCTTTCTTTTAACAATGTTTGTAGTTTTCAGTGTTTGTCTTACACTTACTTTGTAAAGTTTACTCATAGATATTTTATTCTTTTTGATGCTATTGTCAGTGGAATCTAACTTTATGTTCAGATTGTTTATTATTAGTGTACAGAAATACAATTTATGTTTGTATATTGATTTGATATCTTACTGATCTTGTCTGTTAGTTCTTACAGTATTTTTCCCTGTGTGTGTGTGTGCGTGCGTATGTGTGTGTGTTCTTTAGCATTTTCTATGTCCAAGTTCATGCCATCTGAGAACAGAAATAGTTTTACTTCTTTCTTCTTTCAATGTCTTTTTATTATTTTCCTTGCCTGATCTTCCTGGATCGAACTTCCAGTACAATGTTGAATAAATGTGACAGGAGTAAGCTTCCTGTCTTGTCTCCTACCTATGGAATACAGCTTTCATTTGTTAATCCATTAAGTAGGGTATTGTTTATGAGTATTTTTGGTATATTCCTCTCTCGGGTTGTGGAAGTTCCCTTCTGTTCATGCTTGTTACGTTTTCTTATCATGAAAGGATTTTGGATTTTGTCAAATGATTTTTCCTCAGTGGACATGTTCATGTGTTTTTTTGCTTCTTTAGCGTATGAGCATGATGTGCTACATCGATTAATTTCCATATGTTGAACTAACGTTGACTTGCTAGAATAAATCTTACTTGATCATGGTATATAATTCCTTTTGTATTTTTCTGGACTGCTTTTGCTAGTGCACTATTGTGAATTTTTATGTCTATTTCATAATGAGTATTGTACTATACTTTTCATTTCTTGAGATGTCTTTTATTATCAGAGTAATATTAGTGTCAGAGAATGAGTTGGGATGTCTTCCCTCCTATTCTAATTTTTGGAAGACTTTGTGAAGGATTGGTATTACTCTTCTTTAAATATGTATAGAATTCGGGGCGCCTGGGTGGCTTAGTCGGTTAAGCGCCCAACTTTCGCTTAGGTCATGATCTCGCGGTTCGTGGGTTCGAGCCCCGCGTCGGGCTCTGTGCTGACAGCTCAGAGCCTGGAGCCTGTTTCAGTCTGTGACTCCCTCTCTCTCTGACTGTTCCCTGCACACGCTCTCTCTCTCTCTCCTAGAAATAAATAAAACATTAAAAAAAATAAATATGTATAGAATTCACCAGGGAAGATACCTGAGCCAGAGCGAGCTTTTCTTTGTGAAGAGTTTTCTTTCCTTCTTTTTTTAGAACTTGTTATATGATTATTCATATGTAAAAATTTTTCTTTTGTCGGTTTTGGTAGTTTATGTCTTTCTAGGAATTTGTGCATTTCATCTGAGTTGTCTAATATGTTTGGCATGGAATAGTTCATAGTGTTGACTATAATCCCTTTTATTTTTGTAAACATGGTGGTAATATCACTTCTTTCATTCTTGATTTTAATTAGTTTAGTCTTGTCTCTTTTTCTTTTTGTCAGACTAAAGAGTTGTCGATTTTGCTGATCTTTTCAAAACACCAATTTTTAATTTGCTATAGTGTTTTTTTCTGTGCTCTGTTTCATTTATTTCTGCTCCAAATATTATAAATTCCTTACTTCAGCTTTCTATTCTTTTTCTAGCATTATAAAGTAGAAGTTTAGGATAATGACTTGAGATCTTCCTTTTTTTATATATGTGCACTTACAGCTATAAATTTCTTCCTAAGCTTTGGACACATCACATATATCTTGGCATGTTATTTTTATTTTCATTCATCTAAGTATTTTATAATTTGACTTGTGATTTCTTATTTGATCCATTGATTATGTAGAAAGGCATAATTTAATTTTAATATATTTTGAACTCCCCAACTTTCCTTCTGGTATTCATTTCTAATTTCATTGTTTTTGGAGAACATACTTTGTATGATTTCAGCTCTTTTATATTTATGGATACTTGTTTTATGACCTAACATATGGTCTGTTCTAGAGAATATTTCTTGTGCACTTGAAAAGACGTGTGTTCTGTCATTAGTGGACAGAACTTCTATAGAAGTTTTTAGGTCTTGTTGGTTTATAGTGTTGTTCAAGAATTGTAATTCCTTGTTACCTGTTGTATAGCTCTTCTCTCCATTATTGCAAATGGAGTGTTGAAGTGTCCAAGTATTATCATTGTAATGTTTGCTTGTCTCTTGAATACTCTCAGGCATTTGTTAGGTACATTCATATTTAGAATTTTTTCTTAATGGGTTGATTTTCTTATTGTTACAGAATGTTCTTTTTGTCTCCAGTATCATTTCTTAAGGCTTTTTGTCCCTAGTATCATTTCTCAAGATACATACATATTTAGAATTTTTTCTTGATGGGTTGATTTTCTTATTGTTACAGAATGTTCTTTTTGTCTCCACTGTCATTTCTTAAGGCTTTTTGTCTGACACAGCTATTCCACTTCTCTTTTGGTTATTGTTTACATGGTATATATTTTCTACCCCCTTTTCAACATATTTCTGGTTTAATTTTTTTAATGTTTCTTTCTTTCTTCATTATTATTATTTTTAATGCTTATTGATTTTTGAGGGAGAGAGACACAGAGCATGAGCAGGGGAGGGAGAGAGGGAGACACACACACAGAATCTGAAGCAGGCTCCAGGCTCTGAGCTGTCCACACCGAGCCTGTCACAGGGCTCAAACCCATGAATCATGAGATCATGACCTGAGCTGAAGTCAGATATTGAACTGACTTAGCCACTCAGGCACCCTAATGTTTATTTATTTATTTTTGAGAGAGACAGAGAGTATGAGCAGGGGAGGGGCAGAGAAAGGGTGGGGAGAAAATCTCAAGTAGCCCCCACACTGTCAGTGCACAGCCAGATACAGGGCTCGAACCCATTTAACCTGAGATCATAAGCTGAGCTGAAATCAAGAGTCAGATGCTTAGCTGACTGAGCCACCCAGGTGCCCTGTGTGTGTGTGTGTGTGTGTGTGTGTGTGCACCTCTTGTGTTTTTTTAAAATCTAATGTGTGTTACTTGGAAAGAACATATAGTTAGGTCATAGTTATTTTGTTTTCTTTTTCCAATTCATTCATTTGTCCATCCTTGCCTTTGATTGGAGTGTTTAATCCATTTGCATTTAGTGTAATTACTAATAAAGTAGAATGAATGTTTACTTGTGTTAGTTCTCTAGGGCAGCCATAACAAAGAACCACAGACGATGCGGGTTAAATAACAAAAGAAAAATAGTTTTCTCAGTTCTGGAAGCTAGAAGTCCAAGGTTAAGGTGTCAGCAGGTTAAATATCTTCTAAGCTTTCCCTCCTCAGCTGGAAGATGGCTGCCTTGTCACTGTGTCTTCACATGGTCTATTTCTATATATGTATTTCCCTTGTGTTTCTTTTGATGTCCAAGTCTCCTTTTTTTACAGACACTAGTCAGATTGGATCAAATCCCATCCTAATGGCCCAATTTAATTTAATCAACTCTTTAAAGAACATATCTTCAAATATGGTCACATTCTGAAATACTAGGGATTAGACCTTCACCATATGAATTTGGGGAAGAAAGAATTCAGCCCAAGACATTGCCATTTTGCTGTGTTTTTTTTTAAAAGTCTATGTCAATTTCATTCATCAGTTTCTCCATTACTGCATTCTTTTGTGTTAAAGAAATGTTTTCTTGTGTATTGTTTTAGTTACCTTTTTGTTTCTTTTACTATATTTTCAAGTTATTTTCTTAGTACCTTCCTAAAAATTATAATTAACATCTTAGTTAATAGCAGTCAAGTTCAGATTCCTAGCACTTTAAGTTCAATAGTGTACAGAAACCTCTCCTCTCCACAGCTCTGTTGCCCCTTTCATTCTTTCTGATGTTACTGTCATACAAATGACATCCTTACACCTTATAAACCTATAGGTACAACTTTATAATTGTTGTTGTATTCAATTGGCCTTTAAATCAGATAGAAGAAACCAAGAGCTACAAACAAAAAAGCGTACGTTGTATTGCCTTTATATTTAGCTATGGGTTACCTTCACTGGGGCTCTTTATTCTTCATGTGGTTTTGAGTTGCTGTATCAGGTCCTTTCCTTTCAGTCCAGTAGACTCTCTTTCATATTCATTGTAGAGCAGCTGCTACTGAACAACTCTCCCAACTATTTACCTGGAAATGTCTTAGTTTCTCCTTCATTTTGAAGAGGAGTTTTCCTGGATACAGAATTCTTGGTTGACAGTCTTTTTCTTTCAACACTTTAAATGTCATTCCTCTGCCTCAGGTTTCTATAGTTTCTGATGAGAAACCAGCTGTTAATTTTACTGAGATTTCTGTAAATGCAATGAGTGACTTCTCCCGTGCTACTTTTGAGATTCTCTTTTGGTCTTTGGCTTTCTGCAGTTTGATTGTTTAAATGATGGTTTAATATATTACATATATGTGATATGTATGATATATATCATACAAAGAAAGAGAAAAGGATGGCCAATACACATTTTTTAAAAAGCAGTCAGTAGAAACCTTCCCTGAGGAAGCCTACATATTGGACTTACTAGCCAAGTACTTTAATTCAGCTATTATAAATATGACCAAGGCACTAAATGGAAACATGTCTAAAGAACTAAAGAAAAGTATGAAAATGATGTTTCACTAAATAAATAGTGTGAATAAAAAGATACAAATGACAAAAAAAAGAACCAAGGAGAAATTCTGGAGCTGGCATGAAAAATTCACTAGAAGGCTCAGCAGCAGCATTGAACTGGCAGAAAAAAAGAATCAGCAAATTATGAGATTATCCAGTCTGAAGAGTAGATAAAAATAATAATAATTAATAATAATAATAAAAAAACATGAGCAGAACCTCACAGACCTAAGTAACATAGTCCAACCTATCAACACAGACATAATGTGAATCCTAGGAGAAAAAGAAAGAATATCTGAATAAATTATATATATTTATACATATATAATTTGATAACTGGGCAATTAAATAATGTGTCAAATATGTAAATCAGATTCCCACACCAGAGTTTGTTGTTTATATATATATATATATATATACATATATGTACATATATATACATATATATTGTTGTTTATATATATATATGTACATATATGTATATATATGGGAGAGTTGTTCACTAGCAGCTCCTCTACAATGAATATGAAAGAGAGTCTATTGGACTGAAATGAACGGACCTGATACAGCAACTCAAAACCACATGAAGGATAAAGAGCCCCAGTGAAGGTAACCCATAGCTAAATATAAAGGCAATACAATGTATACTTTTTTGTGTATATATAAAAATATATATATTTATATATTTGTATTTATATATATATATATATATATATTTTTTAGAGAGAGCAAGAAAGCACAGGAGCAGAGGAGAGGCACAGAGTCAGGGAGAGAGAAAAGGAGATCTCAAGCCTAACACAAGGCTCAATTCCATGACCCTGGGATTGTGACCTGAGCCAAAATGAAGACTGGCATACCCAACCAACTGAGCCACCCAGGTAATCTGCTATTTTTTGTTTAATAATTTTATTGAACTAATTCTGTAAAGTCTCTGTTCTTTGTTTATGACCACTGAGTTCCCTACTCAGTTAGCTTAGTGGCCAGCTAATGATAACACCAAGATTTCCTGAAATACAATGAACTAATAACTCTCCCAGCCTTTGTCAGTAGGCTCTGTGTGCCTCCTGGAGTGTCTAGCTTCAACATTTCAGGGTCCAGGTTACTACTCTTTGATAGTTTTTCCTTTCTGTTTGTACAGAAGCTCAAGGTCCACCACAGGGGAGATAGGAAGGCTTAGTCAATTCTTTCCCGAACCTGTCCACAGTATACCACATGCAAGTGGACTTCTTGATTTTCAGGAATATGTCGGAGTTCTTCAAAGACTCAATGTACATCTCATTCCTCAGATTTTCCTTTAAGTTTCTTGATCAGCTTTTTATTTCACTCCACTATATCACTTCCTCAGGTAGCCACAGTGTTAAGCAATTGTGAGTAATTGTTTTTGAAAAATATTCTGAGAGGAGATTGTTTGCAGTGAGCTTATTTTCACTGTCAAATGAAGAGAAGGATTACAAGTCAGGGCTTCCATGGAACCTCCAGACAGTTCAAACAATGACAATTTTCTGCAAAGGGGGATTTTGGGGCAATTCCAAATTCTTTCTGCACCCACTAGTGGCTGCCAGGCTACTGGTTTTCATGGCTATCATGATAGCAGGGCTTTGGTTTTCTAGGCTACTGCAGAGCTGGAGAAAAGCTGGAAATAGAGCAAGTTAAACTGCCCCAAAGCTCACTGTTCTTACCGAGACGCAGCTATTTTTATTGAATAAACATTCTTCAGATTGTTGCAAGTCTTTGGATAGTTTCCACAGTTCTGACAACATTGATTTTGATCATTTTGCCAGTGTTGTCTTTGCCTTTATGGAGAGGCAGATTTTCAGAGGCTCTTACCATTCCAGAAGTGACTTTCTCTCTTTGTATTCTAATGAGAGTGTATTATCTTTATCTACTAGTTCATTCTACCCATAATCTAGTGCTTCTTTTAATCTTTTGTTGTTGTTGTTGCTAATGTCAAGGTAACTATAAAATCCAATGGATCTTTTGTGTTTTGAGTTCTGGAGTATTGGGATTTTGTGTAAGTGGCTCCTCGGTAGGGGATCTTTGGCAAAAAGCTACATTGAAATGAAAGCAGATTTGGCATTGACATCTAGCTCCCAGGACTCACACATTTGTTATCTGTTCAGTTATTAACATTTGGGACAGAAGTGTTGGTGGATAACATGGTAGAGAGACGATATTTTTCTTTTCACAGCTGTGAGCTCTATTTATTTTTCAGGTACTCTTTCATCAGAATCCAGAGGGTTCCTAGGAAGTATACATCAGCATATGTGGGGGGGGAGTTGAGCTCATTTCTTCTTAAATGATAATATTGCTGTTATAATAATTAAATTAAAAGACAAATGAAAGCAAAAGCTATTTAGCAATGGAAGTTAAGATTGCAAAAGAAATTTCCAAAGAATACTGCTCCATTATTTTTACATTTTAGCAAATAATATGCAAACACATAGAACATTATGAGTGGGAATTCAATCTAATTAAACCACAAATAGCAACCCTCTTGCCATGTATTATGTTAGCCATAAGTGTCAGTCGGAGATGCCAGGGAAGTCATTCTCTCTCCCTCATGCACAAGTTAAAGCATATAATGAGGAAAAACAAAGGGTCAAACTGGTGTGTCTGTTTCCAAATTGCTTTACTAACGTATAATTTTATCGAGGAGTCAGTATTACCCCTTTATATCTTGAAGAGTAGTCACTGTGGGAGGAATTAATTTGTGCATTTACTATTTTTTTGTGTGTATGTGTGAAGAAAATGGTCCGTGTGCTTCTAAAGATACACTAATTTTACTTCAAATTATTAGGGTAAAACTATGAAGAACGAAGTTATATTCACTGCCCTTAATGGTTTTGATGAAATAATTCCTGTCCTGTGGTTCTCTAAAAATCTGAAAAAGTTTTGTAAAGAAATTTAGGTGTTTTTCTACTTGAAGGTAGATTATCATATTCCAAACAACAAAAACAACTTAGTACCTCAAGTGATGACTTTAGACACTTCTCAGGAACACTTACACTTACTGTTTCATACACACCCGTGTGAGCCACTGCTCTGTGGCAGTGTGCTCGCTCTACCAGACACAGAATGTACGATAGCAAACCAAGTTTTTTTCTTTCCTCATGGAATTTTAAAGTACTGGGAGAAACAACCAAGCAAAAAAATATATTGTGACAAGCAGTTTTTGGTAAAAGACCCAGAAGTAAGCAGGGTACAAAGGACTAAAAATAAGTACAGTTGGGTTTTTTATAGGAAAACACCTAGACAGGTTGCGTGGGGCATGGGAAGTTAGCTAGGGATGTGGCAGATGTGTTACATGGGGTCATTTGTTTTGCAGTTTTGGAGCTGCACTAGCCAATTAATATGAGCTACATCTGAGCTATGGCAACCACATCAAAAATTGAAATAAAAAGCAGTGAAATAATTTTTTAAAGATTTTTTTAAAGTTAATTTATGTATTTTGAGAGAGAGAGAGAGAGTGTGTGTGTGTGTGTGTGTGTGTGTGAACACAAGCAGGGAAAGGCAGAGAGAGAAGGAGAGAAAATCCCAAGCAGGCTCTGCACCATCAGCCCAGAGCCCAACTCGGAGCTCCATCCCATGAACCACGAGATCATGACCTGAGCCGAAATCAAGAGTCAGGCTCTTAACCAACTGAGCCACTCAGGCACCCCAGAAACCAGTGAAATAATTTTTAAAGTATATTTTAACTAACCCAGCTTATCCAACATATTACCACTTAAATATATAATCAATATAAAATTATTAATGGGTATTTTGTACTCCCATTTTTACTAGTTTTCAAAATGTGCACTCTTTGCCACACATTCCAGCTTGGACATGAACTTTCCATTGATCTGTATTAAGGTTTCATAAAATTAACTGCTAAAAATTAAATTTACCTGCTCAAGCTCTTCCAAACATAAAGTTTTCTAGTGACTGAATAAAATATCACTGAAAATTACTGAAAATTAAAATTCAAAATTCAATTCCTCAATCTCACTGGCCACATTTCAAGTGTTTAACAGCCACAGTATTGAGCATGTAGAAGGGACAACTCAGGTAATTGGCACAGGTCCGCTCCTTGAACAGGCAAGGTGCTGAGCTGATAGTGGGTTTTGGGCAAGTATTTGTTGAATTAAATTAGATGAAGCGGTTGGGTCCAGTGAAGTTAAATGACATGCTCAGCATTGCCCAGGAAATAAAAGGTGATGAGGCCTAACACCTAGGTGTCTTGCTAACTAATAAAAATCCTATCCATGTTTGAGTTTCAGAAAATGAATCAATGAATTTTGACAGCAAAAGATTTTCTGAAATCGTTTCCAAATCTCCTTGGTTCTTGAGTTTGGAGAGAGAGCTCCAACAGGAAGAGTTCAGTTACCAAGTGCCTGCGTTTACACTACTAAAAGCTAGGAAATGCAGTAATAATAGAATAAAGTTGCAATATACTTCACTTAGCCTTTTTTACGTACAAAGCATTACTATGGCTCTGGGGAGAATCTAATTCAAGAGTCTGAATTGCATCTTCCTCGTTAACAAGGAAAGTCAGCAAAAGTGTGCAAAAGTGTGTGAAAGGGGTTTAGATTCAAGGATGGAGTGGAAGCAGGTGACCTGGGGGATGGTGCGGGGGAGTGTATTGGCTTATGCGACTGCCTTCACGAGAGGTGGTTGTGGTCCAGCCTGTTGAGTTCCTGGGCAAGTAGGAGCCAATCCTGTAGCCATACTTAGTTATGGAACCCTAAGAGGTGGAGAAAGCCACTGTCAGTCTGTTAAGGCCACTGAAACAGAAAACCCATAGGCTTGTAAACAACATAAATTTATTTCTCACAGTTCTGGAGATTGGGAAGTTAAAGATCAAAGCACTGGCCAATTCGGTACCTGCCAAAGTTCTATTTCCTGGATGGCTGTCTTTTTGCTGTGTCTTTACACAATCAAAGGAGCTAAGGAGCTCTCTGGAGTTTCTTTAATCAAGGCGCTAATCCCATTTATCAGGGCTCCACTGTCATGAATTAATCACCCCAAAGGCCTCACCTCCTCATACCAGCACGTTGGGGGTTAGAATTTCCATATATGCATGGAGGCGGGGACATAAGCATCCATTAGACATAAACCTGCAGCCACATTTGGATTGAGAGTCCTTCCTGGGGGAAATATATGATGTCTTGAATGAAAGAATTGAGTTAGGAGCTTTCCTTCCTACATGGAAAAATTGATTCTACTCCACATCGAGGACTCCTCCTTCTAATTTTTCTTTCAGCGGGAGGACAGTTGAGTTAAGTACAAAATCATTCACTAGAAATAAATTCTTTTGGTTTATAAAATTTTATTTGGTATGATTAGGATATTAGTTTTCATCAGAATTAGAATGAAAACAATCAATGGCAAGACATTACATTTTAAACAAATGAGGCCTTTTGAAACGAAGTGCCTTGTAGAAAGCCTGTCAAAATCTTTAAAAGGACCGCAAGTTTTTTGCATCACATGCATTAATTATTTTTAGGTTTTGGAGTGTTGTAATTAGAGAGAAAATGCCATTTTGTAAATGGATGCATCTCCAACAAACACAAATGGCAGTTACCATTTAGGGCTTGTGTAGTGTCCTGCTGTCCTCTGGGGACATTCATGATTCTGTGTGGATGAATCCCTTATGGTTGTTCCCTGTTGATCTCATTGAGAAGGACCCATCTGTGTTAAATCATATTCTTCCCAAACTTTACCTGCTTCTCCACAATGTCACACTGAAGTTCACCTTCCTAATGCATTATTTTGACAAGGCAGGTGGCAATGAGCTTCTAAGAGACTAATGGAGGCCGAACCATGGTACACTTGTTTTCAGCATTATGATGGCTTTAAACAGTTGAAATTGAGTTTTTTATCAGGGAGCAGAAGGGTGTATCCCCAAAATGTCTAAATCATCCTGACCTCTGATGTGTTAAAAGTCTACTGCAGAGACGCCTGGGTGGTTCAATTGGTTGAGTGTCCAACTTTGACTCAGGTCATCATCTCATGGTTTGTGAGTTTGAGCCCCACATTGGGCTCTGTGTGGACAGCTCAGACTGAAGCCTACTTCAGATTCTGTGTGTTTGTCTTTCTCTCTGTCCTTTCCCTTGCTCTCTCTCTCTCTCTCAAAAACAAATACAAATTAAAAAATTATAAAGTCTCCTGTAATTGTCATTAAGTGACTCTCTTTGAGAATAGGAACATTTGATGGGAGTTGGAGGCATATCTGGATGCTGACATGAGTAACTTTTGCTAGTAGCCATAGTCCTGAAAGCTCCTAGATTGCTCATTTGTCTTCCCCCAATTTAACAAGCATGGGTTTCTTCAACTTTTCAAATGCATATTTTGATATCTACCATGAACTAAAAATAACTCTGAATGGTGTGCACTTAAAATAAATGGTTGTCTCTTTAGTATAATTAAAGAGATCAGTGTCATCCAAAATCCTCATTTATTTCAGAGAAACCTAGACAAAATCATCTACTTAAGTAAGGTATAGTCTATAAATTAGATTAATTTGCCAATATGCATTTAGAGTGATAAAAACTCTGAAATTTGAAATTGACATGGAAATCAGTCTTGATAATGCTTACTGAAGTAAAACTATTTTACAGAAGAACTTTTAAAAGTTATGAATGTTTGGATTTTGAATAGCAATTTTCTCTAATTGCAATTATGGCACATGTATTGATGTAAGTCTGCATTTTGCTGTGTAGAATTCCCTTCCCTTTTACCTGAATTGTGTGTGGAGAGGGTTTGATGAATTTTCCATCCTGACCTATGGTGACTCCCCCAACGATGCAAGAGCCACAGTAGAAGAATAAGTGTATTTAACCCACATGGACGTGTTTGGGGGATGCTGGCCTGTGCAGTTGGTCAGAAAAGCATTGGGCTTGGGGTGTCTGGATGGCTCAGTTGGGAAGTGTCTGACTCTTGATCTCTGCTCAAGTCATGATCTCAAGGTTCAGGAGTTCAAGCCCCAAGTCAGGCTCTGCAATGACAGCATGGAGCCTACTTTAGATTCTCTCTCTCCCTCTCTCTCTTTCCCACCCCTCTTACCTTCACACAATGTCTCTCTCTCTCTCTCTCAAAACAAATTGGGCTTTGTGAACCAGAATGCAACTAGAAAACATACGGACACCAAAAGTTGCTATCACTAGTTTTAAACACTAATTTTTAAAAATCTTTGTGTACGTGAGGCACAGATAATAAATAAGAAAAGCAACCAAGAAAAAAAATTAGACACTGCATTTCTTATCATACTGAGCGTATAACCTCTGACTTTATCCTTTTCATTTAGAAGGAGACAGATTTACCTGATTACATAGATATAATCTCTCCATAGCTTAGAGAAAGTTTGAAAACTTCCAATTCTATTTTGAAGCAATTATCTTATATTGTGATATGGCAGGTGAAATGATACCTAAGCAGATATTAGTACGGTAACACATTCTTTAACTAGCATCTTCAAGGAATGACGTATTCCACATGAATGAATTTTCCTGATAATGAAAGCTTTTCTCTTTGAAATAAAATGAACTCAGAAAGAAAGGTTTATTTTTTCATTTTTTGTCAGATATCAACTTACAAAGGCATTTGCATTTTCCAGCTGCCTAAACAGAATTAGTCAACATCATCGATCATTTCCTTTATGGCTTAGGGACATTTACAGAGAATTATAATCCTAGTAACACTTTTAGTACAATATGCCTTAAACTTTGGTGCGCATAGGAACAAACTTGGGGCTCATCAAAAATATATATTCTCAGGACCCATTACAGAAATTTTTATTCAATAGTGTTGAATGTGTTATCTGTCACAAGGTTTCCTCCTGATTCTGATCCAAGCAGTCAGGGACTCACACTAGGAGAAACCGTGCCTTCAAAAGTGTCATTTAGAAAATAACAGTAATCATAACAACCAAATGTCATTGTCAGGTGCTGTTATATATTCGTCCATGAATTGACTCATTTCCGTGCTCACAACAACACTATGAAACAGGCATGATGTTCACCCCCCTTCTTCTGATTTGGAACTGAGCACCAAGATGATTTGCATGTCTTACCCAATCACCTCACCACCAAGTGATAAAATTGAGGTTCCAAACCAGCTGTCCTGACCCCAGGGCTTGACCATCATGTCATATGTTCAATGTAGATATGGAGAGCTAGACCTTTCTCAACACTTAATTGATGTATTGCATCCACTCTCCATTCCTGGTCCTCCGAGGGTCTGCTAAGGGTCAAACCTATCAGCGGGAGTACCTGATGTCTGCCCGGTGGGACGGACCCCACGGTGGTGGGGGACTTGCAGAGAAGCATGGCTGCTAGAACACTCACTCATGGACAGATTCTAATCAGTTATGCATCAGGAAACCACATGGCCATCTCCGAAAGAAGTGGGCCAATGACATGTAGCAACTGGGCTCTGAACAGCATTTTGAATTAATGAGTCTTTCTCCTAAGTATACTCCTTAATGCTGATTATATAATAATGCGGACTCACTGTGGGAACTTTTTTTTTTTTTATTTCTAGGAGAGAGAGAGAGAGAGAGAGAGAGAGACAGCATGAGCAGGGGAGGGTCAGAGAGAGAGGGAGTCACAGACTGAAACAGGCTCCAGGCTCTGAGCTGGCAGTCAGCACAGAGCCCGACGCGGGGCTCGAACCCACGAACCGTGAGATCATGACCTAAGGGAAAGTCGGACGCTCAACAGACTAAGCCACCCAGGCGCCCCAAGGGAACTTTGAAAAAAAATAGAAAAGTATCATGGAAAATGTAATATGCAAACTACTCAGAGATGATATTATTGCTTATGGAGCCTCTTTAAGTTAGTTTCCATATATATTTACTCATAAACATGCAAATACATTTTGTGTGTTTTTGTGTAAATACGCAGGCATTATTCACACGTATAATGTTGCCATCTATATTATACCATTTTACACGATAGGGTTTAAGCAGTATATAATATTTTGCATCATTCATTCTTCACTTAACATGGCTCTACAAGCATTTTCCCAGGATATTAATAATTTTATAGAACTACTTTTCATTAAAATTGCAGGCATAATTTCCCATCACAACTATATTTTAATTTGCATATATCTGAACCTATTTTTTAAATTTATCTTGTTGCCATTTTTAGCTATTATAAATAGGGCTGGAAGAGTCCTCTTCGTACATAAATTTTGTCCATAGTTTGAATTGTTTCTTAAAGGTAGCGTGCGAGAAAAGAAGTTACCATGTTAAAGAGGATGACTTTTTTTAAGGAACTTAGCAAATATTTCCCATGTTACTTTTTGGAATCACTGTGCGACTTTACATGCCCATCATTGATCAATACAGGAGAGAGATGATGGCAACTTGCCCCCGGACTCTGGTAAACACTCAATACAGTCATTAAAAATAAATATTGGCATGTTTAACAATGAAAATAATATATCTTTTATTTCAATTTGGAGTTCATTGATTGCTCTCAGAATTGAAATTTTTCCTGTATACTTTTTAGCAACTTGTTTTTCTTCTTACATAACTAACTAACCTATACTTGTTCCTTCTTGTCTTTTCTATTTATCTATAGTAGCTGTTAATATAGTAATTGTGGCCATGTTTTCTATAACTATCGTAAGGAATTCCTTTAGTATTGAGAGAGTGAGTTTGAGGCCCTCCTGACTTTATGACACCACTTTTGGGGGCTAAACGTGTTCTGATTTATTTCTGAGCTCTTGGCTCTGGTTAGAAACAGTTGCTGCTAATATACCAGTGGAAAAGCAACTTACATAAATGCATGGTATATGTTGTACTGAATGATGGCTGCAGATCAGATTGGCTTTTACTGAAACAATTGATTTTGCAGAAAGTTTTGCCAAGATATAAGATAAATTAAGTTTTTAACTTTCTCTCTTCTTGCAGCCACATAGATTTAGCCTCTACCTAATTCTCTCCAAAATCCCACACTGTTTATGATACAGAATATCAGCCTCAGAGAGGGTCAGTGACTTGGCCAGGGTATCATCTTCAAAGTTCCCATGTATTCATCTTCAAGGCTTTTACTCTTTCTATTATATCAATTTCCTTAATTTTAAAATTAATGTCCCGTATTACATGCTTTGGCATTTTCTGGCAATTTAAATATATGTTTTTTAATGTTTATTTTTGAGAGACAAAGGGAGAAAGGGAGAGAGAGAGAACTAGTGGGGGAAGGGCAGAGAGAGAGGGAGACACAGAATCCGAAGCAGGCTCCAGGCTCTGAGCTGTCAGCACAGAGTCCAACGTGGGGCTTGATCCCAGAAACCGCAAGATCATGACCTGAGGCGAAGTTAGATGCTTAACCAACTGAGCTACCCAGGCACCCCTTAAATATATGTCTTAATAGTATGATTCAACCTTTTATAGAAATATTTACAGAATTTGCAGTAATTTACAGAAGTAGTTTTAAATAACTGTAGAAGAAGTAAATAGTCTGAGGCTTACAGTTGCTGTGGGGTGAGTAAGACCAGTGGTGGGTTCAGAGGGACTTTCAGAGAATTAAAATCACACAGCATGCAGCCCCACACTAAATTCTCTATTTACTAAAAAGAGAAAAGGAAGAAGAAGAAGAGGCACCTAAGTGACCAAATTCCAAAGAATATAGTAAATTTCTTACTGGTTCCAATTTGACAAATTTATTTCAAAGTCTTAGATGACTAGTTTTCCTACTTACAGGGGGAAAAAAAAAGAAAAGAAAACAGAAACTAAAGGAAATTTATTTAAAAAAAAACAGTAGGGAGGGATAGCAAGGTCTTCATGGCTTAAAAATATGTACATTAAGGATAGAGAAAAAAAATCAGAAAATTAAAGTAGCTTTTTTGGAAGAGAATAAATTCTTAGAAACTCCACATACAAAAGAATGAATTGTATGCAGAGACTGTAGTAAATCTAAGTAAGCAAACACTGCCCTGTATCATAAACCTAGCGGCCAAGGTAAATAGCAAAGGGCTGTGGGTTAGCTCAGGTGGTCAGAAAGGCCATGACCGTCCATCTTCTGGAACCATACCACTAAGCGAGTCCTGTCTTCAAGCCTCTCCTCAGACCTGCCTCGAGTTCTTGTGCAAACATTTGTCTTCCCTCACAGATTATGACCCTTGACAGGATTCTCTGGATGCCTGGGAGCATGTGGGCTGTCAGCCTTCCGTCTCCCAAACAATGGTGCCCAGATAGAGAATGGCACCGCCATGGCCAGAGGCAAAAGCCGTCCACAGTGGTGGAACTATTCCCCACTATATTCATTACTCACAGGGAAAATGGCCAGGCCAGGCCTAATCTCCCCAATCTCAGAAGAAACATCTTGCGAGGTTTCAACATGTTTCATGAGGTGGTTCAGCCCAGCTCAGGCCATTCTGTACTCCCCAGCCCCCTAATCCTTTCCCCAGGGCACGCGGGCGTTTCACCACCAGCTGCCTCTTTTCCAAGAAAGAGGTGTTCTGGAGGGAGAGGGTGTAGGAAAATTTGAGTAACAGTTACTGTCAACTGCAGGCCTGAAGATTTTTTGTCCCCTCTGAGAGCTGGGCCACACTGTCCCCAGTTCTCAAACTACCAGCCGGCCATGGCTCACAGATTTCAGAGACGCTGACACGTGTGTCTTTCACTGTCTTTCCTGAACCCCCAGTGGCCTAACAGGGTGAACAGGTGGCCTGTCTGCAACAGCAGTTGTCACTGAACGGGTCCCCTCCGGGGAGAACAGACACCCCCTGTTTCTTATCTGGTGGCTCTCTGCATCTCCAACTCACTCCCCCGGGGCGAGTTTACTTCTCTTATCTACTCAAAGGACCAGACAGTGCTCCTGAGAAGACATCTCTGTTCTTGCACTTCACTCTCACATCACAGGACTCCCTCGGAAGGATTCTTTTTGAAAAGGTACTTCTTATCTTGTTTTACTTTGAAACCCCTTCAAAGGAGAGTTCTGACCCAGGCAGCACCAATGGAGATGGAAGATAAGTTTTGCTTCACAGAATGGAGTTCTGAGTTATGCGAGGTGAGCAGGAAGAGGCTGTGGGCCCAGCGGATGGTTTCCTTGGCACAGCTTATTCTTGAGAAACGACAGCCAGACCAACATCACCATTTTGAGACTCTTCTGTGTTTTTGAGGAGGGATTCCTGGTCAGAAGCTTTTGACATGTTTTCTTTCTCTTCCTCAAATCAGCTTCACGTCTCTTTTTAATTCTGCAGGAGCTTTGGTGTATCTAAAAGGCTGTTTCTGCAGTGTCCTTGAAAAAAGTTTTGTAAATTAAGTTGTTTTTTTTTTTTTTTTAAATAATTACATGCCAGTGTAAAAAAATAGGATATTACCCTGGCAATGAGGCGTCCATATGCTTTCCTGAAGATGAAAGTGGATGCGTATGAAGTGAGTATATTTTAATGATAAGATCCTTGGGGTGCCTGGATGGCTCAGTCGGTTAAGTGTCCAACTTTGGCTCAGGTCATGATCTCACAGCTTGTGGGTTCGAGCCCCATGTCGGGCTCTGTGCTGAGAGCTCAGAGCCTGGAGCCTGCTTCAGATTCTGTGTCTCGCTTTCTCTCTCTGCCCCTCCCCTGCTCATGCTCTGTCTCTCTTTCTTTCTCTTAAAAATAAACATTAAAAAAAAAGATCCTAATATATTGTCAGCATCGACATACTTAGCTCCTCCACAGCACATTTAAGGGACAGTGAGAAAAAGTAGTTTCATCAGTAAAATATGGTCCTTTCTGCTTACATTCCAAGTTATCACAGCTCTGCTGTAGCTTGGATATGCAGTTCATCCAGGAGATAGTTACACACTGCTACTTCAAGGTTAAATCTATTTGGGGGGTTCCCCCCCAAATAATAATGAGGGATTTTCTTTTCAGCTCTTACCACAGAAAAGTTTTCAGCGAGAATTGGGTTCTAGAAAATGACCAACTTGCTTCGTTCTTATTAGTGGCTAAAGTTAAAAAAAAAATGCCAGTGTGACTAACTCTTGTTACTTGTTCACTGGAAGTGGACACGTCAAGTAGGAAAAGGACTCATTTTGGTGCTCTGCCCGGCCCCATCAACCCATTGAGCTTGGTAGTGTGTTGGATTCAGTGTTTGGTTTGAGCTTAACCATATGCTGTGCGGATGATCTTCAGTTGGGAAGAGTTTATTTTGGCAAGTGCCAGGAGGGTATTGCTCACATTGTAGCCCATGGGTGTCTCCGAGGGCTGACAGAGGAAGGCTGTTAGTGCAATGAGCTTGGCCTTCTCTGGTGTCATAGCTAGGAGTCCAGCCAGGACATGGGTACGATTGCTCACACGGCCCTCTCGTGGAAAACAACACCAACAACAAACCCAGATACCTCAGGATCTTGTGTGAGTTAAGATGGATAAAGCAACAAAGTCCAATTCTCACTGTGATTTTAAGTGGTTTCTGCACGGTTTCGACATTTTGGCAACAGATTCCCAAATGGGACTAAATACAAGAGAGGCGATACTAAATTGGTCTGTGCAGAACCTTCCAGCAATCTTTCTCCAGGAAGTCCCTTGCTTAAGTAGAATTTAGAAGCACTGTTTTTGCTGCTTTTGCAATATTAAAATAATGCAAGACAAGCAGGTTGGAGGAATTTGGGACTTCTGGGTCAGGTGCGCTACAGTTATACACGCAGCTTAAAAGCCATCGCAGTAAAAATGTGGATTGAACAGGAATTAATTCGGAAAGGGATTAGAAAGCATGACATGTTTTTACAAGGTGTTTCAAATTGATTGGTTAATCCTCATAACATCTGGAGTGAGGAATCACAGAGAGTCGCCTGTGGAGGCTGCAAGGACCTGGGATTAGAACTCAGCCGGAGTCCTTAGCCCATTAAACCTGAGACAGTGGAGAAGGGTTTTCTTGCACTGTATTTGGCTGATAGATTACAAGCGATGTTTCATTTGGGAGGAAAGTGAACTTAAATGTGTTAAGCACAATTGAGGTGTATCTTTGAGCCTTTGTCTTCTGAGCAACAGATTTGGCTTCAGAGAATTTGGTTTACGATACTCTTCAAATGGTGTATGTTCTCCACTTCTCCTCCTTTACCCAACTTCTATCATCCTTTAAAGATGGCCTCAAATTGTCTCCTCCGTGAAGTCCTTGTTAGCTTATAAAAATAGCTAAGATTTGCTGCTAAACACTTTATTTCTCATTTTCATGACAACTCTGAACATTTGGAAAATAAAAAGAGCTGGAATTTAGAGCATTTCTTTACTAAGGGAAAGTCAGAGTCAGAATTCACCCTCATGCATGCTCTGAGCTAAAGCACGTGTCTTAAGAAAAGATGGTAGTCTCCTCCCCACGCCATATTGTATAATTAATCTACCATTTCATTTCATTTTTTATCATTATTCAAGTATTTTAATATTAACCTTATATTTTTATCGATATTTCGATTCGTCAAAAGCAGAAGCTATGGTTATATTTCTGATGAAAACTTCCTAGTGGTTGGTGTAGGTTACAAAAGGTAGAAATTTGAATTCTGATGATTTGACTTTACTATTTAAGGGAAAGGTCGTAAGTGCTAGGCCAGCTGGTGTGGCTATGTCGGGAATGAAATGGAGACACTATCTCTTGCTTGGTTCTCTCCTAAACATTCCAGTGTTTATGGAATCATCACTCTGGGCCTGTGAATAGTCCCTGAGGCACCGCATAACCTTTTACGGAGCCTGGTATGGAAAAAAGAAATCTTTATAGAGCAAATAAGTGTCTGCAAAGATAACCCTTACATAGGAATTCTATGATGGAGGAAGTCTCGTCTCTCTGTAACCAATCAGCTTGCATCTGTAGAGTGCAGTTCCATCTCCTCGTAGAGAAATTTCTGGGTAAAGAAGCTTTAATCGAAACCAGCATCAGGCATTGCTCTTCTGAGGTTTCTGTTTTACTCATGAATATGTGGATGGTCATCTTCCTCTCTTCCTCAAAATATGAGTATTTGAACAGAATTTACCATGTTTACCTCCAAGTGAACTTCCTTTCTCTGGAGAGATGCTATTTTGGTACCTGTCATCTTTTCCTATATAAATTCAAAATCCGTTTAGTAAGAAAACATCGTGAAGTGCTTCATCTTGAAAGCTATAGATGATATCAAAGAATGTAGTTAATAATACAACTAAAGTCAACACAAAGTTGGCTCTCCCAGAGCTTCAGGTAAAGGCTGTTGTGAGTCATTTTACAGCCAGTGTGTGGAGGCAAACAGTGCAGAGAGGCAAGCAGAAAAGGATTTTTACCCTTAGATGCCCCTGTATCAATTAGAGAGGAAATAACCCAGTATCTGGCTGGACCACAGAGAGAGCATATCTGCTTCCCTAACTTCTAGGATACCTTTAAAAAAAAAAGGCAGTGAAGAGAGAAATATGCTAATAATACCACAATTCAGGGCACCTGGCTGTCTCAGTTGGTGGAACGTGTGACTCTTGATCTTGGGGTTGTGAGTCTGAGTCCCATGATGGGTGTAGAGGTTACTTAAAATATAAAATCTCAAAAAAAAGTAACACCACAACTCTAGTACCCTTCATATATCCTATACCACACATGGGTAAAGGGACACAGCAAATGGCTCACCACTTACATGCTTAAAAATCATAGAATGCTAGAGCTCAAAAAGATTTTAGAAATTTCTTTAAGTTGGCTCATGTTTGTCTGTAATTGTCTATTCTTACCTCCTGCAGAAGAATCCCATAAGACCTTATGACCTTGATATAATTTTGACATGAGGTGGACTCAATAGCATTGATTCAGAGTAATGGATTCATTTGTTCATCCACCCATCCACCATCTGTCTGTCTGTCCATCCATCTGTCCATCCATCCATCCGTCCATCCTATGAACAGGCATTAAACAACCACTATATGTCAGTTACTGTACCATTAGTTTCCAGGGGCAGAAGTTGTGAATAAGTCAAGGGATTTTCCTAGGGGACACTTAAAGTCTAACATTGGCATTCCACCTGTAATACTGAATTATGATATCACATAATGTGTCTTAAAAGATGAGTGTTTATAAAATGCTATGGAAATGCAGAGGACAGGGTGATTTCTTCTTCTGGACATAGCTGGGGAAAAGTCTTTCAGAAGAGGTGGCATTGGAATTAAGAACGCTTAGAAGATGAGTGGGTGTTCATTAGCTGGAGAAAGGAGAGAAAAAGGGAATGGTATTTCAGACAAAAGGAAAAGGTAAAAATACGCGGTGAGTTCACAGAATAATCTGGTGTTGTTTAAAGGCAAGTGAGAAGGTAGAAAGATATTTCTCATTAACCTAAGGTTTTATTGATCACACCCGTTGCTATGATTTTAGTGGGTAAGAACACTACGTGTCCCATTTCTTCTTTTTGGTTTTGAGCAGGAAACAGTACTCATTTCCAGAATCTGAAGGTATGTTATATAAACAGCCATGGACAGCCTTCACAATACCCCTGTTTTCTTTGGCTTCGGTAAACAGGAACCAGACCCTGCCACACTACCCAAAACAAAGACAGCCAGCAATAATCACACTCTACAGATATAGAGCATTTTAAAAAATCACTTTATCTTTTTAAAAGAATGAAAAATAAAAAGGGACACATTTCCTAGATAGATACTCTTGACACTGGAATATGTTGTATTTCCCATCTTCTCTTTATAACCCTTTAGAAACCACATCTTTAGTCAATGTTTGAATTTCGATTTTCACTCATCTTATAGAAAGAGTTCTACCATTCCATTTGACATTGAACTTAAGAGTTCAAGTTGATATTCAGACATAAAAATTTTAAAAAATGCATTTAGCAACAGGTAGACGGCCCTGCATGAGGCTGAAGAACTTTCAAGTGCTCGACCTTAAGGGGGTTGTGAAAAACGTGATGGCTTTTAAGGACAAGTAGCAAATTTAAAAACCAAAATAAAGTCCCAGAACATTTGTGTAAAGACACACTAGGACACTTGAGAGCCATTTGCAACTTATTTTTGTGTTTGCATTTTCTCTTTGAAAATGTGCGTGGCAAAGTGCCTGCAGAATGGGACATAGGAAGAATAATTAAAAGCATTTTTCGTTAGCCTGTCCTAATTTAACCACGCCATTCACCCGAAGTAGACCCACTCCTCTTGCTGTGGGATTTTTGCAAAGGTCAAGGTTCTCCCCAACAATGCTTTTTATTTAAATAAAGCCACAGGTTTATTTCTATATCTTTCTTCCAACTTCCCAAAGCCCCACAGATTCCCAGCTTCTTTTAAGGCTCAAACTTTTGGTTCCTCCACCAGCAGAAAAACTTCACATTTGTAAGACCTTCATAGATTTTCCCCCAAAACCACACATGCCAGTTTGCCATTCTTTCTTTAAAATTTTTTCAATGTTTATTTATTTTTGAGAGAGAGAGAAAGGGAGAGAAAGTGTGTAAGCAGGGGAGGGTCAGAGAGAGAGGGAGATACAGAATCAGAAGCAG
This sequence comes from Hyaena hyaena, assembly GCF_003009895.1. NCBI lineage: Eukaryota > Metazoa > Chordata > Mammalia > Carnivora > Hyaenidae > Hyaena > Hyaena hyaena. Next base: position 1,636,395 of record NW_024080654.1, read on the forward strand.
TCTCCAGGCTCTGAACTGTCAGCACAGAGCCCGACACGGGGCTCCAACTCAGAAGCTCTGAGATCATGCCCTGAGGCAGTCGGACGTTTAACTGACTGAGCCACCCAGGCACTCCTGTCATTCGTTCTTTTAAATGCCCTTTTTGAGGAGCACGACAAAAGTGGCAAAAGAAATAGGGAAGCCAGTAGATTTTCAACATAAAGAAAAAATTAAGAGGTGTGTCGGCGCTGTGCTACCCAAAAGGCCCATGGCCGAAGAGTTCCTACCCAAACACAGTTCTTATGCGCGAAGAGTCTGCAGAATTACCTCTGCTCTCCAGTTTGCTTTCTTCCAACAGGGCCTTCTTTTTGTCCTGTCTCTTATTAGTTGTGATTTTTTTCTTTAATCCCTCTTTCCTATTTGCTTGTGCTAACAACTGTAGGTAATTTCACACCTGTCCCTCAGATACGTCTGTCCTTGCTCCCCAGCCCGTCGTTGGCCAATCTTGTAACACACAGGGGAGAATACACTCACGGCCTTCCATAATGCTGTGTTTAACACGATCGTTAGCTTGTGAGAAGCGGGAGCCTCTGGTATTTGCATCAATTTCCACTCCTCCTGTGTTCTAATCAAAATGGAGGCTTTCTCTCTGTCCATCTGTTTATATCATAAGGTTCTTATGGGCTGATGTGCTTTCGGTTCATTTTATAGAGCAGCTCACTACCAGGCACTTCCGGGATATGTTTTATATTATTTTATTTTGTTTTGTTTTATTTTATTTTATTTTTTTAATAATTTTTTTACATTTATTTATTTTTGAGAGACAGAGTGAGACAGAGCGTGAGCAGGGGAGGGGCAGAGAGAGGAGACACAGAACCTGAAACAGGCTCCAGGTTCTGAGCAAGCATTCAGCACAGAGTCCGATGTGGAGCTCAGACCCATGAACCGTGAGATCATGACCTGAGCCGAAGTCATATGCCACTCAGGCGCCCCTGTATTATTTTATTTTAATATTACTGGTGAGGAAGATTCACTGAGCTTAACCCAACCTTAACAGTTTTCTTAGGTCGCTCTAAGTGAACTCTAAGACATGCATTTATTAGCTCCTGGCAGTAGGCTGGAAAACATCCTTTGCATAAAATCACCTTTTCCACACTTCCACACACTCTGTTTGTTCTTCGGATTTTTCCCGAAATCCAACAGTTTTTAATTCTGGTGATGGCGCTTATTGATCCAGTTGGCAGTCGATTTGAAAACAGTGAATTAGAAAGGAGGATTTGCCAAACCGGAATCGTTCGTGCCTCCCGTTAGAAATCTCATTTAGGAAAAGCTTAAAATGTTTGAAAAAGATTTATGCTGTCAAAATGGGAAAGATTTGATACCAAAGTATGCATTTAAACAAAAGAGTTTAGAAAGTTTTAGAAGTGGGGCCAATCTGAGAACTAGGGATAAACAGCATCATTCTGGGAAGGCTATGTCCCAAGAGGCCACCAACGAGCTTGTATTGACGTTTCTTTGATATTCAGTTCCATTCAGAGAAGAGGAACTCTTCCTGGGGCGTGCGGTGGGGTGGCTACACTTCCTGTCCTCGACGCATTAGCATTTTGCCACCAACAATTTGTTCTTCCCTATCACCTCTGTGTCTTGTGTTTGTTTTTGTCACCGCAGCTGAGTTTATTTTCCTTATTGACTGCTTAGTGTCATCCTTCTCCATACAAATGTATTATTTTTCATTCATCGGGGATGGATTTCATTTTCTTAGCTTGACTACACAAGACACCTCACGCTGGCGACAAACACGAGGAGCTGTGGACTATCCGAGGTGAGCTGCGTTGTGCTCTACTCGCGTGTAACTCTTCTCCATTTTCCTAGCATTTTTACTTTTGTCTTACCGCTCCTGGGGTCCATTTTTGTTCCTAGCCTATCCACGGGGGGACAACTGTACTGCTTTTGTAGTACAAGCTTGGCCTAGAGCCCTTATTGCATTTCTCGAAGGTCACCTGCCAAGGACATGATGCTAGAGTCACACACATTAAGGAAGGTTGAGTAGCTGGGAAGAAAAAGAGCTCATCACACTAGTTTGACTTTCCTGAAACACGAATCTTCCGGAGAGAAACTCAAGAGTAGAAAAGTTGTGGGCAGCACACGCCTTCCATTGCAGAGAAGTTAAAAACTGAAGAGATGTTTGTCTGGGGGCAGTTTTACTGAAGTTATTCAAGCATCAGAGCTGAACCTTGATTGGCAGCCTTTGGAAGCCTCCTTGTCCTGATTTTTAAAATTTTTTTTTAATGTTTATTTATTTTAGAGAGGCAGAGTACTAGCAAGGGAGGGACAGAAAGAGAGGAAGACCAAGAATCTGATGCAGGCTCCAGGCTCTGGGCTGACAGCTCAGATGTAGGGCTCAAACTCCTAACTGTGAGATCATGACCTGAGCTGAAGTTGGATGCCCAACGAACTAAGCCACCCACGTGCCCCTCCTTTTACCTGATTTAAGTCATCATGGCATTAGATGTAAAGACCAATGGTTAGTCATTGAGTTACAGTGTGTTGGCTAGGAGGGCAATTTTAACCTCTGAAATCTCAGTGACCACTTCTCTTACATCTTTTATTTATTTATTTATTTTTAAAATTGTATTTATTTTTGAGAGAGAGAGATAAAGACAGCATGAGCAGGGGAGGGTCAGAGAGAGAGAGAGGCACAGAATCAGAAGCAGGCTCCAGGCTCTGAGCTAGCTGTCAGCACAGAGGCTGACACAGGGCTCGAACCCACGAACCATGAGATCATGACCTGAGCCGAAGTCGGATGCTTAACCGACTGAGCCACCCAGGTGCCCCTCTTACGTCCTTTAAAATATATAACGAATTATCAAGTGTAGTTATGTTTGGAAGTAGAAGTGACATTTGAGGGAAGAAAGTCAGAATACCTAAAAGAAAGAGGTAAATTTAGGTAATGCATACATGTCACATTTCTCTGTCAACTTACCGGTGTGATGACTTACTCATAGGTGGTTGTGGTGCATTCATACTGGAAAGGTGAATGGCTGCACAGTCCTGCTGAAATTCAGCTCCCAGGTATGTGCCTGGGTCCGTGTAGACTGGTTTCTTTGTTTTAAAAAGTTGAACTAAGGCTGGACCAGTGAAGGCATTGCTTCTTAATTATTCCCGATCTGAAATAATCTGGTTTCAGTTCATCTTTCTCATGCTTAATAAACAAATGGACGATAATTATTTTTACTCTGTGGTTGTAAGCCTTCACAACAAAGATAGAGGTGTGTATAATATAAAATAATGGCATAAAAAGACTATTGGAGTCAGTTATCAGTGTGACTAGGTATATCATTGTGGCCCATTCATTTTTCAAGATAACCCTCTCTTACATCCGATACAGAAATGGGGTTAGAAGGATGGCCATCTGCTTTGTGACAGTGAAGTCCGATTGGAATGGAAAATTTTTGCTTAATTAAAATGTTTTCATTATGATTCTGTGTAAATATCCAGATCAGACCTGTGTCAGAATCTTTCATTGATATTGTATCTTCCACACTTCCCTGGATTAACTGGAACACATTATTTTTTAATTTTTTATTATTTTTTTAATGTTTATTTATTTTGAGAGGGGGAGAGAGAAACAGAGTGTGAGCAGGGGAGAGCCAGAGAAAGAGGGAGACACAGAATCCAAAGCAGCCTCCAGGCTCTGAGCTGTCAGCACAGAGCCCAATGCAGGGCTCGAACCCATGTACCGTGAGACCATGACCTGAGCTGAGTCGGAGGTTTAACCAACTGAGTCACCCAGGTGCCCCATCTAGAACACATTCTCACCACTCCAACTCAATGACCAAAATATGATTTTAACAAGGTAGAGGAGAATGTAAGGAATTCGATGGGTTGTGGCTCCCCAGACTTTCCTGATCTTGTTGAAGCTTTATAGACAAATCTTTAATTTGTTTCACTGAAAAATCACTGTCGTTTTGCAGATTTGGATATTGAGGTTTTGGAAAAGAGTGGCTACCAAATCCAGCAGATACTTTTGAAGTATTTTTGTCATGTAAGAAAAAGGATTTTTTTTCTTTAATCAGCATATCTCACAAAGTCAGCAAAAGGGCATCAGAACTGCTATACTAGAGGGATAAAAGTAAAAAAGAAACCAGTGGGAAGCAAATGAAAAGAATCATTCACTATTAAATAAATGATTCCCTTAGTAAAAGTAGCCAGATAGTAAAAAGGACAGGCACAAAAAGCTCAGGTGACCAATGTAATTCTCAAACAATATGGGTGATTCTCTGGTAGGAAGACCTTCCTAAGAGTTCACTGCTCTAAGTATGAGCAGCGTAAAGGGTGTGTGTGTGTGTGTGTGTGTGTGTGTGTGTGTGTGCACGTGCGCACGCGCATACGCGCGTGTGTCCCTTGATGCTGGTCTCAGGCTTCTCCGTATGGTAGGTGTGGATGTTGATGCTGGTTCCTTAGTGGAGAGAGTGCCACCAGCCACCACTTGTCTTTCTGGATGTCCTTGGATCGAGCTTCCCTTCCTTCTCCCTGCCTAAGTCTGGGAGGGCGGGCTATAATGACGCAGTTTGCTGTAATCGGAATCCACTAATCCGGTATGAGGTACAGAGTTGAATTAATGGACAGACATTTAATGTAATCGGTGTAAAAAGTTAAAAAGTGAAAGACTGTCATAAGTTTTTACTTTTTCTTCTGAAGGGTATTTAAGACCTTTGGTCTGAATAATCCTAAGATATTTACTGCCTTGGAGGTTGCTACAAATTCACCCATTGATGCTCCTTTGAAACCTTCTCAAAAATCCAAAGGAATTTTCAGTTCCTCGTTCAGGTTCAACCAGGATTGCAGTAAAAAAAATTTTTTTTAATCCTTCAACCAATCTGTTGACAATGAAAAATATGCCATTTATTAATCATTTCTCTTTACTTATACTTAACAATTTACAAAAAAAAAGTTTCAGGCATATTGAATGTTAAAGCGTATCTGAAACAGAGCGATTAAAATACAAAGAGAAGAAAGTGACAAAGAGAAACGAATAATTCCTTAATACGGTTGAACAGCACTTTTAGCTTTGAGTTTCTAGAAAGGATGTTTTAAAGAGAGGATTAGATTGCACTAGATTAGATTAGAATTGGTCTTTGGCCAGATGAAAGGCCAAAAAACAAACAAACAAACAAACACAACCCACAAGAAACACACACAACCAAGTAGTGAATCATATTTTAAATGACCTCCTTCTATGAAGAATGCTTCCTACATGAATTCTAACAAGAACAGATAACTTATAGTCTGTAGGATCATTGTGACTCGTATGCAATTATTCTCTGTATCTTGCACTCATTGAATGTAAGTTTGATGACAGTAGAGGCCAACTACACTTCTGTTCAACGCTGAATTTCGGACAAGGGCTGGTGTAAGGAAGCACTCAGTAAAAGAATTGTTGAATAAGTGAATTTTTCAAATGAAAGCCTTTTATACCATCCCTTCCAAACTCAGGAAACAACAGTAAATTTCAACCTGTGTGAACAATTTTCTTTGAGAGAGAGAAGATAATATAATCTAGTTGTTTGGGTTTCGATGATAGCATTATTCAAGAATATGGCTTAGAAAATCCAAAGGAATGGAGAAATCACATGCCCCTTAGATTGTCCCCTAAATTACTGGGTGTCTCTGTTAAGTTTTGGCAGATACTGGCCCATAGGAATTTATAGTTACACATTCGGAAACTAAAATGCTTGAACTGTAATTCATTAAAGAAAAAGAAAATCGACACCAAAGTTAAAATGGAACAGTGTGCTTCTTTTCTGTATGAATTCGAAGGTAGGGACTGTGCACTTGCCTGGATGGAGAGCCATGTCCCTTCCCTGGAGGACAGTGTGGCACACTGAAATGGGGTGGCACTTTTGGCCACTCAATGCTAAGTTCAAGTTTCACCCTGTAGCTTCATCTGTGAGACATTAGGCAGAATTTCCTGCCTGAGACTCAGGTTTGTTCACTGTAAGCGACACTTGAAACTTCTCGGAATTGCTGTAGAGATATGTAATAATGAAGAAGTATCCAGCCCATAGTAGGGTAATAATAGAATTTGCGTTGTTTTAATAAACGTTCTTTCCGAGGTCATCTAGGTAATCAAGCTGACTAATGCCATTCAGCTTCACCAAAGGTATAACTAATGCATCTGGAACCAAGTGGACTTCAGGGGTCAACAATGTATGAATGACAGTTTCCAGAAGTTTCCACAATACTGTCACATACCAGAGATTAATCGATAGTTGCTAAATGAAGAGTGAATGAATAAATCAATAAATTTGGACCTGAACTCTCTTGGTTTTCTTTTACTGTGGCTAGAATAAAACTCTAGGACCAGCAAATGGAATTCATTTTACCTTTTCATTATTTTACTCCATCTGTCGACTTACCTTCTGAAATCTGGGGTTTTGAATAGTCTAGAAGATTGGTGAATTTACGTGTCTTAAAAGTCAAGTGTATCTCCTCCCATTTTTTGCTGATGGATAGCATATCTTAAAACAGTCTCTTTCTGTGACAAGGCCGCCATAACACACCATCAGGTCTATTTGCCCACAAAATAAGCACTTAATGGAAAGAAAAATATTATTTATTTTTATAACATATTTTCTGGTAAATCTGTCTATTCCTGGAAGCTAGCAGGCATTCAGTGAACCTGGTGAGTAAATGAATGAGGGCCTTCTATTTAACTTCACTTAGAACCAACCCAATTTTATTGGAGTCTAGGTGTCCCTGACTGTGTAATTGCTTCAGTTACTAAAACCGGAATATTCAGAATTTTCCTTTGTGAGAGATCTATGTTTCGTTGAGAAGTAAACAATTCTCTTTTTGTTTGGAAAACAGATTTAGATTTTAATAACCAGCGCTCTCCCATCTGTTCCGACTATGAATCGTGCATTCAATTTATCACTGTGACAGGACGATGTCAGGTTAGAATCACTGAGCAGGAGCAGTGGCTGGACTCCTCTCCCTTCTGGAAAAGTCACCGGGCCCTTCATCACTCCGTGCCGACCTCTTAGGTAGTTTGGAGAGCCACTCTATGATGCAGAGGGAGGCAGGTACTCTGAACACATTCAGAAGCAGTATGCTTATTTCAGAGAAAGATACAGCCAAGTGCAAAATAATGCAATTATTCCAGTGTATCAGTTCTTAAATCTTCAAGTGATTACCCTAATAATCTATAAGCAGCTCAAACAAAGGAAATAATCCAAGCTTCAGATAAGAAAGGCTTTAAATAAAAAGATATTTGGCGGGGGGAATGAGTGTCTGCGCCATTATTTCCAAGTCTTTGAAAAGAAACACGAGTTGATGAAAATAGTCAGAGTTTTAGATCCTAACTGTACGATCCATGAAAAGATAATAGATCCTGAGGAGGCTGTTCTTAAAACGGATGACTTTGTACCTTTAAGAAACACAGGCTGGAGTCATTCCGAGAACATCAGGTGTTTTGAAATGCTCCTCCAGACATCCTGTTGTGCTTACACCTGCAGCTGTTACCGTTTGCTTACTAATGCTGATAAAATATGGGGTGCATTGTTGCTGTTTTTTAAAGAAAACAATCTACCTTGCTTAAATCTTTTAGAAGATTGTGAACAGAGACAAAGGAGAGTTGAATCTCCCTTTCATAGATTGATACAGTGGTTCTCAGCTTTACGGAACAGCAAGTGTGACTTTGCCATTATAAGTATGATCACCTCCAGGCCGTCTGTCTATACTTTTTAAAATTTTGAAGTCTGGGTTTTGACACTTCAAGGCTCCGGATAAGATGGTGGAATCAGGTCCCCGAACCCCTGCATTTTCCCTGAAAGTGTGCCTGCCCCCCTCTCAACCCAGCCTCCTGGTAGGATGATAAGCCCACACCCAGATGTTGGCGCCAGGGCATCTATGCGTGGACAGCTACAGAGTGAGTCTCCCTGGTTGGTAAACACGTCTCATGGATATTTCTTGCCAACAATGTCTTCTCTTACTCCCTTGCAAACTAGAGCCACAGCACCAGATGGAAAGGCAGTGTAGTGCGGCGCTCAGCAGCTTGGTGCTATAGCGGCCGGATTTCAATCAGAGCTCTGCATCGCGGGGTCAAATTCCCTCATCCAACAGCACGTGCCTCATGGGGCTTGGGAGTACCGATGGGGAACGTACGAGGTGTGCAAGATGAGTGCGGCCCTTGAGGTCCGGCATGGGCCTTGTACATCCTCGAGGATATTCACAGAAGGGAAACTGAGGCCCGGAGAAGGGAAGTGGCTTGTTGCTGCCATGTTGACCCAGTCAGGGTGGAGGCCCAGGGCTCCCAGCTGCTGTCCTGACCTCCCTCTGCCCTTACTACTTCTCTTTCCATTTTATTTTTAATTTAAAAAAAATGTTTATTTATTTATTTGTTTTGAGAGAGAGAGAGCGAAGAAAAAAGTGCAGAGAGAGAAAGGGGGAGAGAATCCCAAGCAGGCTCCACACTGTCAGCACAGAGCCAGACACGGGGCTCCTTCCCACAACCTGTGAGATCATGACCTGAGCCGAAATCAAGAGTTGGATATCAAATGATCCACCCAGGCATCCTGTCTCTTTCTTTATTTTTAAAGTTTTAAACATCCTTATTATTAATACAGAGAACAGAAACTAATTTTCAAAGAGTTTTAAAATCCCAGGGCATACCCACATTAGCGAGATTTCATGTAAGATAAAGGTTAGTAGGGAAGCCACTTTGTGTATTTTATTTTCCAGCTACAGGTTTATATTGTCATCAAAGTCATTACCAAAGTCTTCTGAAGTCAGCTCTAGAGTTTGTGTGAATTATTAAATGCTACACGATGCACTAGTACTCTCGGTGAACACTTCTCAGTGGAGAAGTTTTGGGAGGAAGCTTGCTTACACCCATCCACCTAAATGATGACATCTCTTCATAAGCTTCTAAGAAGTGTTCATCACACCGTAGGAGTTGAAAAGATGGGCTGACAAGGATACTAAAGGAATAACGACTTTCAAAGAAGACACTTGAATTTCTTAGATTTCGACGTCGTACATTTTCATTTGTTGTCACAACAGTTAAGAAAAGGATTTCGACTGAATAGAAATAACAGACGCTGCTTATGATACCTAAAATGTCTTGGTAAAAGTGAGTCTGAATCTGACCTCGCAATGACAAGCAAACTCTTTTTTTTTTTAATTTTTTTAACATTTATTCATTTTTGAGAGACAGAGAGAGAGAGAAAACACACACACATGCACACGCACGTGCATGCGCGTGTGCAGGCGGGGGAGGGACAGAGAGAGAGGGAGGGGCAGAGAGAAAGGGAGACACAGAATCTGAAGCAGCTCCAGGCTCTGAGCTGTCAGCACAGAGCCCACTGTGGGGCTCAAGCCCATGAACCATGAGATCATGACCTGAGATCATGACCTGTGCCGAAGTCGGACACTTAACCGACTGAGCCACCCAGGCGCCCCACAATGACAGCAAACTCTTTAGGGACTATTTCAATCACAAGTACTGTATTCACTCCAACATTTCTATGATGTTTGGTGGTTCTTATTAGCTGATACAAAATCTTGTTTTCTATTTCCCGGCTGCGTTAAAATGAGTAAAATATTCTTAGGTTACATCCCAGGACTGATTATTTCCTATCACCATAGTTTCTTTTAGACGCTTTTCCTATATTTTTCCGCAGAATGGTAAAAATGTAGACAATCCAAGCAGGTGCAAGTTAGTACGGGAAAAGTTTTATGCATTTGCTACATAGACATAGATCTCCCCTTCCACACCCAGTCAAGATAGAAAAAAAAAATTACAATAAATCCACCCATTTCTAATAACTTCCTTCTACAATTCCTCTGCTGAATTACATTGTTTCTTTCCACCAAGGGGAAAAACCAGCTGAAGAAGTCAAGGTAGGCCTGTGAACATGAGCGTGCAATCCCCACAGGGCATGTGTGTTAGACTTAGTACACAGAGTCCAGACTGGTGGGAAATTGGAAATTAGATTTATGAGAAACCGATGTTGATTCTTAACTGTTCTCAATTTACAGTCCATTGTTTTCAGGGAGTGTCTATTTCTCACGGGTGGAGGAGAGAGTCCAAACAGCGATGCTGCAGAGAGGTGGAAAGTCCTAGATTGGCATGATTTCAAGACACGCTCCAGCATGGGATTCGTGAGCGCAGGGCTGAGGCGGGGCTCCGTCCCCCCTGGCACAGAGCGACATTGTAAGACCTTTCAGAAGCCAAGGGGGCAGCAACTGGGCAAATGTTTCAGGACTCTGGAGCTACAAGGAAACACTAACAGCTGGGTCTCAGAAAAACGGTCCTCTCCCAGCCTTCTGGTGGTTTCTAGGTACCAGGGGGAAGGCCCATAACAGAGTTATTGTGTTTCTCCAACCCAGGGAAGGAAATCCAACACTCTCCGCCATTCACCCTCTGAACAGGCTTCATTTCATTCCCGGGGAAACACGCTGAAATTTCAGCTTAGGCGAGATGACTGTTTCTGATGCAGAAACATAGAGAATTTCCCTAGGAGAGTGTAACTCTTAATCGGGGTTGTTTATCCACACTGGGAGCCATTGAGGGTCACGCCGCTGCCCTGGTGCCATTTGGTCTGCTCTGAAGCCTTTCTGGACAGGAAGTCCTTAAGATTAAAGATTGTATTTTTATGGGCTCATGCCTGCCTCCTCCAAGCTATGAACTGAAAAGAAATGCAACTCGAAGCCAGATTCTAGAAAGCATATTAACAATCATTTGCGTGCTCAGCATGAAAAATAGGAGGAAATCAAGGTGGAGTAACAGAAGGAAGAAGCACTAAGTAGAAACAGCAAAGGAGTTGGAAAGCTGGAACTAAAATATCTCTGTGTTGACATTGAATTTTCTCCCTTGCGGTCGGTGTTGCATTTATAATTGAAACAAACTTGATAAAGAACGTAGGATAGATATCGGGACACCCCCAGGCTTCGTAAGAGATCCCAGCTCACTCTCTGCAACTGCCTGTCACAGAGGAGCTTTCATTTTGCCCCCAAACAGTCTCCTGGCAAGTGGAAGCAAGTAACTGTTTGAAGAAAATAAAACGTCGCGTGAGCATCGCGGTGAGAGGGGCCATTTATTCCCGTTCAATTGCCTTGATGTTGGGGCCCATTCTACAGGTGTTTAAATGGAACATATTTTGAAAACCTAGTGTCTTCATACGAATCCAGTGGGAGACTTACTGTCCTGTGCCTCATGTGTGTGACTCTTGGGCTTGTGTTTTCACACGTACCAGTCAAGGTAAATACGCCGTGGCATTGTGACAGCACATGAGGTGCCGCGTGCAATTCAATTATGTTTGAAAAATTGCTCCAGCTTTTCAGCAGAAATAGTTGTTACTGCAATAGGAAATTCATATTTATTGCCCAGGCACGTTGTTTTTGCAATGTTTTTTTTAAAGCCACATATCTTTAAAAAAAAATTTTAAATGTTTATTTAGAGAGGGGCACCTGGTTTATTCAGTCTATTTTCCCTCCTGTTTTGTAATTTATTTTTACACACTGTTACATGAAACTTTTCTGATTTCATTGTTTTTTCCACTACTGACATGATACTTTATTTAATTAATCCTCAATTGTTGGCCATAGGCTTGGGTTTTTCAGTAGCAGCTGATTTAAAATTGTCTTTTAAATGTTTATTTATCTTTTGAGAGACAGTGAGAGATGGAATGTGAGTGGGGGAGGCGCAGAGAGAGAGGGAGACAGAATCTAAGCAGGCTCCAGGCTCTGAGCTGTCAGCACAGAGCCCAATGCGGGGCTCACACTCACAGGCGGCGAGATCATGACCTGAGCCGCAGTCGGATGCCTCGGCGGACATTTTGGGCTCCACAGCGTGGCTGTAGGTGTGGGCGAGGGAGGCAGGTAGGCATTGAGGACCATGCATCTGCTTGCCTTTCCTTGGAGTAAAGTCCTTCATGCTCTCTGCCCAGTTTCTGCCTAAATCTCTTCTCTGTAGACCCCTCTCCCAATATTCCTATTAGTGGGCATCAGACCACTCAAGTCATTTGGGACTGGACACTATCGTAAAATGAATAAAACTAAACAAAACAAACAAACCCAAAAACCCAGTTGTCTTGATGGTTCCCGTTGGATTATGTGTGTTTTTCAGACACAGGGGATTATTTTTACCCATCTCAGGTGCACAGCTTCAATTCCATGACACGAAAATAGATCGTCCTTGTGCAGATTTCCTTGGACACCCTGAAGGCAGCTTCCTTCCAGCTTGTAAAAGCCAATTTTGCACTTATCTGACGGGACTAAATATGCTGGCTTTCCTGTTGTTTTCCTCCTTTTTGTCTTCACATAGATAATATTTTGTAAACAAAAGGTGGACGTTTTCTGCCAGGGACTGAGAGATCCGGTTGGCGGGAGGGGGAGACGTGGTCGGGGAGGTGGGATGCGACCCTGAACTTGCTCCCTGACCTTGTGCTCTGCGGGTTGGTGCTCTCTCTGGGCTCAGGTGGACCTGCTGCTGGATGAGACTTTGTCTCCATACATTCAAGGGAAGGAAGGTTCTCGCGGTTCACACACGTAACCGTGGAAATGTGAATGGGGTTACAAATCCTGGAGCTTTTTGCAACCTCCTCCATGAACGTTCTTCCCATCGTCCTGTGTGTCAACTCAGGAGAAAAACATGGGAGCAGGAACTGAAGGAATCATTCTCCTGATGGACACTTTCTATTCTTCCCTGCATCTCCTTGTGTATACTTCTTTTTTTTTTTGCAAAAATGTTTAGTGTTTATTTATTATTGAGAGAGAGACACAGAGTATGAATGGATACAGAGAGAGAGAGAGAGACAGAATCCGAAGCAACTCCAGGCTCTGAGCTGTCAGCACAGAGCCCGACATGGGCCCCGAGCTCATGAACCTCAAGATCATGACCTGAGCTGAAGTCAGATGCTTAACCGACTGGGCCACCCAGGCGCCCCTCCTCATGTATACTTTCTATTCTTCCTTAATCTCCTCATGTATACTTTTTATTCTTCCTTAATCTCCTTGTGTATGCTTTCTATTTTACATCACATTTTCTTTTCTTTGAGAAAGACAAAACAAATGATCACTTGTTACCTTTAGTGGCTTCCCCATGATTCTTCTGCAAAGCCCAGCTCATTAGCAGACTGGTGACAGGCACGGAAGCAAGCAAAGCACCTGGCAGGGTAGGTTCCTTCCGCGAAATCTGTCACCACGCTTACCGGGTTCTCACAGGTATCGATATGTACATGTGCGCGGTGCCAGGAACCCGTGAATCTACACCCAGGATCTGAGACTTGCCGGGACCACACACACAAAAAGCCCTCCGATAAAAGGCATGTGGAATTTTGCTCACCCAAATGTAGTAAATTAAATAGAGTGATCACAGAGTGAAAAGCACCACCGCTAACAAAACTATGCAAACTGATTAAAATTGTAACGCTCCCCCAGCAGCTTTGATTGACTCTTAATAGTTAAGTCCATTTGCCTTGAAGGCCAACGTTCCCAGCCCGGGAGAATCACGCGACAGGCCTGGCGTGGCAGCGTGGGCACAAGTGCGGAGAACGTGCACGAGCCTGAGGCGTCCACTGAACAGGCAGCTGTTTGCACCCTCACTTCTGTCGCCGGGCACCCGGGGTGGCTCTGCTCAAGGCCGCTTCCTGTCCCTCCAGACTGCTTGCTGTTCTCAGAATAGAAGCCAGGCTTGTACTGGGTTCTGTGGCATCAGGACACAGAGGCTACAAACACTTTCCAAAGCAGGGCTTGGAGTGAGGCCGGCTTTCAGGACGGTGTGCCTCCAGGGGCCACTTTTATTGTTCCCTAGTCCTTGTACATCTTCGCCACCCATCAGTCCCTTTACTTCCATTTACTATCAACCCGGATGTGCTTGGAACGCGGAGGCAGACATTTACACACGTATGCGCTTATATTTGTATGAAGAGATTCCAATATGATGCTGAAAAGAACGATTGCACCATATTTTATGTGCACACAGTGCATGTGTAGGGCATCCATACATACCTACATACTCACATAGCATATCCAGGAAAGAGAAGGTTTAGTACTTTGACTTGCTTTTGCAACAAATTGTTTACCTCTTTCTATGGTAGCCTCATAACTGATGGGAAGAGTTTGAAATTATTTCCTTTAAAAAATTTTTTTAACATTTATTCATTTTTGAAAGACAGAGAGAGACAGAACTTGAGCTGGGGGAGGGGCAGAGAGAGAGGGAGACAAAGAATCCGAAGCAGCTCCAGGCTCTGAGCTGTCAGCACAGAGCCTGACGCGGGGCTCGAACTCACAAACCCAGAGGTCATGACTTGAGCCGAAGTCGGAGGCTTAACTGACTGAGTCCCCCAGGCGCCCCTGAAATTATTTCCTTATTGTTACATATGTGAAATGTGCATGGCTGCACTGCTCTAACAGACTGCAGAGCAGCGGTTATAGCTCTGTGCGTATGGATTTACAGGGCAGGATTGTGAGGGACGTGGACGCCCCCAGACACGCTGACCCTGCATGGGCTCCAGTGAGTTTTCCCTGGTGAGGTTGTCTGAGGTCACTTACTTGGAGGGACCCGGCCACGGAAGCCCACCAGCCATTCACTGCACATTCCTCCCTCCCTCGAGTCTTTGAGGTTCACGTCCAGTCTTCCTACATGGACCTGCTGCCTCATCTTCCAAACTGCAGGCTCCTCACCCAGCCAGCTCTCTTCCGGGTCTCCATCCAAAGTCACTCTCTCCTCACACTGCCCCCAGGTTGTAGTCTTCCTCTGGTTAGACGAGTCATGTTCCTAATGTTCCCACCAAAGCTCTTTCCAACATTCCTTACTTATCTGTCGTTCTGGGAGCCTCCTGAGGGCATGGCCACTCCCTTCATCGCTGGCATCCCAGCAAAGCTGGTGGTCCACACAGCATGTGGCATGAAAGATAGATACTAGTGGGGACTTAACGAAGACAGAGGCTCTAGTATTAAGGCCTCCTGGAGGATGCAGTGTTGTGGTGTGGTGGGGGCTGAGGTGCACCTCCCAGGTCCCTCCTTTCGATGGTAAGGCACCAGCCCCCAGCTGCTGGCCCAGTGAGGGTCCCACTCAGTGCTTTCCAGACTCTTCCCTTCCTAGGGCGGCCATCATCTATCATGGTGGCAAACATTTATGACAGAAAAAGAAACAGCAAAAGCGCATCCCTCTGGTTCTGGAGGGCAGAAGCCTGGGATCCCGCACCAGCAGGGCCCTGCTCCCCCTGACGGCGCTGGGGGAGGTGCTTTCATTGCATCATCCAGCTTCTGGTGGCCCCAGGTGCTTCTTGGCTTGTGGCTGACTTGCTCCAATCTCTCTGCGTATTCCCATGGCCTCCTCTTCTTTCCATCTCTCGCTCTGTCTCTTGGAAGGACACTTATTATTGGAGTTAGGGCACACTCACATAGTCCGGAATGATCTCATCTCTAGATCCTTCACTCAATTGCATCTGCAAAGACTTTTTCCAAGTAAGGTCATGGTTTTCAGGGTGTAGGACAGAGACCAATCTGCAGAGGGCGCACACGAGTTTGCGGTAATTTGCTACGGCAGCTCTAGGTAACTGTACAGGACATTCCCGGACAAAAGGGAGCTGCCTGGGCTGAGGCTGTGCCCTACTGCAGGCAGGCCCTGCCTAGTGACTGGTCGAAGGTGGGGTATAGAAAGGCCAGTTTCCTTGCGTCAGTTGGTGACAACTCAGAAGGATCCTGTCTGCTCCAGAACTTCCATGGGACAGCTGGAGGTCTCCACTGCACCCCCCCGCCCCCCAATCCCTCCCCTAACTACCCCCTTGAGCACCTGTCCCAGCTTCTGATCCGGAGGACACACACTTAGGAAGCCACCGGGGTCCCTTTCACTGTCTGCTGTCTGCCGAACCTGCCCCATGGCATGTGGCAACTTACCAAACCAAAAAATTTGTCAAAAATGTCATTCATTGTCTCCAGTCACCTTCTGGGATTCAGCAAAGAAAATGTCTGCAAATTGGTGGGATTGTTAACACAAGAATGAATATCAAAGCAGCTTCTGCTTCTTCACTCATAGTTTTACTTCCTTCACTTACACCTGGGAGTTCCCAGTACCATCCACTCGAATCACAGGAGCCTCATCTGTAAAGCTGTGTGAACAGTAGGAATTGACTAAGTGTTGTTTCATATGGAATTTTTTTTTTAACATGGCTACTGTTGGCTCATTTCTGGAGCAGTGTGGTGGGCAGGGCATAAGGACACGTCCGTTGGCGTGCATTGTTGTCTCATCCTTAGATAGAAAAGGCTTCCCAAACTACATCCATCTTCATGATGAACAACCCAGGTTCTTGGGGGCCCATCTGACTTGGGTTCCCGTCCTGACTCAGATGCCAGCCTGGTCTTTTGTAGCTTTTCTAGGTGTTGTTAACCTCTTCCCTGTACAAGGAAGGGAATGAGAGATGAGACGGGGTCGGCCTGAGACTGAAGGGACCACACAGGTAACCACTGGGCTGGGCGCTGGCCTGTGGCAGTGCTGAGACAGAGCGGTTCCTCTACCCTTCCTCTGGGTGCTTGTCATGGTGGACTGTTGAGGTCAGGTTCCCCAGGAGGAAAGGAATTGGCCCCAAATCCAGGTTTGGTTCATGTGCACGATGGGTTGTAGAAGGCAGTGAATTCACTTTTTTTCTCCATTAGTCTCCAGAGACTATTATCTCTTGTCTTTGGCCTCAGAAAAGAACTTCCTCAGTGTGCCGTCCGGGACACATCTGGGAGCTGACCTGTGCCCCTCAGGTTTTAAGGTCGGAGCCACCTGATTGGAAGGAAGAGAGCCTAGCCTCGGGGTCCCCTCTTCTGAGGCTGGCTATGCATCTGCAAGGAGAGCAGGTGTCCAATCTGTGAGCCTGAGCTGAGGTTGCCCCTGGGGGTGCCAGCGAGCAAAAGGGTGGCCTGTTCATCCGCCTTCCTGGGCAGAGGGTGTATCTCTGACACCAAGCTTCAGAGGTTCATGTTTGACCTGCAGTTTCCCAAATTGGATCTCTTTTCTGCTCCACTTAGGGCGTCTATGTTAATTTAAACAAATAATTGCCAAATCTCCTCTTTACTATGTGTAATCCTGGAGTAGTTTCAGCTCCTGATCTAAAACTCACTCGTATTGAGTAGAATGGGAACTATGAATGCATGGATTCGTTACGAAGTGCTGTAGGCCCTGTATAATTTTCTCAGGTCTTCTATTTGTTGACTTTTTGAGCTCTCTTTTTGAAAGACAACATTGATAAAGTGAAGGATACAAGTTTTAAGTGTATAGCATGATGAATTTTTATAAATGTCCACATTTGCGTAACCACTACCCAGATGAAGACACCCCAGGGTAAACGTACCTGGCTTAGAACGTCCATTTGTGCCTTTAGTCTGCACCTCTATATCGCGGTCCCCATGATTCTGACCTCTACACCCTTCGTATCTTTAACTCTGATCCTTGAGGGCTAATTTCATGCTATCATTAAACTCTTTACTGTATATTATCTATTACATTTAATTATAATTTTTAAAAAAAGACCTCTATGAAGTGGCCAAGAGAAAGAGCAAATAAGGCCCATGTTCAATTGCAGGTCTGCTACTTGCTCTGTGAATTTGGGTAAGTAACTGATAATAGACCAAAAAGCTAATAGAAGGTGAAAGCTAGGCAATAACTTACTGAAGGTGGTCAGAAGGATTATTTCTAGATAGGATCTTCCTTGTGTATATGGAGCCTTGAATGCCAAGGTGAGTTAGAAGGTGTGTAGTAGGTCAACAAGATTATGATGGTGGTGCCTAACCAGCACTGCTGCAGGTGTTATGTCAGACAGCTTTCAGGGCTGAGGGCTGATATCCTCACTATCTTATAGAGGAAAAGCAGAAACACAGACTCATTAAGTGATTTGTCCAAAATTGCTGAGCTAGTACCTGATGCATCTTGGATTTTAACCCAGAGCTTGTCTCACAAGCACTGTGCTATCTTTTTGTCTTTTCCATTCCACGTCATTTTAAAAATAGATAAACATATATGATTGAAGAAAAATAATTAAAGATATCCAATGAAGATTGAAACATAAAACTTTTAGCCTAAATTGATTTTGATCTCATCCTATCATTGGCATTTAGATTTGAAGAAACTATTTATTAGGTGAATCATAAATGTAACTTTTAGGGGCACCTGGGTGGCTCAGTCGGTTAAGTATCTGACTTCGGCTCAGATCGTGACCTCTAGGTCTGTGAGTTCAAGCCCTGTGTCGGGCTCTGTGCTGACAGCTCAGAGCCTGGAGCCTGCTTCAGATTCTGTGTCTCTCTCTCTGACCTTCCCCTGCTCATGCTGTCTCTCTCTCTCTCTCTCTCAAAATAATTAAAACATAAAAGAAAATAAATGTACCTTTAGCCTTCCTGATAAATGTCAAGCAGTTAAGAATCTTAGAAATAGAAGATGTAAGTTGACATCTCAGGATCAAGGCTACAGTTAACTGTCAAGCAGGCCCACAGAACTTAGGGAATCTTGGTGAATCTTCTGTGTACTCAAGAGATCATATCAGAAGCTGGGAAGCAGCTGATGTACAGGTGAGCTTACAAGGGATACAGGTAGAACCTCATGAAAGACAGGGTTTCCTGGCCGGGCCTTGGGTAACATCAAGAAGCTGTGCTAAGCCAACTACATCTCCTTCCAATATGTCGCCTAATCATTGTTACCCACATCCTTTTGACTTATGACCTTGCCTTTGTTTCCCACTGAACTGGACCTCTCCCTGAGCCTGAATATCTTACAGTCTAAACCCAAACACTATGGCTAGTGGATGGCCATTAATGTGTCTCCTCAATTTTCACGACCAGATATGTAAGTTTCACAAGTACAGGCCTTGCCTCTGAGATGATTTTCCTCAAAGGAAACATGTCTCATCACAGATGATTTCTGTGTGTTGGGGGTGAGGATGGGGCCCCCAGTCCTTCCCCAAGGACATCAGAGCAAATCAGAAAGAGTAGGAAGCCAGGTCTGTGCGGCTGTCCATCTGTACACAAAACCCACATCAACTAAAGCTTCTAGAATAGTACAAGCCACTTACTGAGGATCAATTACCCATCTTGCTGCTTGTTAACTACTCCCATGGCTCTGGTTTACACAGTGAAGGTTTGGATTTGAAGGAGAGCATGCACTCTGTCTCTCTCTGTTTCTCTCTCAAAAACAAACATTAAAAACATTTTTAAAAAAGGGGGTGTCTGGGTGGCTCAGTTGGTTAAATGTCCAACTTCAGCTGAGGTCATGATGTCACAATTCTTAGGTTTGAGCCCCATATCAGGCTGTGTGCTGACAGCTCAGAGCTTGGAGCCTGCTTCGGATTCTGTGTCTCCCTCTCTCTCTCTGCCCCTCCCCCATTCATGCTCTGTCTCTCTCCATTTCTCAAAAATAAATAAACATTAAAAAATGGTTTTTAGGGGCACCTGGGTGGCTCCGTCAGTTGTGTCCAACTTCAGCTCAGGTCATGATCTCATAGTCCATGGGTTGGAGCCCTCCCATTTGGCTCTGTGCTGACAGCTCTGAGCCTGGAGCCTGCTTCACATTCTGTATCTCCCTCTCTCTCTGCCCCTCCTTGTCTCTCTCTCTCTCTCTCTCTCTCTCTTTCTCTCTCAAATAATAAACATTTTTAAAAAATTTAGAAAGCGGGTGCCTGGGTGGCTCAGTCAGTTAAGTGTGCAACAGCTCAGGTCATGATCTCACGATTCGTGGGTTTAAGCCCCGCGTGACAGCTCAGAGCCTGGAGCCTGCTTCAGATTCTGTGTCTCCCTCTCTGTCTCTGCCCTTCCCTCACTCACACTTTCTCTCTCTCTCTCTCTCTCTCTCTCAAAAATAAATAAACATTTAAAAAATTGAAGAGGAGCACACCAGAGCTGGAGGAATAAACACAGATTCCAGGAGCTTCTTTGATTTTTATTTTTTTCTAGTCAATGAATATTTATTCTTCTCTCTACTCATACACACTGACATACACACCCACACAAACATATACACACAATATATATTTGGTAACTCCTAACATGAACACATGAACTGCTAAGGGACTGAATGTGTCCCCCTCCCCCAGATTCAGATGCTGGAGTTCTCACCCCCAAATGTGATGGTATTAGTACAGGGAACTTGGAGAGATGCTGAAGTCGTGAGCATGGAGCCTCCGGAAGCCTATCAGTGCCTTGTCAGGACCCCACAGAGCTCCTCGTGGCTTCTCCTCCCACCAGGTGAGATACAGTGAGAAGGCTACGTGTGACCCAGAAGAGAGCCCTCACACTCTGTGCTGACCCTGGTCTTGGACTTGAGCCTTCAGAACCATGAGAGGTAATTTCTGTTGTTTTTGAGCTTCCCTGTCTGTGGTATTTTGTTGTAGCCACCCTGATTAGGACATGGATCATACTAAGGAAGTGATAAAGTACAGTCTTTGCACTAAAGGCATCTGATACCAGAAGTCAGAGAGGATCAAGATCAAGGAGAACCTAGAATTTGAGTTTGCCTTTGAAGAATGAGTAGGATCTGTGTGGACAGTAAAAGAGACAGTCAGATATTTTAGTATGAAGCCACATGAGCACAGACGGGAGTGTGATTTTTGCTGGGAAGAATGGGGTTAACTAAGAGAGAGAGACAGAGAGAGAGAAAGCTTTGCTATGGCGATTTACATTGGATAAAGTTGGATTTGTGATTTGGGGGCAAATTATTTTTTTTTAACTTTATTTTGAGAGAGACAGAGACAGCATAAGTGGGGGAGGGGCAGAGAGAGAGGAAGAAAGAGAGAGAATCCCAAGTACGCTCCACACTGCCAGCACAGAGCCCGATGTGGGGCTTGAAGCCACAAACCTGAGAGTCAGATGCTTACCTGACTGAGCCACCCAGGCAAATCTGGGGGCAAATTATAAAAAAAACTGAGGTTTTTAATGTCAGATAAATATAGAAACATTGAACTTCAGGATGAAGGAATGGCTTTATGAGAGACCTTTCAGTATAGTTTGTGTGGATCAGCCACATGACAGAGACTAAATTTATCCCAAGATCACTTTGAAAACTATTGAAATAAATGAGCAAATAGGAGTGGCACAGACTACAAAGAGAGAGAGAGAGAGAGAGATCGATCTTGGGAATACTGTGGAATAATAAATGTTAAGAGAGAGACCAGACAGGAGGATAGATCCGATAGATCCCATGACACGAAATCTCCGGACTGGGCATGTTACCAACAAAAGGAAGAAATAAGGGGCAGGAGGCTGGATGGCTTGAAAGGTGGTGACTTTAGTCCTGTACATATTCATCCTGACATCCACGTTGTCACATGCTGTATGTGTGTCCTCGCAGATGGAAAATATTGGCAGCAAGCTACAGATGCCATGACATTTTGAAGAGGACAGGTAGCTGGCAGTACGTGGGGCAGGCTCCAAAATCCTGCAAGAAGACAAAGAAAGGCTTCCCTTAGATCAATGGAATTTCATTAGTTCCTAATTACGTGCAAATCACAGTATGAGGACCACAAATTCCTTCTCTTACATTGATCACAAGGGGAAATGATGCCCACTGTTGGAATTGTAACAACGTGGTGAGCACATTCACAGTGAGACCTGGAAGAGGAAGCGAGGAGGGAGGCCAGGCAGCGGCTGGGGGAGTGTTGGCAAAGGAGGGGGCTGGAGGCAGAGGCCCCCCATGAGCTGGGTGGTGCGGTTCTGGGCCACATGTTATGAGGAAGGGATGACAGAGGCGCCTGGTGGCTCAGTTGGCTAGCGTTCAATTCTTGGTTCCAGCTCAGGTCATGATCTCACGGTCCATGAGATCGAGCCCTGAGTCGAGCTCTGTGCTTGGGATTCTCTCCCTCTCCCTCTCTGCCCTTTCCCTACTCTCTCTCTTAAAACAAATAAACATTTTTTTAAAAAAGAGGAGGGGATGACAGATGCAAAGACTAAAAGTCAAGAAACAGCTTCTTGGTTTTTATAACTAATTGCCAAATCACCTGTAGCATCTGACACATTAATTCACCAAAATTAGTGGCTAGGGCATGGGAAGGTAACGCTGAAGAATGACGATGGCTTGTTTGCTGTGCACGGGACTTTAGATTTCAGTTTGTAAGTGATAAGGCAACATGAAAATCTTGTAGTCGGGGGCAATTTGGTCTCTTTTAGGTTCTAGAATGAGCAATTTGGTGTTGCTGTAGATGATGAAGTGGTCGGGGCATTACCACAAGACTGCGAGGAATCCAATGTGTGTAACTCCCGGAGAGAGATAAGAAAATCTCAACTAAAAATGTTGAAGAAGGACAAGAGCTGTTGGCTTTTATGTATACTTATGGTGTAGAATGGAGAGAATTGATGTCTTCTCGATGGGAGGATTCAGAGAGAGAACCTAACTCAGCTCTCGGGTCCTTGGACTGTGCTCTGTGGTAAGACAGGACATAGAAAAGCAGCGTGTTTAAGGGATTAGGGTCAACATGGGGACTTCAATGGTGGGCATGTTGAATTTGAGGTAGAGGTATAGGCAATGTTCACATTCCCCCCCAAATTCATATGTTGAAATCTAATCCCTAATGTTATTGTATTTGGAGTCGGGGACTCTGGTTGTGATCAGGTCCTGAAGGCAGGGCTCTCACGAATGGGATTGGTGCCCTTATAAAAGAGACCCCAGAAAGCTCCTTCCACCCTTCCGCCATGTAAGCCAGGAAGTGGGCTCTCACCACATGCTGAATCTATAGCACCTGGATATTGGATTTCCTCCGCTTCAGAACTGAGGGCAATAGGTGTGTGTTGTCTGAAAACTACTCAGCCTATGCCTTCCTGTCACAGTCGCACAGATGGACTAACCCAAGGTGTCAAGCTGCTGAAAGGTAAGTTTATATGTTGGTCTGGAGGTTAGATGAGATGTCTGAGTGGAGATGAGCTCTTAGAAGTCATCAGTACGTAGATGACTGCAACAGGAGCTGTGTGAATCCTCTTAGGCAAGACGTCGCCTGAGAGGGTATGAGACCTTATGTTGTCTTGACTCATATTCCTTGGTCATTTCCCCCGGCCCAGCGTGCCCTGAAGTAACACATTTCCTTTAGATGCCTATATTATTTCTTGTTTGTTTTTCATGTTGTTTCTAATAGAAACACCAATTTATATAATTGGAACCAGAGTGAGTAACGGATGGAAGAATTTACCCTCTTAAGGCCCATCTTGGCTGTTTAACGGCATTCTCTTTGGGTCTGGGCCAGTCTCACAGATTTGGTGAAAGCTGGTCTCATTCCTGCCTAAGGCATCGCCAGGTGGGGGTTTCTGCTGAGAAAGGGGCGGGAGAGCCCTGGGGGGGGGGTCGGGGGGACAGAAGGAAGGGAGTGCCTATTTAAGCGCCCGTGATTCACTCACTTCGCATGAACTTACCCAGCACCTGAGCTACATGCAGAGTCACAGCTGTTCTCCCAGTTTTCAGATGAGCAAAACAGGCTCCCTGGGTCATAGGGGATCGCAGAGTTGGTGGGGACTGCCACCAGACTGCCTTGTACCCTTTTGTACCTTCTGCCTTTCCTCAAACCTTTGCCGTGTGAGTTTTAACCGAGCTGAGCTGTGTCCCATAACCCTCTTCCAGATCAGAGAAAGGCTGTGAGTTTGGGCACATCCAGGGCAGGATTTAGAGGGAGAGAGCGCAGGCTGCGGTCTCCACCCTACATGTTATGTCATAGGGGGGCCTCTGGGAAGGCCGAGGGGCTCCTCTGAGACACTGGTCACCCTGCAAAGGTGGCCCTGTTCTCGAGTCTTTCCTTCCCAACACATTGGCCCATTTTTGAGACACAGAATTGGAATCATTTAGATCTGGAAGACATCACTTGCTTTTAAAAACTCATTGACTCTATTAAAAAAGATAATACAAGGGGCACCTGGGTGGCTCAGTCGGTTGAGTGTGCAACTTCAGCTCAGGTCATGATCTCAAGGTTCGTGGGTTCGAGCCCCGCTTCGGGCTTTGTGCAGACAGCTCAGAGCTTGGAGCCTGTTTCAGATTCTGTGTCTCCCTCTCTCTCTGACCCTCCCCTGCTCACACTGTGTCTCTCTCTCTCAGAAATAAATAAAAAGCATTTAAAAAATTTTTTAAAAAGATAATACACACTCACAGAGCAACATCTAAATAGGACAAAAGGAAATATGGTGAGAAGTAATCATTGCCTTTGTCCTTGCTAATTTAGGTGTCCACGTTTGGCGCTTATAAATCATTTCAGACTTTTTCCTTCTTTTTCTAATTCTGCAAGTTAGATCCCTACCTCGTGTATGTTTATTCTTTATGGTGGTGAATATAAATACTCAGAGCAGTACTTTTTCTCTGGCTTTAGGCATGACAATATTTTAGCTATATAATATTAAATTATGTTATATATTGAATACTTCAATTTAGTATTTTATTTCCTATTTACATTATAACACAAGCTGTTATATGTTGAATACTTCAATTTAGCATTTCATTTCCTGTTCACGTTGTAACATAAGCTATTAACTTAAGATATATAAGGTCTTAATTGTTATAATTTTCTAGAGCCTGTGGTTTTTTACATCTTCTGTTATCAATAGATGTTTAAGATAGAAACCTTTAAAATCTTAGGTAGATAGATTTTTTATTCTGTTTTTGTTTGTTTTGGTTTGGTGGGTTTTTTTTTCTTTTTGCTGTTTATTTATTTTTGAGACAGAGACAGAGTGTGAGCAAGGGAGGGGCAGAGACAGAAGGAGATACAGAATCCAAAGCAGGCTGTGGGCTCTGAGCTGTCTGGACAGAGCCCAAGGCAGGGCTCAAACTCACAAACCATGAGATCATGACCAGAGCCAAAGTCAGACGCTTAACAAACTGAGCCATTCAGGAGCTTCATTCTGCTTTTCAAAAAGCACTTTTTATTATATTATGATTAGAAAATACTGTTTTGTTTCAGTAACCCTGCTGGTGAGGCACCTTGGTGTTCCAGATTGGACACAACACAATTAGTGATTGGCCTTGTACTCAGCCCCCTCCCCCCACTTCAGTGGAGGTGGGCGGAGCTCTTCCCTTCCCTCCCATAGAGCAAGGGGCTAAGAATCAACTACTTGATGATACTTAAGACTTGCTTAGTTCAGGCAAATTTTGTAACATTGTAAGCTTACTTTCTTTGTAACAGACCAAAAGATAAATATTGTTTTTAATTTCACTTTTTAAAATGTTTATTTATTTTTGAGAAAGAGAGCAAGAAAGAGAGAGTGAAAAAGAGGGAGACACAGAATCCCAAGCAGGCTCCAGGCTCTGAGGTGTCAACACAGAGCCTGACATGGGGCTCCAACCTATGAACGGTGAGATCATGACCTGAGCGGAAGTTGGATGGTTAACTGCCTGAGCCACCTTGGTATTCCATTAAGTATTATCTTTTATTGACCTTACAATAATCATGTGTGACCCACATTCTTTGTGGGTGGGCATTCTAAGACACAGGCCATCTCAGGAAGTCGTTTTGAATTATGCAAAGTTTATGGAGCCTCCTTTACTGAGGGTTGGGGCATTAATTATTCATGTGTTAGATTTCCTTTGTCTTCCATTATCCATGATTAATTACCATTTTCTCTCCAATCCTGTTATTACTTAGTTCATTTTGCTTAAGTTATACTTTCCGTGGGCTTTGTTAGGTTTCCATAAAATGTCTACTTTCTATTTTTATACCTCCTATATGGCCTTCATCTCCAAGATAGTACTCTGTTATTTCCCACTTACTTTCTGGTCTCTGATAAGCTCAAGTGTCCACTTTTCCTGTTTTCCTGGCGCATCTTCCTTGACTTTTTATATTACCACATGGAACTTTTGTTTTATAGAAGCAGTTTCGTGATCTGGTTTTATTTGATTTATTTGCTTTTTTGAGTGTGTGTCTGGCTGTATATTTGGTCATACTTTTTTTTTTATCTGTTTGTGTCATTGTCTTCTGATGAGTGTGTGTTTGCTTCGATCGTTTTTCTTCTAGTTGTGTGGTTCTGTATGGGCTTCCCCTCCCCCCTTCCTTTTCTTCTCACCCATTTTCACCTTTGGATGAGACGAGTCCCAGGCTAGCAGGAATTCCCCTTATAAAATAGGATTTTGTGTGTGATCTAGTCCATTCACCAGAAGCAGGGGCTGAAGGGCTGCCCGCAACGCAGAGACCCTTCCCTCTGCTCTGCCTCAACTGCACAGGGCTTCCTGGGGACGTAACACGTGTGGTTCTCCACTCAGCCCTGGCCAGCTCCACCGCAGAGCCAACGCAGATCCCAGTGAGCTTCACCACAAGCCCCTTCCCCTGGCTCTAAATCAGGGTGTGGATGGGACAGTTACTTGGAAAAACTAGTGTTTTCCTGGCTGAGACTGGAGTCTGCAGCCACAGACTTTGTGTCTCTACATTTACACCTCCCTCCCCCACCTCCCCTCCATTTGACTTTCACTGTGTTTGGCAACCTTTTCTCACATATTACTGGTTCCTCAGGTGTTACTGTTTTCTGCTTTTTTTTTTTTTTAACATTTATTCATTTTTGAGAGACAGAGAGAGACAGAACACGAGCAGAGGAGGGGCAGAGAGAGAGAGGGAGACACAGAATCCGAAGCAGGCTCCAGGCTCTGAGCTGTCAGTGCAGAGCCTGACACGGGGCTCGAACTCAGGGGCCACAAGATGGTGACCTGAGCTGAAGTCAGACACTCAGCTGACTCAGCCACCCAGGCGCCAAATAGTAATAGGTGTTACTATTTTCTTTTTTTTTATTATTTAAAAAAAATTTTTTTTATGTTTTATTTATTTCTAGGAGAGAGAGAGAGAGACAGCGTGAGCAGGGGAGGGTCAGAGAGAGAGGGAGTCACAGACTGAAACAGGCTCCAGGCTCTGAGCTGGCAGTCAGCACTGAGCCCCACGCGGGGCTTGAACCCAAAACCGCGGGATCATTACCTAAGCGAAAGTCGGATGCTTAACCGACTAAGCCACCCAGGCACCCCGGTGTTACTATTTTCTATAAGAATGGAATGTGTGTTTATTTTTGTAATCCTCCACATTGCTTTGGGTGATTACAACGGGAGAAGAGGAAAATATTGTCTTGTTTTTCTTGCAAATTGGAAGTGAAAATGAGTCTTAAACTGATTAATTAATAAGGCAAATGTTACATATTAAGAGATAAGAAGGATGAATTGACATTGTCTCTCTTCCTAATAATCGCACAGTTTATTAATGTGGCCAATAAATGCAAATATGAATAGAAAACTAACCCAATAACAGGCAACAGAGGATTGAGTTTTTTAAATATTTATTTTGAGAGAGACAGTGAGCTAGCGGAGGAGGGGCAGACAGAGAGACGCAATCCCAAGCAGGCTCCCCACTGTCAGCACAGAGCTGGATGCAAGGCTAGAACTCACGAACCTTGACCAGTTCCTAACCTGAGCTGTTATTAAGAGTCAAACACCTAACTGGCTGAGCCACCCAGCTGCCCTCAAACGACTCCTCCCTGAAGAGACAATAAGATTTGGAGAATTTGGGGAATAAGATCTTGGGGGTGGGGGGATGTAGTGGTTGTGATGGAAAATTACTCCCCGGGCTCTGCTTCTCTGCCCCAGGAAGCTGTCAGAAGCAAGGCGAAGCCAGGCTCTTTCCCGCCTCTGCCGCCTGCTCTCTCTCCATGGCTTCCCTGCAGATGGTGAAAGAGAATCCCCCTTTGAGGGAAAAGGCTGGAACAGCGTTTCCCAAACAGTGCCTGTCCCCAGGAATCACCTGGGAAGGTCATTACAGCAGACTCAGAATCTGTAGAGACCAGGACCTGTGTTTCTCACCAGGGCCCTTCAGAATGTGAGCAAGCAGGCAATTTTGGAAATCCCTAGAGCGGTGCACACGGCACTCTCCTGGATGTCCAAGGGGCTGTTCTGCCCGCGGCCACTAACTAGGTGTAGGGTTTGGATCCGTTTCAATGTATCCGAGCCTCAAGTTTCTTGTCTATAAAAGGAGGGAACTGGGCTTGATGGCTAAAAGCTCTTCCAACTTTAATATTCCACAATTCTCTAAAATACACAGGGCTGGTATAAAACTCTATAAGTCCCTTATAAAATAGCAAAAGAAAGAGAAGAGAAATGAGAACAGAGGACCAAGGACGGAAATGAGAGGGCGTCTCCCTCGCACACAAAAGGATTGGAATGAAGTCTTTTCTCCTGCTATGATTAAACGAAAACACGAACTCACAGGAGCAGAGCTTAAGCTGGACCCAAGTTCAGTAAGATTTCAGGGTTAAGTGACGGCCCCGAAGCAGAAGACGCACTGTGATTTCTCACACTGGGGACTCTTCCTTTACAGAGCACTAATTTTCTCAAAAGTAACCCCAAAGCACCAACAAGGTATTCTCTCTTTTCCTGGAGCCTGAAGAAACGTTCTTTTCCACCTAAGTGAAAACCTTGGGTTTTCCCCCCTCAGTTGCTTTTTGAGTCAGAATGGCCGTTTTCTTTCCTTAGAAGTTTGATGGACAGGTCCCTACTGGGGGGGGGGGGCGGGGTGGAATGAATCTCAAAGAAACACTGCTTTTCCTGCTCTCCCTGGACTCAAGGTTGCTCCAGGTGTTACAGCAAAAGCCCATTTCTGCACCGCTCTCCTCCCTAATCACAGTGTTATTAAGATCCCCAAGCACATCTGATACTGTCCTCCTCGAGTCTGGGGGGGGGGGGGTGCCAGTCATTGATTGTCGCGGGCGCCACAAAGGAACCACATCTTGCTTTGTTAGGAGGCCCTGGGTGCCCTTAATACTTTTATTTGTAGAGACACAGGTTCTGCTTGAAAGCAGGGGAGGGCAGGGAGCCGCGGAGAAGAAAACAGCCCCGGGTCCGCCCGCCTGCAGATGCCTCTTGTTCACTTGAAAAGCCTGTGGGTGATTGATTTGTGACTCGGACGCTGCGGGTCCGTCTTCTCCAGCCCGGACCCCGGAGCCCGCGCTGCTGACTTCCCAGCGCCCGCTCAGAAGGCGGTGATTATGATGTGGCTACTAATTGGCCTGTTCCACCACGTTTTCCTTGGAAGTGTCGCCGACTTGCAGTTTTCAACGGCCAAAGGGGGCCGGGAAGAGCGTGCACACAACTGCCTGCTTTGCCAACTTGTTTCCAAAGTTC
This sequence comes from Hyaena hyaena, assembly GCF_003009895.1. Lineage (NCBI taxonomy): Eukaryota > Metazoa > Chordata > Mammalia > Carnivora > Hyaenidae > Hyaena > Hyaena hyaena. Next base: position 1,665,460 of record NW_024080654.1, read on the forward strand.
TCCTGGATCAGATGCGGGCTGATCCTGAAAACAGGGGCCGGCGGAAGGCGGCCGAGGGATGTGAAGGCTCAGGTGACACCGGCTTGCTGGAGGTGCAAGAGCTGAGGGCGACAGTGAGGCTGGACGAGGCCCAGCCGCTCGGCCACAGTGGTGACATGCAGGCTGTGTAACCAGCTCAGATCAGGACAGGCTCGAAAGGGCCCTCCCTGCAGGGAGATTTCTCTTCTGGAAAACTCAGTCTTCTGCAAGTGCTATGAGCCTTCCTGAAATGAGCCCTAAGAGCGTGAGCAATCCCAGCCACCAGACCAACTGTGTCTTATCCCAGAGGATAAGCCTGCACTGACCACGGTGGCTTTCAAAGCCCTGGATGGCAAGCTGTGAGGACAAACCCCACAAAGCAGGGAGAAAAGGCAGGTGCCTGAGAAAACTGGAGACTGCCCTTGGATATAGTAGGAGAAAGAGTCGTGAGTTGGAAAATGATGCAGGGGAAGACAGTACTAGAGCACAGAGAGGTTACTGAGAACACACAGCACCAGAGAAATGACCTCCATGTTGTCCTAGTTGACTGGGTCACATCTTTTAGATGAGTGGGGAGCCTGGAGCCCATCCAGGGAGGGCTGGCGCTGGAGGGGCCCCTTCGCCATCGTGTTCTGTGTTCCGTGCTGCCCCAGCAGCTGGCTGACTCCTCCTTCCCTCCTCCCTGTCCCCGAGGGTTTACACGTCAGTGCAGCCCCTTTGATGGCTGCTTTGACCTTGTTTAGACCATCGCCATGGTTGCCTGCTCTTCTCTCTCTAAGCTTTTCTCTGTCTTCCCTTCATCCCAGCCCATCCCCATGGGCAGCCCTGACCTTGGCACCTTCCCTCAGCTCTCAGGAAGTTTGGACAAGCAGACCCCGTTCAAGCAGTAAGACGTGGAAGTGTGGATATTAGTGGCGCTGTTTTCACAAGTGTCACAAACCCAGAGTTTCAATCAGAAGTGCAGAAGCCAAGCAGGCCTCCCTCCCTGCGCGGTCCACGGGGCCCTCACTGGGAGGGAGCCTAAGAGGGTGCACAGATTCAGAGCAGGTAGGTGGACCGGGTTCGAGTCCCAGCAGTGCCCGAAAGCCGCTTTCCAGTCTGACAAACCCTGTCACCTCTCTGGGTCCTGCGTTCCCATCAGTCGGTGTAAGGGCGGGAGGAAATGTGCTAAAAATAACACTATTTGGGGCGTTTACCATGAGGGAGGGTTGCCCTTGGCGCATCAGAGGTTCTCAAAAAAGTGATAGTTCATTAATTCTGTCCTCTAATATCTGAGTGCCAGTAACCGGTCTCGTCGCCAAGGATGCAAGAATGAATGGAAAGATCTCCTCTCTAGCACCTTCCTATTTGCCGAAGCACCTGCTCGAGGCCTTGGTGGGAGCGCTGTCCTATCGTTGAGAATCCCTTCTGGCCCCCGTTCCTGCCTCATGGTAAACTGTGTGCTGAGGAGGCCCTCACTCCGCTTAGGTGGGCATGTCCTGTTCAGGATTGCAGAGTGGCCCCTGGAGAACCTCTCGGTCTCTGTCTCTGTCTCTCTGTATACCTTCTCTTTCTCTAGTTCTCTTTCTTACACACACACACAAACACACACACACACACACACACACCACCTGCCCACCGACCAGGCCAAACCCATGCTCCTCAGAGCTTAAAACCTCCCGTGGCCTCTGGAGAGAACCCTGTGTGCACCCCCTGCAACAGCTGTGAAACAGATTTTCCACAGCCAAGCCCCAGGCTTGACTTCCTTACAGGCAGCGGACGACCCTACTCTCTGCGTTTCTAATAAAGCCTTCTCACCGAAATCTCCAGGCTTTCAATGTAGTCAGGATCCTATATAGACCCAGGTGCTTCCAAAATCTGTGATGAGGTGCATTCCGCTTGTTAGAAAGTTCCCAAACTCCTTTTCTGCACGTATCTCTAACTTCAGGACTTCTCGGCATCTCTATCCACTTCATCCTCTGCGGAGCCCGGCGAGGAACCAGGCGCCATGTTGCTTGTTGAGGGGAAGCTTCCAACGCTGTCTCTTTGTGCCGTTAAGCTGGTGCGTCATTCATCGCTTTCCCGTCCCCTCCTCTCCTCCACCAGTCTCTGTCCTCCACAATTTGTCTACATTTCCCCATCTTTGTTGACATAATCAAACATCAGAAGCCTATCTTTATTTTTACCCTGCTACACAATTGTATTCCCATTCTATTTTTTTTCCTTTAACTGCATACACAAACTTCTTGCCAAGTCTTTTCAAGCCAATATATTTTACCAATGAATATGTAATTCGTAAACATATATTTGTATACATACGTGTATATAAATATTTTATTAAGCAAGTAACAAAGCATTTTACTAGCATCCATTTTCTTAGCATTTTCTTCTTACTACTTGTTTTCTGTCTTCACCATTTTAATAAAATATTTTTATGCCAGACTATACACTCTAAACTGGCAGTTTTTAGGATATTTCTTTTGGTAGGTTTTTCTCCCACTGGCCTTCTTATCCGCACAGGACTGCTGATCTGTTGTAAATGAACACATCTCCCCAGGACGATTCTGTCACATTCTTGGTCTAAGCCAGAGATTGGCAAACTTTTTCTGTATAGGGCCAGATAGTAAATATTTTCAGCTTTGAGGACCATATGGTTATTGTCGAAACTACTCAACTCTGCCCTGTAGCAGGAAAGCAGCCAGAGACGATATGTAAACAACTTGGCATGGCCGCACTCTCGTAAAATTGTTTACACACGCACAGGAACTGGCCTCCAGCCCGGAAGACCCAGTTCTAACCGAATGCTAGCTCATTCCTAGGGACCCTGCTATCCATCTCCTTGACTGTTTGTGGTAGACTGAACAAAGGCACCCCAAAAGATAGCCACAACCTAATCTGGATCCTGCGAATGCTACCTTGTATGTTAAGAGAAAGAGAGAAGGTCTTTGCAGATCTGACTAAAGGTCCTGAGATGGGAAGGATTTTTCCGAGTTATCTAGGTAGATCCCAAACGCAGTCACATTTATCCTTACAAGAGAGAGGCGCAGAGACATTGGGCGACATGTGCACGCAGTGGAGAAGGCAATGTGGCCGTGGAGGTAAAGGCTACGATCATGAAGCTACAAGAGAAGAAATACCAGCGGCCACCAGCAACCAGATGAGTCAAGAGTCAGGGTCAGCTGCGCTTCCGTGGTAGCCCTGGGAGACCCAGGCTGAGCTTCAGGCATCCAGAACCACAACAGAATACATTTCTGTTGTTCGAAGCTGCTAAGTTTGAGGTGATTTGTTACAACATCACCAAAAAATGAACAGGCCATGGCCACTCACTGACCATGATCTCGTGCTCAGGACGTCTTCCTCCTTGGAGGTTCCTGCCATCAGGTTGTCCTCTCATGTACCTTTCTTCTTCATTTTCAGTGACCAGACCCTTCAACATGTCCTCAAATTATTGTGGACTTTGGCTTATGACTCATATTTTTCTGCTTGCATCCAGCCATTGTCCTGTACTTGAATACCCATGAGGAAAGCCAGTCCAATACCCAGCATCCAAACTCCTTGGTCAGCATGACTCCAATGAAGGGTTTTTCTCACTTCACCAATACCATGTCCCCGGCTTTATTGTGTGTTATGGATTGAATGTCTGTACCGCACCCCCCTTACAGAATCCCCAAAATTTATATATAGAAATCCTAACCCCCAATGTATTGGTGAAATCCTAACCTGAGGACTGGAAGATGAGGCCTTTGGGAGGTGATCAGGTCATGAATCCTGAATGGGATTAGTGCCTTTATACAAGAGACTCCACAGAGGTGTCCTGTCCCTTCCACCCTGTGAGAACATACCAGAGCTGTGAGAAATATGTGTCTGTTGTGTATAAGCCACCCAGTCTATGGGACTTCTGTTACAGCAGCCTGAAGGGACAGAGACAGCAACATGCGGAATGTGCGATACTTAGAAACCATTCTGTGTGCACCCTTCCTGAAGTCAACTCACTCCTCGCCCTTCTCCTTGCCCTTTTCAGGCAAGTGCTTTACCTATTTGAAATAACATCTGCCATATGATTACGAAAGCCAAATAAATGAGATGTCCTGGTGTCAAACTCTTACTCCTCATAGGAACTTAGGGCAAATTACTTAGTGCTTCTGCGCCTCCATTTTCTGGTCTTTAATCAAGCAGGGGGTAAGAATGGTTGTCGTGACAATGAAGTGAGGTAACACCTATAAAATGCGCAGGACAGGACGTGGCCTGTGGTTAACTCTCTGTATGTTTTCACTGTTACTATGATAGAACCACAGAGTCTCGGTGTGAAAAGTGCTAGATCCAGCCTTGCTGTGTTTGGAATCACCTGTAACGATTCTGTTAAATATTCACATGACTCCTTTAAAAAACTTTTTTTTAATGTTTATTTTTGAGAAAGAGAGAGACAGTGTGAGCAGAGGAAGGGCAGAGAGAGGGAGACACAGAATCCAAAGCAGGCTCCAGGCTCTGAGCTGTCAGCACAGAGCCTGATGTGGGGCTCGAACCCACAAGCTGCGATCATGACCTAAGTCGAAGTCAGATGCTTAACTGAGCCACCCAGGTGCCCCTAAAAAAATTTTTTTAAACATTTATTTATTTTTGAGAGACAGAGACAGACCAAAAGTGGGAGAGAGCAGAGAAAGAGAGGGAGACATAGAATCCAAAGCAGGCTCCAGGTTCTGAGCTATCAATACAGAGCCCAATACAGGGCTCGAACCCACAAGCCATGAGATCGTGAGCCGAAGTGGGGCGCATAATTGACTGAGCCACCCAGGCGCCCCTCACACAACTTCTTGAATGCCTCCAGTGACTAAGGGGAAGGGAGACTCAGCACCCTTATAGGTGATTCATTGTCATTGGAGAGGCCCGAATACTGTAAGGCTCACCTTTATCTTCAGGAAATCTCCATCCCCCCGAAATACCTATTCATTCTTCCTGGAAAGGGTTCTTGGGGCCAATTCCATCAGAGGGACTTTTAAATATTTGAATATGGCCAGGATACCTGTTTCGCCTTCATATAATGTTGTCCTTTGAGCTAAACAGCCCCACATCTCGCTGGTCCCCCTATGGCCTAGATCTTCACATGGAAGGCTATATAAGCTGCCCTCACTCTAACAAGACCCCAGTATCCTGGCAACAAATGGCTTAGGAACAACTGCTTGTGCTGCTTAACATCAGACATTAGGAAACTTTTCTTTGGAAATCATGCAAAGTTTACACGCAAGAATGGTGATTCTCTCTTTATCCAGGGTCATTGTTATTCAGGAACAAACTGTTCTGTATTTGAGACTTTTTCCAAATAATTTAATAGTAACTTATCAAATGCCAACTTTTCCTTAGTAACCATTCATTTTGCAAGTGTGATGTGAGTACTTTCCAAATTCTAAGATACTATGGTACCAAAGTTATAGAATACATAGTCCTTACCACCTGACAGTTTGAAAGTCTGAGCCTGGGATAATACACACGCACAAATCATCCTAGGGCTTGGCAGTAGAGATCCGTATCCATTGAAGCAACCCAGAAAATGTGTGCCACAGATGTAGAGGAGGGGAGGCCATCTTGGGCAGGCGTGAACGGGGGCCATTTCACCATCAAGGCAGAAGAGAGAATGGCCGTCCAAAATGGCTGGAGTTCTATCAGGTGGAAAGGTGAAGTATAACATGACAGGAGAAATGGCATCCGGGTTGTCAAGGGTGGATATGTACAAGAAATGAGGGGGCATAAGGTCAAGTCAGGAAGCAGTGGAATTGCCTGCTGGCAGTGAGTAATAAAAATTAAAGTGCACCTGTTGCGATCCAGGTCGTGTATATATTGAGGGTGCAGTGTTGAGTTTTCGGTCTGGAGGTGCTTGTAGACCCCTGGGACAAGGAGGAAGAATGGAAATATTGCACAAATAAACTTGTTATAATTCTGATGGTACAATGAAAGGAAAATAGAAGCTGCTGTGAGAATGGATAATAGCAAGTCCTGTAGAATCAGAGAAGGCTTCCTGAGGTTGCCGTTTAATCTGGGAGGTAGTAGGAGTGAGCTGGGTTCTAGAGGAGGGTGGGAATGAAGAAACATGGCAAACGCCAGGAATCTCATAGATAACGTCCCCGAGGCAGGATGGGGCATGTCTTCTCAACAGAACCTGGAGAAGTGTTCAGAGAGTAAAGAGGCGAAAGGCAGGCTAAGAGGGTCGGGGGAGCATCAGATTGTGGATATTAATCCTGACAGCAGTAGAGTGGACACAATGTAAGCAGCCACCACCAGGCACCATTTTTAAAATGTTGTGTGGTCAAAAAGGTGGGGGAGGGGCGCCTGGGTGGCTCAGTCAGTTAAGCACCAGACTTCAACTCAGGTCATGATCTCATGGTTTGTGGGTTCGAGCCCCACGTCGGGCTCTGTGCTGACAGCTCAGAGCCTGGAACCTGCTTCAGATTCTGTGTCTTCCTCTCTCTCTGTCCCTCTTCTGCTTGTTCTCTCTCTCTCTCTCTCTCAAAAATAAATAAACATTAAAAAAAAGTTGGAGGGACATGATAGATTTGCCATCAGAGTAGATGAGCTTGCCTAGGGAATGGGTTGCACCAGGAAAAGAAAAATCCTTAAAAACTCCAATGTTTAAAAGTCAGAAGATGGAAGAGGAGATCTTGGAAGACTGGGGATCATGGAGGACCATTAACTTAACCAATGAAGTCAAGATATAATTTTGGCATCTCTTCCAATCCAAATACAACCTTTTCAACAAAGACATTTTAGATCCAAGAAGCTCAAAGTTACTTCTCTGTGTTCTAACACTCTCAATATTCATGTTTTTGCTCTTCCTTCCTAAGACTCATTACTTGACAGCCAGAAATATATTTTTTAACAAACCTGCCACTTCTATAGCCTGTAAGTTCCTAATCTATTTCTTATTCACTCTGCATCACCAAAGAACCTAACAGAGAGATTTGCACACAATGAGCACTTAGTGTTTATTGAATAAAAGAATGATCTAATTTGTGTAAAATGAAGATAAGCTGTAGTTATGATCAAGAAGGATGGCCGAGGAGAGAGAGCACACACCAGGTAGGGAAGTATTTGGCAGTGGGGATTTCGGGAAGCAGAAATTAGTAACAGCACAAAAAAGAGGAAGAGATGGTTCTCTAAGAGGAATTATTAGGGTTAGGTGATCCCATCCCATTGTATGATTTAAACACTTTTATGTATTGATGGTTCCCTTATATACATATTCAGATTTTGTCTTCCCTTTGAGCTCCAAATTCTTATATTCAACTGTTGACTGAGCATGTCTATGTGATTCTTCAATCCTGGATTCCATTCTCCTTCTAGTGCTCCCCACGTCCTTCTAGTGCTCTCCATGTCCTATGCTGGCATCACAATCATGACTTGCTCAGGAATCATGTTTGATTCTGGACTTTCTCTCCTCTCCTCTTCCCTAACCGCCTCCCCCCCTTGCCCCCGCTTCTCACCTGGCCTTGTATGGAGCCCATCAGCAAATTTGGCTTTACGCTAAATTATATTCTTTTTTAAATAAATGTTTTATTTATTTCTGAGAGAGAGAGAGAGAGAGAGAGAAAGAGAGACAGCATGAACAGGGGAGGGTCAGAGAGAGGGAGACACAGAATCTGAAACAGGCTCCAGGCTCTGAGCTAGCTGTCAGCACAGAGCCCGATGTGGGGCTGGAACCCACGAACTGTGAGATCATGACCTGAGCTGAAGTCAAATGCTTAACCGACTGAGCCACCCAGGCCCCCTTACATTAAATTATATTCTTAAAAATGTTTTAATGTTTATTTATTTTTGAGAGAGACAGAAAGACAGAGTGTGAGCAAGGGAGGGGCAGAGAGAGAGGGAGATACAGAATCTGAAGCAGGCTCCAGGCTCTGAGCTGTCAGGACAGGGCCTGATGTAGGGCTCAAACTCACGAACCACGAGATCATGACCTGGGCCAAAGTCTGACACTTATCCGACTGAGCCACCCAGGAGCCCCCCCATTAAATTATATTTTAAAGTGGTCTGTCTTTTCTCATTGCCTCCTACTCTGGCTATCTTTGTCTTGTCATCTTTCATCTAGAATAGCTCTGAAGCCTCCTGATGTGGGATCTTTTCTCCTGTCTCTCTTATCTTTCCGTAGTCCATTTTCCAAAGGGCAGCCAATGAGCTCCTACAAATGAAAGAATGGCGCCCCACTGCTTGAAGCCCTCCAGGGGATGCCACTGTATGAGACAAAACTCAAATTTAAAAGGTTTTGAGCTGGCAACTGCCTACCTGACTCGCTGACTTCATCTAAGTGTCTCTTGACATCCCTCCCTCCAGCTAGCCCTTCTCAGTTGTGGTTCTTTGAGAGAATTAGCCATAGCGCCCAACGCATGCATCACGCCTAATGGCTTCTCTCCTGGGCACCTAGAGTGGTACCAAACTTGAAAGAACTGTGAACATTGTCACTCAGGTCATTTCCCATAAGGCTTAGTTCTCTTGGCCATCCTGGTGGAGAAAGCCTTCCGGATCTATAGACACAAAGAGGTTCTTCTCGCCACTTGAGCACTAAGACCTGCTTCCAGGCCTTTGCACTTACTCTTTCCTTTGCCAGAATTTCTCTTTTCCTAGAACCTCCCAGAACTGCCTCCTTCCCATCATCAGGGCTCAGCTCAAAAGTTTCAGAAGTAAAAGTGAACGTTTGGGCTTCCACTCACAGTCTGTCTCTCTCTCCTTCAAAAATAAATAAAAAACGTTAAAAAAATAAAAACTACATTCTATTTGAAGGAGTAAACACGACTTACGATTGCAAAGTACATATAACTTAAATTAGGTCTTGACAGAATTCCATGAGGAACTTGCTTTAATAAATGAAAAAGTTTGTGGTGCCTGGGTGGCTCAGTCGCTTAAGCATCTGATCTCGGCTCAGGTCTTGATCTCATAGCTCATGAGTTCAAGCCAGATGTCGGGCTCTGTGCTGACAGCTCAGAGCCTGGTACCTGCTTCAGATTCTGTGTCTCCGCCTCTCTCTCTGTCCCTCCCCTGTTCATGCTCTGTCTCTGTCTCTCTCTCTCTCAAAGATAAATAGACATAATTTTTTTTTAAATAAATGAAAAAGTGACGCTGTTTGAAAAGGTTTTTGTGAATTGTTAACATTCAGCACCATAATTCATTTGTATCACAGAAAGCTTTTGCTAAGGTGGAAATTTGCCCAAATGCTCACAAGTGCCACATTATTGGAGTACGCTTCAGTAAGGCTCAGCTATGTTACGAGTTGTGTCAGACACACTTGAGTTGGGCGTAGGGTGCAGTGTTGGTGAGGGTAGCTCTATTTCATCAGAGTACGTTTCTCCCCACGTGAATCATCATACCCCAAAATTCGCTATTTCTGCAACATTTGGTGAAGCCGGCTGATATTTTTAAACAGGTGTTTCTCACCTCTCCACTCGGTCCTGTAAACACACTGGCCCCCACCTCAGGCAGGAGGAGAGAGCTGGGGGCCGTCGCTGTGACGATTGCAAGGCAACATTTTCTTTTTGAGGATGTTCACCTATTTTACACCATTAAGACACAATGTTCTTTATTTTTATAATAGCTTCTGATTCTTATTATAAAATAATACATATTCATCATAGAAAGTTTAGAAAACACAAGAGAGAGAAAGAAAAAAAATCCACCTTTGATTCTATTACTGAGCACTATTACTCATGTATTAATTTATATTCTTTTATTCCTTCGTTCTTTTTGTACTTATCAACATGTCTTTTTAAAAAAGCCAAATGATAATTTACATAGTTAGGTAATCTACCTTTTCTAAGACCAAAATATCAGCAGCATTTCCCCAAATCATTAAATATCATTCTACACAAATAGTCACTGCACTGAATTCTATTTCAATAAATATTTTGAACTTTATTGAAAAGAAAGCAATGAATTCGAGCTTTCTTATTCAAGTCACTCATGGGGAAAGCACTTTTTGGGTAATTCATGATTTAAAGCACAGGTCAGGTGATCAATTAATGGTCAGACTAGAATTTTTAAGGACTTTTGCCATCGCTAGTCTCTGTGATGTCCACCAAATTATTCAGTGGCTGTAACTTGCTGCACAGAAAGTAGCTGTTCTAAGTCGCTGCAATAATTAATGCAGAATCAAATGGAGACGTGTGGGACTTTTGAGAGAAGGCGGAGTGCCATATGATGTTCTCAATATTTGCATTATCAAAAGCGTGGTCATGTGGCGGAGATGCAGACGTCTCGAAGGGCACTCTGCCCTCACCTTCAGGCCCACCTGTTCGCTTTAAGCCATATAGCTTAATTTGCAACAAAGGTGTACCTGAAGCTTCACAGATTTTGTCTCTGGCTTTTAAAATCCTTAAGAAAGAGCCTACAGTTATGTTTGCTTGTACCTGCCTGGGTTTAGCACCTTTTTCCCCCGTCCTCGAGTGTCCCCTATCTCTCATGTAACTTAAATCTTTTCCTGCTCCACCCACCTCGGCCTCCCGTTTTCATGTGGAGGAAGAACAGCTGGTCACTAATCCGCTCCTTCAAAAAGCTTCTCGACTTGTCCAAGAGTATAACCTGCAGAGCAGAACAGACCTCCAGTTGGGGTTTCCATGCTGAGATGACTGTCAACGCGTCAGACACAGGACACCTTAGGTAGCGGGATCACTTCCACTGAATATTTATTCTCCCCACTGGGTGTATGGCGCTCGAAACAAAGTGTTTACTGTGAAAGTGATCTTTAGGTTCAATGAGACGAGTGTCACTTAACGCACCACCTGAGTCTTAATTGTAGTATATTCGACACCACTGCAAGTGAGGAAACGAAACCATTTAGAAGTGTCGGCTCACCCCTTCTGTGTTTACCCAGCAAGGGAAGGCTAATCGTGGTGTTGACAACCCATGGCTGTTTCTTTTTTTCTTTTTTCTTTTTTTTATTTTATTTTTTATTTTTTTTTTTGATTTGATATTCTTTTTTTTTTTTTTTTTTTACAAATATTTTTTTTTCCAATTTTTTGCTTCATAACACTCA